>NW_028258349.1:7482500-7802500 GCF_053883595.1 Heterocephalus glaber | reverse complement strand
ATGGACTATAGGCAATGAACTCGTACTGTATTTGGAAATCATGCTAAATGAGTGATTTTTAGCTACTCTTGTCACAAAAACAACAAAAACAATGAGTAATTAGGTGACAGGATGGGTTTGTTAGTTTCCTTCACTGCTGTAATCTTTTAACTATATATATGTATCCCATAACACTATGTTGTATACCTTGAATATACACAATATTTTAAAAGAATGATCAGCAAATCAACTTGCAAGTTTTGCTGTCCTAGATTCCGTTGGAAGGGATTTCAAGCCAGCCATTAAAAATCACAACACATACCCACACCTACATATTTAGTCAGTAAGGAAGGGAATAATTATTGGTTAGTTTGCTGCATATTACGGTGAAGAATTAAAAATGGACTAATAGGACTTGATTTGTAAAGCTAGCATGGTCTCTTTCAGACAGGGAGTTTTATCCTGCCAAAGCCAGGGGCAGCTCAATTCTTTGTCACACACCACTTAGATATTAAGCCAGCATCTCCTGCTACACCTGGCTGACTCCAGCCACTTTCCTGTCCTCTCTGTGGGCTGTGAAGACTCAAACAGCCCCACATCTCATATAATTGGATCAAATCAGCCTCATGTCCCGGTTCCCCGCCATGTCGAAGCACCCTTCACGAAGTTAGCTTCCACAGAACTGGGCTTGGCACTCAGTTTTCTTGTCAGGAGGACAGGGCTCCGGCGCTTCTGACTGGGTTTAGTCATATCCAGGCCTCCGGTGGGACTGATAAATGGAGAAGGTAAGAAGAGCGATGGGAAGAAGGGTCCTGCCTGCGCTCACAGTCACAGCCCTGCTCCCCCGTGCATGGAGCTCCCTGCCTGATGCTGCTTCTCCTTCTACTGCCACCAAGGCAGGGCTCAGCACTTGCAATCAGAAGCTGCCACCACTACCCCTTGCCTAGATTGGAACTCTGGTCCCATTTCTCATTATGATTTTGTGGAAGGCTAAGCCCATGCCTAAGGCCTTTGCTGCAGCACTAGTTTGTGAATGGCCAGGTAAGGGCCCTGGGGACCCCACCCATGAGAAGACTCACTTTATATAGGGTGGGGAGCTGCTGGCCTGACCCCTTTTCCCTTCCCACACTCGGGGGACACAGTGTCATATACCCTGTCCCACAGACAACAAGCAGATAGGTACTCCACTCACTCTTTCTTGGAATCAATGAATATTTACCTCCTCCTCACTCTCTCAGTGCCAGGAATAAGGTGGAAAGCAAGACAGATGAGGCTCATGCCCTCATACATCCTGAAGTCTTATAGAGAAGAAAGACATTAATCAAGTAATTACCTGGATAACTAAATCTGACATTATCTATGGAGAAAAAAAATCACGAGCAATTGTGGATACCCAAGAAAGACAACCCCATAAAAACACTTGGGCCATCAGCCTAATTTTCTCTGGTTATTGTTACTTGCTGGGTTAAAATAATCATAATACTTGAACTTCAAATGCTCATATATAGTACAATTTTAACCTTCTCTGATTAAGGCGCTTCAGTTGCTTCTTCCTTGAATTGTCTTATCTTCCATTAATCTTTTAAGCTTCCCCTTGTAATCTTTTATTTCTCTTCTGTAATACCTTTTAGATTATGTTTTCTTTAACCACTCTTCAATGGGTTTTATACTTTAAAACTAGGGCATTGTCAAGTTTTATCTTTTTTAAAAATCCCTAAGCTCCTGTCTTTCCCTATTTTGAGTATTTTGTTCTTAAAAATATTGGTTGTGTTCCACTGTCTTACTATCCTTAACTGGTACTGATTGATTGATTGATTGGATTGATGCAGTACTAGGAATCAAACCCAGGGCCTCACAGTGCTAGGCAACCACTCTATCACTGAGCTATATAACCCTAGTCACTATAAACAATTCTTTTAAATCTTGTCACATTTAATCTCACCCTTTTCAATCTCACCTTTCTCAACTTTCTATACTTCCAGTTTATTGTTCCCCCTCATGTAATTTCGTCTTTTGATCTGTTAACTTATTTTCTTCACTTTTATTATTCTCTCGTTTCACATTTATATTTTGTAGTATGTATCTGTGCCCCATTTGGTTCATAAGTAGACAGGAAGCAGCACCTTCACCTCCTGGTGAGGTTGGACAGTTGATGCCTTTTCCCTCCCAATGGCCCTGAAGTTGTCCCTCTGGTCCCTTTCAAGTGATGCCTGGCTCCTTCGATAATGATTCTTAAAAACAAAAACAAATCCAATAAACAAATAAAAAGTCACCCAAGGTAGTTAACTAGGGGAAGCCACAGGTGGGAAGTCCCTCTTAAGGCTGTCTCAAGCCTATCTCGGCTCCTGTCTGTGTCATTTAAATGATGTTATTTACCAGTTTCAAGTGTATTCCAGGAACTTTCAGGACAGTTCTAAGTCCCCTTGTGTGCAGAGGTTAGAAAGGTTTTGCCTGGGGAAAGACCTGCCTGGAAAAGCAGGTTTAAGGAAATGGGCAGCAAACAAAGAGGTCAGCCTGGAGATGTACACGGTGATCGGGACCACCTCCCATAAACCACCCCACACATGGGTACCTGTCTTTGCAGGGATGTTCCACAAAGCCAGCTGGGGCCTAGATCTGACACAGTTGGGTTCTGTTTTGATCCCTTTCCTCACAACAGATATAGTTTCCTCGTTTGAGTTTGGTTTTATCTGATTATGAAACTAATACATGATAATTGCAAAAGGTTATAAACCAAAGATATGTGTAAGGAAAGAAAATATCAGTCCTAACTCTTCTACTGTGAGATAATTATCCTCAACATTTTTCTTTATATCCTTTCAGATTTTTCTATGAAGAAGACTTATATATTTTCATTTGTCCAAGAAAGGATTATATTATACAAGTTGGTTTTGTAATCTGCTTTTGCCACTTAATAATATATGGTGAATATTTCTGCATGTCAAAAATACAGAGCTATGCTATCATTTTCAATAACTGCATAGGCTTCCATAGCAAGGGAATCAGTTTCCTTAACAGATTCTTTTGTGAAGTAGATTTGAATTGTTTCCAAAATTTTATCATTATAAACTGAGTTTTAATGTATATTCTAGGTCAAATATCTTTGATTATCTGATATAATATGATATGATATAATATTGCACAAAAGAGGAATTAGTACAACAAGACTTATTTGGAGGTTATTTGACGTTTGCTAAACTACTCTCCAAAAGCAACAGTGTATCTTTCTCCCAATCTTACAGATGATATTCATTGTTATCAATCTCATAAATCTTTGTTAATCTGAGGAACAAATCAATAAGTAAACTGAAACTACTTTTTAGATGTTTTCTTTGATGGGTAATCAAGTGAAAATACTCCCATAAATGTATTGGCCATTTCTTTTGCTTACTGTGGAAATTGCATGTTAAGATTCTGGGGACCAAATGACATCCTCACTACAAACAGGTGCTGCATCTCAGCTCCTTTAGAGCTCAGCCTTCTTGGCAATAAAACGGAGCTGCCCATGGAAATGAAAGTGTCACAAGGGCAAGAAGAGAAACTGCGGAGCCCAGAACTACCAGATAAAAAGAAGATGTTCAGAGGGTGGATCAGGAAGGATGGAAAGGGGAACAGGAGGAGTATTGGGGGGAAAGGAGGAGGGAAGGAGGGATGGAAGAAATAGTACCTACCTCATCAAGCCTGGGAAGAGGTAATACTTGGTGTTTTGTGTAGTTCCTCACACTTAGTATGATTTGTAGGTACTGTCTATACTAAGGGAATTAATTCCTTATTACTCACATTTCCTAACTGGATCTCTCTCTCTCTCTCTCTCTCTCTCTCTCTCTCTCTCTCTCTCTCTCTCTCTGTCTCTCTCTCTCTCTGTCTCTCTCTCTCTCTGGAATGAAACCAAGGTTGTCACACTTAGCTACATCCTTGCCCTTTTAAGACAGGGTCTTGCTAAGTCACTAAGTTGCCCAGGCTGGCCTCAAACCTTCAATCCTTCTGCCTCAAACTCCTAGAGTACTGGGATTACAGACTGTGCCAGGATTCCTTTCTTTCTCTTGGTCCTGGGAGTAAAGCCCAGATCCTTATTCACAGTAGGTAACTGTTCTACCTCTGAGCTATGCCACTAGCCCCTGGATTTTCTTAACTCAAAAAATAAAAGTATACATTTTTAAATTTAAAAATTACATGCCCATTGTTTTTAAAGAGCCGAATTAATAAAAATGCAATCAATCTCATTTGGTTGGCCTGTAGAGAGAAAAGGAGAAGCTGAGAGATACAGAGGTGAAGAGAATTGAGATCTTTGGCCCCAGGGAGGTGGAGGATGGGACAGTGATTGGTTACCTTGCTGGTCGTGAGTCCACAAGTGCCGGACCCCAGACCACACAGAGGTGAGACCACATGTCTGTTGGCCTGGTGAGGAGGTGATGAAGAGCTCTTAGATTCCTAAAATTCTCTTCCTTGATGAAGCAATTTTGAGGACATTCTATTATTTGTACAGAGGATGTGGACAAAGATATCCTTCTATAATTTTCCAGAAATGAAATCGTACTCTACCTGCTGTTTGGAAGCCCACTTTTTTTGCTCGACAATATGTCGTGGGCATCTTTCCAAGTCAGTAAATACCAGTCAGCCTCACACATTTAATGACTGCAAAGATTTCCATTACTGTTCTTTGATTATTGACCATTTGTATTTCTTCTGCTCTGAATTGCCTGCTCATGTCCTTTGACCATTTTTCTATTGGAGGATTTGTCTTTTCCTTATTGATTTGGAAGAGCTTTTTCTTTTGTGCCAAGAGTATTAACCCTTTGTCTATGATATAGGCAGCAAATACTTGTCCTCCTATTTCTTTTGCGGTGTGCGCGTGTGTGTGTTTGCATACATACTGCTTGGAAGTATTTAATTTTTTTGCAGTCAAATCCATTCAACAAATATTTATGGAATCATAATTTGCCAGTGTTGTGCTAAATGAAGAAGTGGTAAAAATCTGTCAACCTTTACTCTTAGAGTTGCTGGCTCTGATGTGATGATTAGCAAGGGCGTTCCCTCCCCATAGTTATAAAAACACTTTCATTTTCATTTAGCTCTTCACATTTTTCCGTTTGTTTGTTATTTAACTCCTTAACACATCTGGGATATTTTTTGGTTGTAAAGAGTAAATTAGAAATGTAACTTATTTAAGTAAAAGAGAGGCAGTGTCCCTAAGCTCATCCGTGTGCCTCAGAGACTTCAGGCCAGTGTCTCCCTCCCTCTCTAGGTGACACTCAGAGATGCGGAGCTCTTCTCGTAGTCTGTGCCCTCTTCATTTGCAGAAGGGCCAACAGAGGCATCTTAGATTCTTCGTCCTTTCCTCTAAGAAAATAAAAGATGTCTAGAAAACATGGGTCCCTTTTGGCTAATTTAACTTCCAAGTCTATGAGATGATGACAAGTCCCCCCATTTACTGCAACTCTCTCCCATTAATCCCAGACAGGTAGGACCCCAGAGAGGCTCCAGCTAAGTGTGCCCCCTCTCTCCCCTCAGTGAGTGTGTAACCAGCTTGATCTCTCTGACCACTCACCAATTTCCCTGGGGGACCTCCTCCCCTGGTTATCCCACTCGCACTCAAGAGTTTAAGGGTCCTTGATCTACTCTCGCTGATGCTCCCATCTCACCCATGATCTCAGCCAGGCCTGCCTTGGTTCCAGGGTGGGCAGATCTGTCCACCACCAAGAAGTGGCAACTGTGTTGCAACTTAGTCCAGAAAAATCTAGATCTGCTGGACTCAGAACTGCCAGTTTAGCCTGCAGTCCCATTCTCATTGAACCTCCAACTGCTTAGGGAAAGTGATGCCTTTCTCCCGGTAGTATAAACAGCGCCCAAGGACTGAGCTTCCTCACCTAGCACTTAACGAATTTGGGGCACACAGGCAAATATCTGGATATACCAACTTGGTCCATGAGCTGAAACATATAGTCTACATTACTTACTGAATAAATTCAACCCTTTCAATATTTCTTTGCCTCACCATTCACCCCTGCCAAAATACTCAGTGAGTCTCTCCTCTGGACCAGCATCTCTGGAGATTCCTGCACACACACTACTTCCTTTATGGACCTGAAACTAAATAAAATGCACCTCATGCTCTGCCACTGCTGTGGTCCTCAGAAGCACTCTTCAAGATATAGAATTATTGTGAATCAAACTCTATTCTCCCATTGATTAATTTGAATATTTCAGGCATGTTATTGACTTCACAAAGCAGTGTCTTCAAACACTTTACTCTCACAAAATGAGCTCTTGACTGCTTAGCCAATGTGGAAGATGTGGTCCAGGCCCATGAGAGGGGATATCAGCACAGAAACAAGTGAAATGAAATCCACCATGCCACCAAAGTTAGGATACATACTTTCCGAAGCACAGAGACTTAGGAATGAATATTTTTAGCATTTGTAATGTGTGCGTCATACTCAGTCTTAGCTGAGATGTCAGATAATCCTGTGTTAGTCAAGTGCCCGCCATTTGCAAGGAAGTGACTTTAAGTTCTTGATGTCTCCAAGCTTCCTTTTCAATGAACCAGGAATGACATGAGTCATGCTTACCACTTAGATATGTTCTCTGAAACACATAAGGTAAGACAGGAACAGGGTTTAGCATAGTATCTGGCAAGTATTAACCTCTCAGTAAATATGGGCAGTGGTGGTTGTAGTTTCTATTTAATAGCTGATGGCGAATCTTTTTAGTAAGGCACAAGGTTGGAGGACAGCCTTTAGGTAAAGCAATCAGCAGCCCCTAGTACCCATTTTTGGAGTTTGCAACTCTGTCCCCAGGGTAAAAATGCTCCACTTTTGCATGCCAGAGTCAGACTTTCTGTCACACAGCCTGAACAGTAACCAAGAGCTCCAGAAAGAGTCAACAGAGCTCACAGCTGAGAAGGAACTTAGGGAAGATCTCAGCATACTTCAATTGTACAGATGGGAAAACTGAGGACTTGGGAGTGAGAAACAACCCACAACAAGATGGCAGGGTTACTGGGATAAGAACTCAAAGGCCTTATCTCTGTAATCCATCCCACTATAGCATGGTGAGATTTGTAAACAACAGTTGATCATGATATGTCAACCTGAATGCATGAAAACATCTACAAGATTAGTAAAGTACAATTCTGGGTGTGTCTGTGGATGACAGGCCTGTAAATCAGCAAACTGAAGAGGGAAGACCCATCCCTGATGTAGTTGACACCAGTCAATAGGCTTGTAGCCTGGATGGAATAAAAGGGAAAGAAGGAAGTATCCCAGTTTTGAAGAGTGCTAATCTTCCTGAGTGGGTTTGTCTTCTGTTGTTGTTATTGCCTTTGGACATCAGTCTCCAAATCTCCAGTTTCTTCAGTCTTCCAATGCTGACATGCACTGGTGACTGGTACTGCATCCTTGATCCCTCTTGTTCTGAGGCTTCCATCTTCGTGGGCTGAGCAGCTACTGATGCCTTGGCTCTCCACATGCAGATGGCCAGTATGGACTCTCCCATCCTGATCATGGAAGCCTATCTAAAAAATCCCCTTGCATAATAGATAGATAGATAGATAGATAGATAGATAGATTCTGTTCCTCCAGAGAACCCTAACTAATATTCATCATATCTCACTGACATTCTAAGAGCCTTGGGTTATAAGACCCATATCTATTCACTACATTTTGCTGAGATACTAGAGTAGAGACCTTAGATTCTAGAGCCTTGGATTGCAAGACCCACGTTTATCTACTGCACCTTACTGAAATCCTAGAACCAGGAGTGAGCCTTGGTTTGCAAGACCCTAGTCTATCACATCATATCTCAATGAGATTCTAGAACTAGGAGTGAGCCTTAGAGTGCAAAAACCCATGTCCATCTACTACATTTTGCTATAATTCTAGAATCAGCAGCAAATCCTGGATAACAAGGCCCATGTCTATCTGTTACATCTTGTTGAGATTCTTGGACAGCAATAGCTTTGAGTTGTAGAGTCATAACTAGGACATTTTCAAGGAGCAGTCTTTTCTGAGACTGTTAACATCACCTGGAATTTTTAAGCCCTTCCAAGCAAAACTCTTTTTCAAGGAAAAAATTTTTTTACATTATTTAAAATACAAGAATATTTTGGAGAACATCTAAAAAGATTATTATCTTTTCTTAGATTATTCTTTAGAAATTCTTTAGGGAAGATACTAGCCTCTTTGGCAAAAATATCCAGCCCCAAAACATCTTGGCTTGGGAGCACTTCCAGAGGGGCACCATCTTGGTTTTGGATCCTAAAGACTGATGGTGTATGAGAGAAGTGGGATGAGACCACCACTTGGACCTGGAGAACCTCTGAGGTCAGCCATAGGAGAGCCCTTTCACCTCATTCTACTCTGCTCCCCACCCGCCTCTTGCCCTTTCCCACTGCAGCTTCCAGAACACAGGTCTCCACCAAGCCCTAGCTGAGCCATTCAAGGCCAAGAGGAACTGGAGTCTCCAGATACCTTCTTCCTCCCAGCCTTGAGGTCAAGAAGCAGTAATAGATGAGAAGTCCAAATGACAGCTTTACTAAAATAGGAGAGCCCCGTAAAACTCTCAAAACATAAGACATATCATATATAAGTAAATTTGGTACAAAAATCTAAAATTGCATGTTTGAAGGTAAAATATAAAGTTGTATTATTTCAACATTATGACATTCTAGCAGTCCACATATATGTGTGTGTGTGTTTGTGTGAATATACAAAGAAGAAGAGAGAGAAATGTCTCTTATCTGAACAGATAGGCCCTCAAAAAAGAGCAGATACTGTATATAGAAACATGCTTTTCTATTGATTGTAATTACATTATTGGAGATGAGCTCTTCTGGGCAAAGAGGTGGTCTTTAAATACATCAAGCCACATGTAATAATGCAGCAATTTATTAAGATTACATATTTTAAGTAAAAATTAGAACTCTATTTCAATAGCTTGGGAGAAAAAAAGGAAAGAAGTACCAAATATGAGTGAAAAATAGCCAGGCTTATTTTTATTCTTGGCACCATAACCTAAAGCCTCGTGAAAGCAGCAATGACAGCTCAGCTGATGAGGATGGAGCAGGCTGGGGCTGCTCCTCAGCTTCCAGCTGCCAGTTCCCCACCTGCATCCCTGCAGAATGCCCTGCAGGCTCTGGCCATGGACCTACAGGAGTCCAGTTGTGATACTGTCCGCTCTCTCTAAAATGGGCCCCCTAGCACTCACTTCCCTTCAGACAATAAGCACCAAGCAAAGACCCAGAACTCAGGAAATTGTAGCTGCTCTGCTTTTTACTTCTTATCATTCATCTCTTTTTTCAGTAGTTAATATGTTTTCTATAAGCTGAAAAGGGATGTGATTTCTCTAGGGATTCAAAATGCATAAGTAGATGAGTAAACGGGAGTACAGGCCTGATGGATTGCACACCACCGATGGGGACCTGGCTGCAAACTCAGAGAGGTCTCTGGGGTTGTCTGCTCAATCCTGTCCCTGCTGAGGTCTCACAGGGTGAGTTTCTGCATGACAAGCATAAGAATGTACACACAATCCACACTCAAGTACAACCACACACACACTTCCCATATTCAAACACACATGCACACATGTTCCTTTTTTGGAAGGGAATGTTTTAAAGTACAATGATTCCAGAGAACACAGAATCCTGTAACCACCCCTGGAGCACGCCCTTGCTTTTCCATTTGGGGGGACATGAATCTAGCCCCATACACAGCCCAGGACAGAAATGTAGGCGCAGCAATGGGTTCCGGGCTTCATCTTTAGGCTCTGTTAACATAAGAGATGCAAAGTCACATTTGCGTGCCTTCACTTTCAAAAAAGAAAGCAAACACAGGCTCCACTCAAAAGTCTCCTTTGGTGATAAAGATTCCTGTGCAACAATAGAGTGAGGTGTGTCAGAAGCTGCCCCTCTCTTGTCCCTGCTGGATGTGTCTCCCTGCATGCTGGGTTATTGTGCATAAGGAATGACCTGGCCAATGGGAAGCCTATAGGTGGCTTATGCATGTTGTGATAAAATGTAAATGCACTAGAAAGGTCACTGGCAGAGTGATCATTACCATTGTGGAACTCTAACCAATTTGCCATTGAAAAGCATCATTGATGACTCAAGCCATTCTTAAACATACACACTGGGGGCACACCCACAACTGATGGGCATTGTGGCTGCTGGTGTCTCTCAGTGTGCCTGTGTCAGTGCCTGCAGGCACTCCTTCCCTGGCATTTAAGGAGATCAGGTAAAGGGGAAGGATTGCCACTGTTTGATTGGCAATCTCCTGCTTTGGAAAGTGCATGCAGCTTCTGAGTCAAGTGTCTCCCAGGGCTCCTGACCCCTTGCTCTGGAACTGGGCCTTTGTTCTTGGAGACACAACACACTCACCTATTCCCTGATGCAGAGGGAACCACCCTAGTCTCAGGTCACACAGAATGGTGGCCACACATCCCTCTCACCCACTTCATGGTGACCCAGCTCACCAGAAGGAAAGCACCTCCCTGAGGCCAGCCTGGACAGTCACTCTGGGGCCAAACCAAGAAAGTCATTGCCACCTGTATCCACGAGTATCTCGTGCATTCAGAAAGCCAGATCTGTGCTCCCTGAGCCTTCACCTGGACTGCTTTGCTGCTTAGATGTTACTCCTTTCCCCCTAACTTTCCTCACTCCCTTCTCCCATCCATATGCAGTTCCCAGAGTAATGCACAGGGACTTTGTTCATTCAGTTAACAGACTGTCACCTACGCCTAAGCAGTGAAGCTCCCTCTGCTGAATCCTCCAAATCTTGTTCACTGCTCAGCCCACTGTCAGGGAACAAAATGAGCCAATATACAGATCTGGAGTTGATCTCCTTCTTCCCCCAAGGAGTAAACACTACAAGCCTTAAAAAGATGTTTATAAAGGACCATGGTCCTCCTAAAGAGTGACACTGTCAGCAATGAGGGAAAACTTCAGGGACAAGGTGGCAATCCAGACAAATTTTAAAACATGGGTAGAAGTTTGACAAGTCAAGAGGGCAGAAGATGCAGAGAGAGGGAACAGAGGGTACACACAGACTAAGATGTTTCCAGGACGGACCACAGTCTATCCATGGGTATAGCATGTAGGATGAAAGGAGCAGGAGAAACAGCAAAAAGGGCAGCCCAAGACTTGAGTTCTCCTTACTCCTGCAGATTCCCCAAGACCTTCAGGAAGTGAACAGTCTTTCAGCATGTTCATCCAACATACATTTGCTAAGTGCCTAGTATGTGCCAGGCACTGAATGCCTATTGACATCATTATGGAAGCTGCTGGCAGCACAGAAAGAAGACAAAATTATTGCAATGGAATCCCAATGTCTTTGACTATCCTACAAAGACAAGGCATACTGTCCACTGCTGAAATGATCACCTAAAAAGCCTGGTGTCCCTACCCCATCTCAACTACAGTCTCCTCCTGCCACTTCCTGTGCTCCTGTCTTCTTGCCCTGCTAGACCCATCCCATTGCCCCAACAGTTAATCTCAGCATGACTGAATCTTTAATGCTAAGAGGATTTCCTTCAATCAGAAACCCCTCATGAGGACCCCTAGGTTGAGCCTTAGCAGGGAAACTGGCCTCAAGTTCTGTCCTGGCTGTGTGATGGTATACAAATCTCTTCTGCCCTGTGAAGTTCAGTGCACTTTCTATAAATGTATTTCTATATTATCTCTCTATCCAATACTCTATGATTTTATAAATTACTGCTTTTTGAAATCCATGTATGTCCATTTGATACCCCAGCATGCCTACCAGCTGGTTTAGGATAACTTAGTTTCCTTCCAGACATCCTTCCCCATTCTTCCTTCCTAGTACAGCACAGGGATGCTACAGTTGTTTATTCATTCATTAATCCAACAGATATTTATTAAATGCTGACTAGGTATCAGGTAATGCTCCAGTCTCAGAAACTGGAGCAAGTAGATACCATTTCCTTCTCCTCCTGGGCCATATCACCTTTTATGAACTGCCACCAAGTCTTTACTCATGGCCTTTCACATAGCCTAACCTACACTTCATGGCAATATCTCACTTGATTCTCACCTCTTTCAGGGGGGAGGGGTGGCAAAGAGTAACCCCAATTATGTAAGGTAATACATGAAGGATAAATATTTAAAATGGCTTACCAATGCTCCAATAGCTCAAAAATCCCTAAGGCAAGTCCAAAGTCTTCTTGCTGACTGCCTAGCTCACTGTCACCTGCTGAACATCTTTTGGCCTCAGATGTAATCAAAAGGAATATCCACAAATCCCATTCCAATGAGCTTGAGGGGGGACTGTTGAAGCAGTATTTTGAGCTCTGAAGAAAGGTCTTCAAAAAGCCCTAGGTGTTAACTTTCAGCTATGCCCCTTTTCTACCTCCTGTGCTGTAGGTTAGATGGAAGGATAGATGGGGTGGATGGAGGGCTTCATGGAGCTAATCCACTTCTAGAAACTAAGCCCAAAATCCACCTGGGACAGGCCAGAAGGATCACTGTTCCTTGTACTTTGGGAGTCAGGCTAAGTCCATGGCCACATTCTCCAGACAGCAGATTCATCCTAGCTTTATCTAGAATCCTTCAAAATCCAATTAAAAGAAAAAGAAAGGGATACATGAATAATGTCTAACTCATAGCAAGTTGCCTGGAATTTGTGAGGAGCTTAGTGCTTCTGGGAGTGACTGCTGTTCCCATGGTGCAAAGTGTCCACTTGCTGGGACAATGACATTTGCTCTAATGGCATAGTCATTACTACTCATCCCAAGGGTCTACCAGTTGTCCCTGCTCCTCTGTCTGCCCTCTGTCTGTGAGAACTCTGTTCTCAATTCAGAATCAAGTACTTGGATTCTTCTAAATAATGTTTTCATATACAATGAATTGCTTGTGTGCTCTGAACCTTTTTTCAGGAAGACTTCTTGATTTTTATAATAGCTACATGAGAGGACAGGGGTGGAGCCAAGAAGAAAAGCAAAGTACCACTAATGGTTTCTATCTGTGCAGGAATTGCTCCCTTGGTGAGGCTGGAAGCACTGCAAACTCCCCAGGTAAGAGAAGAATCACAGAAAACCTCAGCTCATCCTATAAAAAGATGCTTAACCCATCACTTCTGCCTGATGCTCAGGATCCAGCATTTCTTGGAGCCTGTAGCAACCTCCTACCCAGGACCTGGCACTACATGGAGTTTAAGAGATGACAATGTCATAATGTTTTTCTCCAAAGTCCACAGGAATTCTATGACCAGATGTGGCCAAACTTGGATCTACGTCTAAAAAGACAGAGATGGTTCCAAAGAAATCTCAGTCCTACAACAGAGTAAATGATGTGAGACTTTAGATTTCTACCACCTGGATGCTCTAAAAGGTTCCAAATTATGGATTTGTTTTTTGTCTTTCTCTTGGTCTATGTGTCTATAAAATGAGCCTTTTAATCCAGCAAAGCTTGTCACATTTTCAATTTCTGTGCTAAGTAAAACAACAAAAAGTAAATTAGTGTTGCATATGTAATGGACATTAGAAAAAAATATGAAGGAAATTCTATTAAGCCCAATGCCTGGTTACCTCGTTCCCAACACGGGTATGCATGTTTCTAAAGCAAAGCCTTACATTTTCTCTAACAAAGGTTTGACGTTCACTAAAATGTCAGCTAAAGTTGCCAATAAATACTTACTCACAGCTGGTGACTACCGGGCAGGGAAGGTTTAGTAACACACATTTTCATTAGTGCACACACAGAAGAAAAATTTCTTCTAGTATTTAAAAACCAAAGTCATGACGGCTGCCCAGAACTATGTGCACTGAAGGATGGGCAAAAAAAAAAAAAAAAAAAAAAAAAAAAGTGAGTAATAGCAAGGAAGATATTTAAGGAAAGCAATGATTGAACTTTAAAAAAATACTGCAGACTCAAAATGCTGGCGGCAGACTGACTGCTATTTTAACCAAAGCTGCTGATTTCTAAGAGGTCTTCTGCTTTTATATATTTGCGTCTTGCAAATGTTGGGCATGATGGCGCTGAAATAGGTGTGGCTGACTTTGAAATTCAAGCTCAAGGCATCTGTGGTCTGTGAACTGATGAACTGGTCCTGATAGGGCTGGCTAGTCAGAAGCAAAACTGGCTAGTTATGGAACTACCATAGTATATGCTTTATCTCCACCACATTTAAAGGATTTACCTATCTATCCCGCTGCAGACCCACTCATTGAGTAAGAGCCAACAGCATATGATTGTGTTAATTAATCTGCTATTGTGAGTAAGGAACAGCTGCAGTGGTCTCGTGGATACGTTGTCAAAAGAAAACAATGTAATGTTAAGCCTCTGACTGCATATTCTGTTACAAAGAAGGTTTATGAGAAGTTAAATGCATAAATCACGGATCATTTTTATAATAATAATAAATAATATCTGACCTTTAAAAGGAAGGTTTGAGTGTTCTTAATTTCGGCTTGAAATATGTTCTGATATATGATACCTACGCTTTAACCCAATTCTTTGTTTTGAAAACAAACATTCCCCAGAAATGATGGGAAGGGGGAAGGAGCTATAGAAATGACCTCTGACTGCACGAGATACATGCCATTGTAGTTCTAACAAAGATCAGAGCCCAAAATATCAAGTTAAAAGAAAAACTTGTTGGCATGCGTCCAATGTCTCATATAATAAAAACGCAATTTCTAATACTATGCAGAAATGGAGAGAAAGAGGACATTCATTATGGGAAACACACATATTATTTACATGGGCTTTATCTTTCTTTATGCAGATAAGGCACAGAGAGCACTTGGTGTCTAATTAATATTCTATGTCCCTCTATGATCCAACCTTCCTGTCCCCATCCTCACCCAAAATACAGCCCGTATTCTGTGCTGTCCCCTATGTACATATATCCAGTTGGTGAACAAGGCGAGGAACCAGACTTAGACAAAGGGAAATAAAACCTTGTGTTTGGGTACTTAATCCAGAGCAATAAACTGTAGCAAAATCCAGGGGCAAAAACACAAGTCTGATCAAGGATTATAAAGTTGAACTATGGCTAACAGGATTTCATAAAGAATAATGTCTTATATATCTTTGAAGAGCACTTAAAAAACACTGGTGAGTTCCTCCAACAGACCCACAGAGGGGAGTCCCTGCACATTTGACATTAACTAGTGTAATCCTATTCAACCCCAACTGGTGGGGGCAGCAGGGTGGGTGCGTAGGGGAGACATGGGATTGCTGTCACTGTGACTCCCACGAACTATTATTTCAAAGCCATTTTTCTTAGTCCATAGGCCTCAGTATTACTAAGTTTTTGTTCTCCATTTTTAAAAGAAAAATCCATTTGAGAGAAAAGACAAATAGTTTGCCTTAGGAATACCGGGAGGGAAGGGGCAGGAGGGTGAAGTGGGTCTGGTCTGTGTGTCCCTTCCTTTGTTCGGGTAGAACACAACAAAAGCAAGCTATTTTTAGCTATGGATTGGCATTGTATTACCAGGTATGTGTATCGACCTGATAACGGGAGTGGGACTCTGGGGCTCCCCCAAGTAAACACCACAGTGTCATCAGCTGCAGCAGCTCCCACACCCTAGGAAGATGAACTGGGAAGAACCATGTTAAACCAGAAAAACTTCCTACACAGGAATGGGGAGGTCCCCTGACTTATTTTGCTCATCTTGTGCCATTAAAGGAACAATACCTCCAGCGTGCTAGTCTTGCTGAAAGTTGCTTCTCTTAGATCCCATTTTAAAGGAGTTTATGGGGAGGAAGAAAATCATGATTATCCAAAATACCCTGCCCCTTGAGTCAGAAAGGCACTGACCACTTATGTCCACCAATATGGCCATCATCCCCTTGGGCCACATCAGCCAAGTTTCTCTGACACGCCTAGCTAGACACAGAGCCACAGCTGACACTCTTCAGACTGGTTCTTTCACGTTTCCCTACCTCACAGAGTGTACATCGGGGCCTGTCCATTTCTCTTCCCTGCCCACAACCCCCTGGGACTGACTGCTCCACTCCCCAAGCAGCTGCCCATTCGTCACTGGGCTGGGGCATCTGGCAAACAAAGTCTCCATTATGACCAACTTTTACATTTTTCCTCTCAAATCCAAATTTTTCACTTTAAAATTTAAAAGCTCATCTTTTCTTATATGAAAATAAAGTCTTCAGTAGGAAATCTCAAATACTTGACATTTCCCAGTATTATATCAGAACGAAAGGCACCATAAACTTGGGGGAACTTAGACATACTTAGGAGAGGGTGCCCTTTGGGTAACAATGGTGCCTTCTTTCTGTTTACTGGAAGGCTATGGGGGGGAGGAAGAGAATGCCCACTGCCCACCAGCACCACATGTACTTTATCTAAGTGTTTAACAGCATCCCTGCGGCAAGGGGGAGCCTATGGCAACCCCACAAAGTTGTCACACAAAAGTAATATTGAAATCAGTGGTCTGTTTACTGTTTCCACTACAAGTTCGGCAGGGCATATGATCTAGCTCCTTTCCTCCTCTGACCACTGTTTTCTCATCTGTAAAATGGAGACTGAAATAATGATACAGAACTCTCTCCCAGAGATGAAAGACTCTGCAAACTCTACAATGCTCATTTTGAATATTTATGACTCTCTCATACTGACCAAAGAAAGCTTGTCTGACGGGATCTTCTACCACTGGTCACAGGGAGTCATCCCACCCATCCTAGGGCTTATCAAAAAAGGGTGAGCATAGAGGTGGAGTTCACTCAGCAACAAAACTATTTGTTTAAAAAAATCACTGTTAGCAATGGCATTTATCCCCAGTGTGTCTCTGCTAGTTCAATGCGCTTAAACCAGGTAAGACCCTTCAAAACCTTCTAACTCAGTTAAGCATGTGCTGGGGCACACAGAAGCGAAGTGTGCAGGTTGGAAGCCGGGGCTTGACAGCAGAAGAGAGTCAGTGCGTTGGAACAGGACAATTAGGGAATGGAGCAACACGTGACCAAGTACCATGCTGGCAATTTGGATTTTGCTCTGATTGTTCAACCTCTTAAGCAACGCTTTTACATTTTCTTTATAAAAGTATTCTCTACCTATTGTACAAATTTGGGACAGAGGTTTAAAATGAAAACCACTACCACCTGACTATCACCGCCAGACTTCTAATCATATTTATCTAAATGTAATTAAAAATTTATATTCAGATATATATTTTCTGTCTAAATATTTATTATTTAAAATATTGCATTAGTAATAATTCATATTAACATAGAAATAAAATAGAAATTACATATAGCTTTATGTCCCATTTTTTTCTCTTAGCACAATATATTGCGAAGTTTTGATTCTTCATTTCATGATTGTTCAGAGCTATAAATAGTCAAACGAATGAAATTTCCTGTGGCTGGAACCTCCTCTTGTCTCTGTGTTTGGTTTGCAATTCCCTGTTTAATTGATCCTCCCCAGGACAGCAGGGCCGGTTCCTTTGGGCTCAGGAGATTGCCCTGCTGACACAGTTCTTCAGAGCCTCAGATTCTGAAAGACAACTTTGGCTAGGGGTTTGAAGTTCCCTGCCCCAGCAGTTCCCCAGGGGGCTGGTCTGGCTGACCGACACCTTGGGGAGGGCAGTATATAGTGTTCTGATTTTCCATGACCTATTTGTCCAGAAACCTCGGTTAGCAGCTCTGGCACTTACTGAGACTCTAGTGCTGTGGGAACTGAAGTCCTGTGTAAAATGAAGAACAATAATAATTCAACATAAGCTGAATTTAAGAGTACTATAAAAGCCATAAGACAATCTCCAACCAAAAGAAGACATCTTGCTAAAAACCACATTAGCAGCCGCTGAGAGCCCAGGGCCACTTATCTCCTCCAAGGGGAGAAGGAGGCAGAGGCAGGGCCCACAGATTCCTTGAGCAGGCCCCTCAACCCACCTCTTCCCCTCGCTTTCTTTCCTTCAGCCAAGGGAAAGAAGTTAATGCCACATGAAAGTGTCTGTCTGATTCGACTTGGGGAAGTCTCTGTTGAGAGTCTCAAGGTTTTTTTTCTGAAAAAATAACCAAGTGATTTTCTCTTTGAATTTTTTGAATCAACAATAAGACTCCTTACAGAATGAAAAAGAATCACATCTCATACAGTAAAGGACTACAGGAGCAAAACCTATCTGCAATGGTGGGTCAGGTATGAATTCAAGCATAGTTCCACAAAGTAGCCAGCTTTAGGAAAGGTCAGCAGAGTGGATTCACATGCCAACATCAGGCTTTTGCAAAACCTCACAGGGTAATGACATGCTCATGTCGAGGATTAAAAGCAAAAGGAGGTGCTAACATGCATGCTAACTAGCATTACGCAGATATAACTGGGTCCCAGCTGGGTCTGTCATTAGAATGCTGGTAGGTCTGGTGGTATTTCCCCCAGACTGGAAAGGAATCTCTAAGCAGACACTGGATCCCATGAAGAAGAAATGAACAGGACTCAGGGGCAGACCAGGAAATGATGCCACCCAGAAACCTGCAAGATGTCATGGCTGCAGGAAGAAGCCCCCGTGAGCCAGGGGTAATATTTCTGGAGCAAGTTGCATCCTGATATTTTAAGCTGAGAGTTTTATTGCTGCTGAAACCATACAGTTGAAAAGGAAATTGAACAGCCTTCTCTCTAAATCATCTGATTTATAGAAATTGAAATTGATTCATATAATTGGAGACCACTAATTATAGGAGTTGAAGAAGAAAGATTGTATGCCAAAGTTCTAATTGCTGAACTATCAAAGTTAGTCAAGATTTGTTTCAGGGAAGGAGGAAAATTGTCCTTTCCTATGGAATGCCAGGGAATACGATCATTACTGCTTGTTTATACTATCTCTTTGGTCTTTGCAGAAGGTTTTCTGAGAATAAAACACTGATTTTGACCTTCCTAAGATATGCCGCGGGGTTGAGTTTTCTGATTCTCTTTTATTGTTATGGAAGTAATGTCATACATCATAAAATATATGGACAAAAGAGAAAGGGAGAGAGATACGGAGTGAGAGAATGACAGTGTGAGAAAGACAGAGAGACTAAGAACCCCCCCCATTATAGGCCTTAAAGCCCCCCTCAGTATAGTAATTATTTTAGGATTTCTCCTTCCAATTGCCTCACAGTGAATATCACAGAAGGCTCACTGTGGCCATGTCCTGGTCCCCATTCCATTGTCACTCCTTTTTGTTCTCATGCACATTCCTAAAAACCATCATTTTAATTGACTGAATAACTGCCCATCAAAGAGATCTGCTTCCATGAAATGCCCCAATGCCACACATTTAGCTCAATTCCCATTTTAATTTTTGACGTTTTAAATGATGTTATAATGAACATTTTCATGAATACAGCTTTCTTCATACTTTGGACACATTCCTTAAAATAGATTCTCAGAAGCAGAATTACTGGGTCAAAGAGTTTAACATGTTATTACTCCTGATAGGTATTGACAAATTGTCTTCTGCAGGGATTTCAGCCATTTAGAATGCCACCAACTTTATTGGAAGTCTTGGTTCCCTATTTCCTTGGCAGCTAGAAGTTTTCGTTTTGAATATTTGTTGCAATTCAATTGACCAAAACTGGCAACTGATGCTTTATTTAAATTTGTAATTTCTAAATACTGAAGCAGATGATTTGTGTTCCCAACATTTAGTAGATGTATTTCCTCTTAGGTGAATTCTTGGTACTTGCCTTTGGTCTGAACCAAAGAAGTATTTATGGGTCACCAGAAACAGTAAAACAAAAAGAGATAAATGATCATACAAAATATATAGCACCTGTAGACTGAGTGTCCCTTGCTTTTCTGATGAATAAATGTGGCACTGGCCATCAAGTAATGGCAGCCTGCCTACCTGGGCTGTGAGCACCCTCCAGCCTTGGCCCCTTGGAGCCAATCCTCTCCCAACATGGGTTCTCCAGGTTGGCAATGTGATGAAAGCAAGCACATAACATCTTCCTCTGAAACTTGGTATTTTTGCTAATGAGGTAGACCAAATTAAGAAAAAAGAAAAAAAAAAAAAACCTGTGAAAATGACATTAATTTGGAACAATGAAACAAAACCAACAATAGTTTGGTTTTCCACTCTCCACACTTTATAGCACTTTACAAACAAAGTAATTAATCCTTATAACAAAGAAAAAACATTGCCCCTCCTTTCCTGATTCCCAGGAAAATTAAGAGCCAGTACACTGAGTTCCACAGTCTTTGCTAAAGAGATCAGGAGAAGGTCAAAAATAGGAAGAAGGAAAATGAAGAGGAATGAAAAAGAAAGTCCACTATCTGCTCAAGGAAATCAAACCAGGACCCCCTGGGTCCTGCTCGGAGGTGAGCTTTAAGATCAGAGGAGGATGCCCAGAATGTGTCCATTTATACAGACAGGAAGTAGACTGCTGGTTACCAGGTTGGGCACTAAAGGTTATAGGAGAACTCTGGAGGGGTGGGGGGTGGGGGGGTCATAAAAATTTTCTAAAACAGATTATGCAATTTCAAACATCTCTAAAGATACTACAAAGCACTAAATAAAACACTTTCCGTGGTGAGTTGTGTGATATGTGAATTGTATGTCAATAAAGCTGTTACACACAGAAAAGAAAATAACTACAAGCTTGAAAGAAACAATGTAAGAAGCAGAGTCTAGAGGAGGAAAAGGATCAGGCAAAACAGTTACTTGCTATATTTAAGAATCAAGTAAGAGCAGCACTCCACATAGCTGGATTTGGATTTCTATAACATTCATTTTTACAACAATGTACATAGGACGTCTCCTGGGTGTCAGATGTAGGAGGGGAGTGACAGGGCAGATGGCAGGCAGGAGACCACAGGGGCCACCTGGGCATTCCCCCACCAGACTTAGGGGCAGGGGTACAACAGGCTCCACCAAAGTCAGCCTGGCAGAGGAATGGAGGAGGGGCAATCCAGGTCAAGGGAGCTGAACACACGGGACCCCAAGGGGTGAAGGGCTAATGGCAATGGGAGATGCAAAGAAGTCAGCCCAGTGGAGCCAGGATTGTGGAAGGGATGAGGAGCAGTGGCAGAAAGGCAAAGGCTGGATCCTCGGGGGTCTTATCAAATAGTGGCCTCCTTCTGAAGGGCCACTGGTTGCTTTAGAATGAGAAGTGACACGATCAGATTTGCTCATTGGGTAGATCTTTCTGAGGGCTTGAAGGTCACTAGTTTGGACAAGAAAGCAAGCTACAGGGAGAGAGACTAGATGGAAGCTGAGTTTGAGGAAGAAAAACCATGAAGACTGAAGTAAGGCATTGGTGTTGGAGACTGGAATGAATTCAAGAGTTATTTAAGGAGCAGAAAGACAGGTCCCACATGGTGGTGTGGGAGAAAGACAGGATTCTGTGCCTACTTTCCGGGTATCTGCTCTGCTGATGGGTGGGCTGGGGGACTAGCCACCAAGCTAATGCCTACTGAGGTTGAGCTGCTTGTGAGACACTGTAGCAGGGTTTGGCTGGGACTCTGACGTAGGGGAAGAATCATGTCTTCCTAGAGGGCCGCTGACCTTACCAAGGAGAGTCGGCATGCCCAATGACCTGGTACCCAGGTGACTCCAAACCACAAGAGCGACTCAAAGAAGGGAACCTGAAGGGACCTAAGGATCCACATCAGAAAGTAAACAGTTAAGTTACAGTTTCAGATGAGCTGGCAGTGGGCAGAGAAGTAAATGGAAGTTCCTTGTTCATGTGGATGGGAGGATGGGAGGCAGAAGGTGGGCAAGCCCATTGGCCAAATCCTCTCCATTCTAAAGAATAGATCTCTAGAAAAGGCAAAGGGGTGTGTTCTGTGAACATGCCCTTCACTCTACCAGATCCTATGTCCCCAAGGGTGAAAATATACATGAGAGAACACTGGATGAGCCTAACAGAAGAGACACAGAAATGGGACCATCATGAGCTGTCTAAGGGCACCCAGACAGACGGCAGAAATACATGAAGTTCTGCAGACACAGAACTACTAATTCAACAAGTCAGGAGGCTAGACAAGGTGCCCAAGAAAACTTTTACTCTCTGACCATCCATCAGACCTACTGGCTGGCTAAAAAGCAAGGCATCAGTTCTTACTGGGAAAGGTATACATCATTGCCATTGTTCTCATGCATTTGACAAGATCTTGACCTACCTCAATGATAACTTCATTTTCCAGACCCCGGAGAATATAATCAAGGTATTTTTTTAAAAACTCTAGATATAGTTCCAAATAATGAAGAGGAACTAGTGAGTGCAGAAAAGACAAGAATCTTGGACAACTACAATTATGTTGTCTGAGCATTCTCAAAAACCTGGATGGGACAGACATGGGGTCAAATCTAAGCTCCAGCATTTCCTGGATGACACTGGAGAAGTTACTTAACATCTCAGCACTTTAGATCCCCATTGGGCCCTACAGAATAAAATCAGTACCTACCAGAAAAATTGATATGAAGATCAAATCCATTTAATAAGTTAGCACAGTACCTGAAACTTGTGGAAAAACTCAGTAAATGCTTGTAACCAATGTGTGTTCTAAATTTTAGGATGTTGGGTTCAAACCACTTGGAGTAAAGAGAGGTCGAATCCTAAGCTAGAGGAGTCCAGACAAGCTGATGGCCCAAGAAAGGATGAGGTGGTCTCGAATGCTTAGTGCTCTCTGTGCAATCACAAAGATCCATGCCAGGGAGGGAGAAGAGACCAGAGTCCAGGAAAGTCAGTGTGAGGCCAAAGATGTGAGATTTGAACATGTATAAGGACACACATTTGCATACATGTACAAGCACACACAAGTGCACATACATACAAGTACATACACATAGCCATACACATACATGCACAATAACATACACATACACCTATAAACATGTATACATGTATAAGTACACACACATACATGTGCATATACATGCACATACAAGCATATGCATATAAATGTGCATATATATATTTGTCAAGTGAATCAATTATTTGATTGATGATTTGGATAAAATCCAAGAAGAGGAAGGAGCTCATGACTAGGGAATCCTGGAACTAAGTGGCAGGGACTTAAAATGACTTTATCTTTAGCAAAGGCTAAGAGAAGGAAACCACGATAAGGGACAGCAAAAGCCCTTTTCAACATTTTGATTCAGAGCCAAAACTAGACTGAAGCAGAAATGAAAGTTGGCTTCAAGGGTCAAGACACTGGTTGGGGGATCAGGAGAAGACGAAATTGTTCTTGACTGCTTAGCAAGGAGAAGATCCCAAGGACCCCAGGACAAGAGAACAAGACCACCATATACTGTGTGTGCTCTGCCAGGATGCTGATCACCTGGCTCCAGTGAATCTGCCTTGTAGGACTAGGAGAACTCGTAGGAGAATGCCAAGATCTTCAATGACATTTAAGAAACTGTGCAGAAAGGAAAAGCTAAGCCCTCAGGGCATGGGCAATTGATCCCAAGTCTGATCTGAGCACAGATCTTACTTTTTCAAAGAAGTTGGGGAAACTGAGAAGAGGGAGCAGCGATCCCCGGAGCCCAGTGAAGAGCTCCCTGGGAACCGGCAGCGCCTGCACAGCTCCACAGGCGGAGGGATGGAGGACCACATAAGACACAGTGGATCTGCATTTCAACAGGCATTTCCATTTCCATGGGGATAAAAAGAAGAAATATGATACAGGGAGCAAGACAAAGCAATGGAGCCAAGGCTGGTTAACTGGCCATGCCCAAAGGGTGCCGAATAAAGTACCAATATCGCTAGGAAGGAAAGATCGTAAGGGTCGAAGCCCAGGGCACATGTCCCCAGCTTGCACTGCAGACCATTTTCATGAGTAACAGGGCCAAAAGGCAGAAGGTGTGAATGAACAGTGCGCGTGCAGGGAGCCAGGCCTTGCTGAAGTCGATGTGAAGTATGTCACTTCTCACCAACACCTGCACCATCTTCCTCTGTCTCTCTTTTCCAGGCAGCTGAATTTCAATGCCCTCAGGAACAGTGGACACCACATGTAGAAATGATGGCAAGTCCATCAGCCTAGTCTCTAGAAAGGTCCTCGTGTCTAACAATGGGGTATATGTGACACAGGAGATTTCAGGGTGTTCCTATAACAACAGCCATGCAGAACCCGAGAAAGGACAGAGTTACTGGCCTCTGAGCAAAGCCTTGAGGAATCAACCAGTGCCACCAACCCAGAAAGAACTAGAGAATCAGTGGCTCCAGGACAGGCACACATGGCCCAGAAAGATAGGCTCATCTCAGAGACACATGGAAGATGGCTCAGAAGCACCAGCCACGTTGGCCCAGGGGACACAGACCAAGAAAACAAGACAAAGCTGGGTGTTGTGATGCATGCCTTAAATCCCAGAACTCTGGAAGGCTGAGTCAGGAAGATCACAAGTTCCAGCTCAACCTGGGCAACTTACCAACTTAGCAAGGCCTTGTCTCAAAATAAAAAGTAAAAACAGTGCAGAGATATAGTTCAGTGCAAAATCCCTGGGTTCAGTTCCCAGTACCACAAGAGAGCAAGAACAAGGCGGGGAGAGAGAGGGAGGGGGAGGGAAGGGAAGAGGACTCACAGCTATTCAACATCTGCCTCTTGGCTCTGGGCAAGTCAGACCTGATTTCTAGGGTCTCAGGGAAGCCCTGGACCAATGTGTCTGCACTTTCAAGAGAACATTTCAGGACAACTGGGAGACAGAAAGCACAAGAAAAAGAATGAGGGAGCCTTGATTAATGAGTGGCCTACTGTATGCTACACCCTCTGCATTCTGAAGGAGGGTAACAACCATTTAATTCTTACAACAGTCGTGTGGTGCCACCACTCTCAGGCGTGCTCAGGAGGAAACAGGCTCAGCTCAAGACCCTGCCATGCTGTGTGAGGAGTCGGGATTCAGACCTCGCCTGGCAGAATCTGAGGCCTGGGGTCTTCCTGAAACCTCCTCATTGGATGGGACATCTAAGATCCAAGCTGTGCTAGACAGCTGGAGGGCAGCGCATCCCGAGATACCCCCCAAACTAGAGTAGGATAGTGTAAAACTGTTGAGACCCTCCAACCTTGAAACCTCTGCCCAGGAGCTCCTGGGAAATTTAGATTAAATCAGCCAAAATGACTTCATAGCATGTATTTCAATTTTTTTTGAAATTTCTGATTCACAGGGTCAAACAAAACTTTCTCCTCGGCGGTGGGGTGGGGAGTACTCTCAAGGATTATTCACAAAAACAGCTCTTTTAGAGGTGGCCAATCAGCAATCTCTGTTCTTTGCTTCCTTCCGGGTTTCCCAGAAGGAGAGAAGACAGAGGTAAGGAGGCAGACACTGGCAGGTCCCACCCTATCCTCAATAATCAGAAGTTGCACAATGCTTTCAAAAATAACTAAACAGCTGGGTGTGGTGGCACATGTCAGTAATCCCAGCACTCTGGGAGGCTAAGACAAGAGAACCACAAGTTTAAACCCAACCTGGGTAACATGGCAACTTACCAAAACCCCGTCTTGAAATTTTGAAATCATAAAATAAAAAAGGTCTGGGGAGGTAGCTCAGTGTGAAGGCCCTGAATTCAACCCCCAGAACTACAATCCATCCATCCATCCATCCATCCATTAATACCAAAATACTAAAATAAATAAATAGGGCCAGGGATTTAGCTCAGTGGTTCCAGTGCCTGCCTCACAAGCGCAAGGTCTCAAGTTCGATCCCTGGTACCAAAATAAAATAAAATAAAATAAAATAAATAAATAACATTCTTATTTCAATACTGGAGAAAGTGGACAGATTTTTACTTCTATAGAGGAAGAAAACTCTAGTCCCGGACTTAGATCTCTCCTCACGATCGTCCTGACCCTAGAATAAAGAGAGAAAAAATCAGATGCTGTGTTTGGTTATGTTTTGTTTTCTCCTTTTAGATGGTGATAGCTCCCATGAAGCTCCACTTCACTTCATCCTTTTATTCATCGGACAAGCTCAAGAGTTCGCCGTGAGGCCCCATGGAGGGTCTCAGGCTGCAGAGGGTGGAGGCCTGGTCACTGGCAGGGAGGCCCCAACTCTCCAAACATACTTTCTGGTTGTCTCATAGCTAAGTGGAACCAGCTACTACTAGGAAGCCCTGCTCTCTTCGTGTCATAGAGAAGGAAATTCTCCTTAAAGGGAGCTTCATTTGAAAGGGAGCCAAAGTATATATATATTTTTTCATGCCTTGGGAGGTTGCTCCTTTATAAAATGCTTTTATGTTATGTCACTCTGTGGAGATTCATTCAGCAGGCTGGGTTCAGCAATACTGACTGGTGTCTGATGTGTATTATGAAGAATGGATCCTAATCTCATGTCATAGATGACTCCACGCCCTGGACTACTGATGTAGATGTGAGATCTACACCATCCCTACCTGCATGAAGCTCACATTCTACTGGGGAGACAGATACATGCCGATAAAAAAGAAATGAAAGAATTCCAAATCATTACACATGAAAGGGGAAGGTGATTTTAGGAAATGATGAAGTAGAGCCCAAATGAGATGAGCTTTGACCTTGGATGTGTGATCAGGAAAAGGAGAGAAGATTGGAATTTAACACAGAGAGGAGAGGAAGTGCAAAGGCCCTGAGCAGACCATACTATAGTGTTTCAAAAAGTAGTAACAAGAGCTGCAAAGGAATGAATGAGCATAGAGCCACAGGTCCGGGACAGCAAGAGGTAAGCAAGGCAGAAGAGTCCAGAGAGGCTGGCATTATTGCAGGAATCCACTAGAGTCCTTTAAGCATCCTTTCCTCCTCTCTAGAAACTAAACGGTCTGTTCCCCTTTTCCAACCTCACTCCCCACCTCCAACCACAAGAAGCAGGGAGTGATTGAGTCAGTTTTCCTACTTCTTCTTAGGTTTAACGTCAGACCAACAGAATAACCTCAGGAAGGTGTTTTTTTCTTTGTTGAGCAATATTCCTTCAGGAACAATCAGTGTTGAACAGTTTGACATTTATTGCCTTCCATCAGAGGCTGATTTTCATTCAATCATATGCTGTACATGTCCCCAACTTACTCACATTTTCCTGCTTAGTGAATCCATGTGTGCCATTAACAGATAAATTAAATTACCTACAATTGTTTAGCTACTGAAAAAAAAAAACCTTCCTCAGCGGAAAGCCAGAATCCCCTAAATTCCATTGTCCTCCTTCCAAATACCAGAATGTACATGACTGCAGGCCAAAGAACTAATACTGCTACCAAGCAAGTGGCTTTATATGGTTCCCAAAGAACATATCCTGGGGTCCCAGGTGGGACACAGAGCAGGATGGAGACTGGTCACCTTGGAGGAGGTGGGCAGAAGCACCAGATCCGAGCTCTGCCAAGGGAAAAAGAGTGTGAAGAACGCTATGGGCCACTCTCCTACCTAAAACACGCGGAAGCCAATAGGCTTATTTATGCCATAGAAGGCAAATTCTTATTAGGCATTTACAATGACCTAGAGAGAAAGAAATGAGTTAGATTCCATGCTCATCTTCATGGGACTCAAAATCACTAGAACAAAGCTACTAAAACAAAGCTACTAAACTTCCCTCTACAGTGACAACTTCCTAGGAAAATTTCTGAAGAGGAAGCAGAGGGTTGTACACATTTGGAAAAGTGTATGCCTCCCAGAACCTTGAGGTGTGGACAGGATTCGAACACAGAGAGATGGAGAAGAGGCAGCATCCCAGGAGGGGGACCCCTCACAAAGCATGGCAGAGCCAGTGTGCAAGGCTGGGTCTGGGGGTCCTTCTTGGGCTGGGTTTGGCCAGAATTCGGCAACAAGATGGAGAAACGGGCAGACAGCCTGGTGGGTAGTGGCCAGCAAGCCCACTTCTCAGGACCTACTCTGGAAGCCATGCTCATGTGCTCTCCAAGACACACACCGATGCCTGTAGGTCACTGACTGGACAGTAACAGGAAGACAGGGAGAGAATAACCTAATGTCCACTATTATGATTTAAACATGATCTGTCCCCCAGGGGTCCGTGTGTTGGAAGCTTGGTCCCCAGAGTGACAGTGTTAAGAGATAGTGGGCTTTAGTAATGCACTAAGACCTACTGCAACGTGATTGGGCCACTGGGTTCCTGTCCTTGGAAGAGATTAAGTAGTTCCTAGGACTCCATCAGTTCCACAAGAGTGAGTTGTTATAAAAGAGCAAGCCCCTCCCTTCCCCCTTCCCTTTCTCCCTCCCTGGCTCCCTGTTTCACACATGTGTTCTCTTCCTCACACATGATGGCTCCCTGTGCAACGTCTTCTACCAAGAGCTGATGCATCCTGGGAGACCCTTAGCAGAGCCTGTACCATGCTGTTCACCCTTTCAGTCTCCAAAGTTGTGAATTTTATAAACCTGTTTTCTTTATGAGTTACACAGCCTCAAGCATTTTGTTGTACTAATGGAAAATAGACTAATACACCCACCAATTGGAGAATAGCTGAAAAAATACCAGAATGCATCTATTTTATGGTTAAGCTCTACTGATATAAAAAGAGTCACGCTAGAGCTGAGTATAAACAAAGATTATCTTTATCATCATTGAAATGAAAAACCAAGTTACAGAATTATAGGATAGTGTCATTTATGGTGAGGAGAAAGAAGAAAGGGAGAAAGGGACTAAAAGAAGAACGGAGGGATGAAGGGAGGAAAGAGAAAGTAGGAGAGATAAAATAAGTCACAGAGAGGAGAGAAGAGGACAGGAGAGAAGCGGTAGGAATCTGAGGTCAATTTGGGAAGCAATAGGGAAAACCAGGAAACAGAGAGGAAATAGAAAACATATACAGTATGTAATGTAGTATAATTTAATCACTCACTTGATTTTTAAAAGCCAGCCACTGTCCACTGTCTGAGTATTTTGATAATGATGACTGATGATGAATCCAGAATGGTGATTAATAAAAAATGATCTGCTCCCGTACTCCCTCTGATTGTAAATATCAACCTTAATTAATAGTAATCAATGTTAGCAGTAAGAGAAAATCCAAACCACTTTAATGTGCCACTTCAGGGGCTCCATGTAATATCTGCTGTTGGCAACAGGTAGGCACATTGCTCCCTGACAGAGTGAGAGGGAAAGCAGGGGACAGTCCCGTGGGGACAGGACAGGCCATTGCCTAGATCCAGAGACATCTGCTGGAGCAGTGGGGAAGGAGGAGGAACCAAAAGCCACATAACATGACAAATGGGACTCCACATACAGCTCACACACAGTTATGCTTCACACCTCCCTAAAAACTACGCGCGCGCACACACACACACACACACACACACAGAGAGAGCTCATGAGCTTTCAGGTCCTCCCTGGTCCCACAGGAGATAGTCCTTGCGTGGCACCTGAGCCCTTTCACAATCTGGTCTCAGTCTCCTTTCCCAGGATCAGCCTTTTCCACTCCCCAGCACATTTCCAGCGAGGCGGAGTCACTGTCCCCTGAACACACCCTGCTTGCTTACACGCTCCATCTTTGTCCCTGCCACCACTCTTTCCATGTGCCCCCTCCCTCTTTCTTTCCAGTCTAAAACTTGATAGACACTGCAGAAGTCCCACTTCCTCCCTGCATGTCAGGTACATTATATAATTCCCTCAATCTGATAAACTAGAAACTAATGTTTTCGCATTTTCTAGAGGAGACATTTGGGGTTCAGGAAGCATTCTGTTAAAGCTCACACAGCTGATATTTGGTAGAACTGAGATTTGGAGCCTGGTCTGTCTGACTCCTTAAAGACATAAATAGTAACAGCACTCGGTTAAGTACCATCAAGGAAGTATGGCCCTGAAGGGCAGTGGGTTAATTGTCCGGGAAGAAAAGCTGAGCAGACAGGGATGGGTAGAAAGGCCCTTCAGAGGAAGTGGCACTTGAGGCAAAACACAAAGTAGGCATCCTGGGTGGACAATGAGTGTGGGATACATCATAGGTGCTTGACAGATACAAGTAAATGAGTAGCACATGCAAAGGCCAGGAGGCATGTGCAAAGCAGGTTTGCTTCACTCTGGTTACTGGCTTGTCAGAGTCCTGTACAGGAGAGCACATTCGCAGGCAATATGAACGGGTTTGTTACTGACAGATAGACAACAAAGGCTAACAGAAGCTGAAGACTCACAGCAAGCTTGTCCCCAAAGCTCATAACAGCATGCTAAGGTAAATGGAGTCATACCTGCATGTGTTTCACTTGCTCCACAGCTGAGGGGCCCTGGGAAGCAACCAGTCCTGGGTTTTATACCCTTGACCAATGTGGCATGCAGGGCTATAGTGATAAGGGACATCCTGATTTTAGAGGGGACTGGAACAGAGCTCAGTTGTTCATACTGACTTCCGGTTATCTCAGGATGTTGCATCCCCAGCACATTCTACAGCTCTTCTTAAGGAGTGCAGTGAGATAGAGGAGAAACTACATCAGTCCAGGGCCACACAGAAGGCTGCTCTGAAGCCTGGGCTTTAAGGGGCCATTCGAGCACCTCCAAATGGGCCATGCTGCTGACACACTCTCCTTCCCAGCAAGGGTTAAGATTCCAACAGGCCAAGAGGAGGAGAGAGATATATTTGTGATGAGTTCATATTTGTCAAGTAGAAAGGTAAGAGCATGGGCCACGATGGTCCATTTGATCCTATCAACAGAGCAAAGGATAGATTTCCTGAAGTCACCTGTGCCTTGAGCTGCCTTTATCCATCATTGTACCGGGTGACTTAGTTTTCACACAGGAGACTCCTCTATCATGTGCAAACCAGCCATTTATTAATTTTTGCAACAAGTACTCAACTTCATTACTCACTTTCGAGATCGCACACCGTGTTTACATAATCTTTCTCTGGCTACAGGAGTCGCACAGCAATATCCCCGGGCAGCCGTCGCAGTGAGATACCAGGCGTAGTTAGGGATGGCAGTGTTACAAGCCTACAAAGCAATGTAATTACACAGATCCGACCTGCCACCACTCTCTTCTGCAAGGCACTCCTGGAATGCAATGTCAAAATTTGCATGCAGGATGCTGACCAATAATGTACATTTTAACTTACCACGGCAAATAAAACTCCACGCCATATGGCTGATTAGAACTACTTGCTCCTTCTCGAAACAGCTGGGTGAGGAACAGCAAGGGGAAGCCTGTTGGCAGCTGTACACTCTGATCGCGGCTATGAGCGGCTGCAAGGGGTCTGAGCTTCCACAGGTACGCACCTGAGACTAGGAGGTGAGCTGCCTCCTCTCGGAAGGGGACAGTGGAGCAGAACAAGGGGTGGCTGGAGACAAGTGTCCACTGCCAACAGGGCTCTTCGGTTGGCCCAACATAAACAGGCTCGTTTCACATTTTGTAAATAAAATAGTTTAAGGTCTTCCAAGGAGAATGCTGCTCTGGGCAATGGGAAAAAGGAGAAAATCCCAAAAAAGAATAAAGGCAGCAATTTTTTTAAAATATGGAGTTGCTCCTGTTTGATGCTAAGCACTGCCTCTCAAACACACCTGACCCGCCCCCCCCAACCAGGTGGAGCTGGCAGGGAGCCCAGGTGGACTTTTTCATGTTTCCTGGCAAGTGCCTCTGCAGGGCCTCCACAGGCATCTGTGATGTGCCTGACATCCTGTGCCCCTGCTGATGTGACCCACACCACTCTGACCTCCACTGCCACCCACCACTTTTGGCCCTCCAGGAATCTACAGCCTTCTGCTGCTGTTCTCTCCCTATGTGCACAGGCTCTGGGGACATCTGGGGGACCTGACAATAGTCCTACAAATGAGGCCAGGTTGAAGGGGCTGCCACCTGTGCAGTCACGCAGGGCCCCGTGCTCAGAGAGACCCAGAGTTTGCTGTGAAATTCTTAGTGACTGAACAAGGGGACCATGTTTGCCTTTTGCTAGAGCCCTGTGAATGATGTGGTTGCTTCTGCCTGTGAACTTGTCTGGAAGGGGAAACCCCAGAAACACTGCCTCAGCTGGGTGGCCAAGGTCAAGGTCATCAGGTGACAGCACATATCCCTGTTATGATGTGAGGATGGTGGCCTTTTACCCCTTGGTCTTTCCCTCAGTAACTCACACACCCAGCTGAACCGAGAGAAAGACATCAGATAAACCCACACTGAAAGACGTTCTATCACGCACCTGACTCAGACTCCCCAGAACTGTCAAGGTCGTCAGAAACAAAGTCTGAGAAGCTGTGGCAGCCAAGAGGAGCTAAGGAGACAGGACAACTAAATGTAGAACATCCAAGCCTGAGGGAGTCTGCTGGGGACCAGGTATTTGGTTGCTTTCTGTACATTCCACTCAATTACGCTGTGAACCTGAAATAGCTCTAAAAATAAAGTTTATTAATTTTTTTTTAAAAGCTGCTGAGTGTGCTAGTGCATGCCTGTAATCCTAGCACTGTGGGAGGCTGAGGCAGGAGAATCACAAGTTCAAGTTTAGCCTGCACAATTTAGCGACTTAGTGAGGTCCTGTCTCAAAATAAAAAATAAAAAATAGGCTGAGGATGTAGCTCAGTACAAAGGCTATGGGTCCATAGGTTCAATTCCAAGTACCACACACACACACACACACACACACACACACACACACAGAGTAAGTGTAATACGGTGTCTTGGATGGGATCCTGGAGCAGAAATAGGACAGTATATAAAAGCTAAGGAAATCTGCCTGAAGAATGGACTTCAGTTAATGATAGTGTAGCAATATTGGCTCATGAGTTCTGACAAATGTACTGGTGCTGTGTTAACAGTAGGGGAAGCTGGGTGTGGAGTGTAGGGGAACTATACTGACCTTACATCCAACACTGTTCTAAAGGCAAAAGCTTGGGTACCACACCCCAGCGAAAGGAGTGTAGCTGCACAAACTAGCTCTGTGGGCAGGAAGGACCTAGAGAGACAGAGGCCTGTGGAAACCCTGCCCTCCCACTGGCTGTCACCTCAATCCCCCATCACCACTCCCCTGGAAAGAGGCTGCTGGTGGCAGTTTGAAGCAGAATAGCTTAAAGTTGTATAATTCTTTAGCTTTTGTGGTTAAATCTCACCCCATGGAAATCACTAGTGTGGCTTCACTATCAACTAACACTGTGTTTCTAGCAGTGAACAGCACATGGGGAAGAGGTGTGGGTGGGTTAGGGACAGTCAGAGTGAAGCAGAACTTGCCTCATCCCATTTGTAAACCTGCACTGAGATTCCAAAGCAGGTCTCTTCCATCTCTGGCATCCCTGGTAGGCTCCGAAGTCCTCTCTCTTCTCCACCAAGTAAGGAGCCTGGAGACAGGAGCATGGGAACCATGAGCCAGGCGGGGTGTCCCCAGAGAAGCAGGGTGTCCAGATGTGGAATGGGGGCATCTATGGTCACCTGCATTCCACTCATTAAGAACTAGCTCCATCAGCCAAGGGCTGTTGGGCACCCTGGACCCCAAGGTGGGTCAGGAAGGTGGGGGCTTGTCCTGCTCCCCACATGGAGAAGAATTTACCTGGGAGCCAGTGAGTGGGGAGAGGTCTGATAAAGCCCACAGTATGCAGAGGCTTGGATCATAGCACCACTTTAGAGGGGACCGCTGAGAGGTGAGAGCCCACTGTGGGAAGTGGGTCTGCTGCAGCCCACCCCAGCCCTGAGTCCCAAAACCTGGGTCTCTCAGGTACCAGGGAAGGAAGCAAACCCCAGGAAGCTAGAAGGGGCCTCCCCTTTATGGGGCAGGTGTAAGAGCACTCACGTGACCTCTTGATATCCTCAGTCAAGATGTGAATGGATCTAATTCTGCCTGGAATCCCCTTTGCTCCCTCACGCCTCAGCCAAGGGTCCTTTGCCCTGTCCCTGTTCCCCTTAGTTGCAGGTCTGAATCTGTCTCTGCCTTGGCAACAATGGGTACTGGAGCCCAGGACCTCTAAACCCCTGATACCCCCTGTTACCAGCGTTCAGCACCTTCTCCAACACATCAGCTTCCCATCCACCATCTGGCCAGCTGCCTTCCACTGCCCTTCTCTATCAAGGAGCCCAAGTCCCTCATAGTTGGGACCACATGATGACAGGGACATTTAGATGAGCGGGACCTTTGCGGTTTGTGCTCACTGCTCAGCACGGTCCTCTCACCCCAGGCCATGCAAGCCTAGAGGGCTGAAGGGGAAGCTGCACTCAGTAGCTCCTGCGCTGGGCCTGGCCCAGTGTGTGATCCACTGTGCACACCAGCAGCAGCTACTGATGCTCAAGCAGTCTGCTGACAGCATCTGCTACAGATGGGGCTCAGCCTGCCAGCCTCACTGAAGCTGGACGTCCAAGCGCGGTCCTTCCTCTCCAACACCCCAGTCGCACAGCATGGTCCTCCCTCCCTGAGCTCTGGGACTTCAAAGTTAGTCCACATCTCCCTAGCCCCTGGCAGCAACTAGGTAATGTTTAAGGGAATGACAAACATTCTATCTCCAAAAGGCACAGGGAAAGCTTTGAGAAGCACAGAGAACTTCCAACAAAGTGTACAGGACAACAGGGATTTTTCTGGAATTTTGGATTCTGAAAAATTACACAGCATTTCTCGTAGGAGGCAGTGAAATATTTATCATAGGGTGTCTTAGCCCTGTCTGTGTCTTCTCCCCTCCCAGCATCAGTTCCAGAGTGGGACCACATCCTCCTCGTCCCTCCCTCCCCTCTGGATGGCAGAGCACAGGACACATACACTCCAGCTGCACAGCACAATTCCTTAGAGGACCAGAAGAAGCTATGACCAGGCCCGTGTGCCTGCTTCCACGGAAAGGATGTGGCCCCCTCAGGCACATGGAGACTCCCTCAGGTAAACACACCCCCAGCTGCCACAGCACCAGGTCTGACCTCAATCCCCTTCCAATCTTACTCCAACAACTATCCCTCAAAATAACCCAGTGTTAGCCAAGCCTGGTGGCTCCCACCTTTAATCCAGCACTAGGAGAGGCAGGAGAATCACAAGTTTGACCCTAGCCCAGGTAACTTCATAATTTAGCAAGATCTTGACTCAAAATGAAAAATTTTTAAAGGACTAGCAAGTAGTTCAATGCAAAATTCAATCCCCAGTCACACACACACACACACACACACACACACACACATGCGCGCACACACACAAAGCCCAGTGTCTCAGCCTGTTATGGCTTGTATCTAGATTCTTCCCAAAGCCTCCTGTGGTCATAGGTAGGGAGTTTCCAAGGTGGTTGTATTAGGGTGTGTGAATGTGGATTAAGGGTGTTATACTGGGATTAAGGGTATGGACAGTGGAAGCCCCACCCTGGCTATGTGTGGCACTAATCCATAGCCTTATAGCCTAAATGAAATATAAAGGGCCAGAAAGAAGGCAGGCTTGCTATTGCTGCTGCTGCTTGCTGCTTGCTGCTTGTTGCTTCCTGCCTGCCATGCCATGAAGTGTTTACTCGCTGTAATATCCTCTGTCGTGCTGCCCTGCCTTGGAGCCAGCTGACTATGAACCGAAACCTCTGCAAACTGTGAGCTGAAATAAACCTTTCCTCTAACTTGTGGGTGTTGAGTACTTTATCTCAGCAATGAGAAAAGTAACTAAGACAGGGTGGAACCCCTGACACCACCCTCCAGAAAGGGCATTTGCAAAACTGTAGCAATGGACACAACAGACTGTAACAAAGTCAAAGTCAACTCTTCCTCTAGGGCAGGTGAGGGAGTAGACAGAGGTTCATCCTCCCTGCATTGGTCCATTTACTCAAAGGTGCTTACTGAGGGAGATAAAAAGGGGACACAACCCAAGAACTTGCTGAGAGATAAAGGGGTAAAGAGAACGGAACCAATCCATACGGTGGAATATTATTCAGCCTTACCAGAACAGGAAATTCTGCCCCATGCTACAACATGGACACTGTGCTAAGGAAAATAGCCCAATCACAAAAAGGCAAAGACTGTGTGACTCCTCTTATAAGCAATAGCCAGAGAAATAAAATTCATAGGGACAACGTAGAATAGAGGTTTGAAGGGGCTGGGGACAAAGGGAGACGGGGAGTCACTGCTTAGCAGGTGCAGAGTTTCTGATTGCTGTTTGCTTTGCAAGATGAAAAGAGTTCCATGAATGGGCAGTGGGGATGACTATACTGTGATATGAATGTACTTAATGTCACGGTGCTGTACCCTGGAACGTGGGTAAGACGGTGAATCCTACAGGTATTTTACCACAATACTTTTAAAGCATCTTTTGTGCCTCTGCCAAGTGCCAGGCACTGTTGGGAGCACTGGAGATGCAGCAGGGAATGAAGCCATTCCCCTGCTCTCCTGAGCTCACACCATGGGGAAATAAACAGAGAAGTGAATGAAGGGATAAGAGGAGTGAATAAGAAAATCAGTAAGAGTGAATGAGAGGCTTTCCAAAGACTGCCAAGATGGCAAACAGACCTCCCTTTCTGGAGAGTGAATAGTGAAGGGATCCTTCATAGTGGGGGGCTGTTCAAAGGCCACTTGGAGCAAGTGATGCTGGAAATTAGTCCTGAGGGATGAGGTGGACCCAGCCCCATGGTGGTCTGCATCAAGAGGATGCCAAAGAGACCACAGGCAAGGCAAAGGCCACCCAGGGGACTGTATGCCTGTGCCTGTGGGCAGAGGGAAGGTAACAAGGCTTCCATAGAGTGACGGGGGAAAGTGGGTGGTTGTAGTCCTTCTCAGCCACAGACCTTTCTCCTTGGGCAACAGATGGGGCAGTATTGGAGGTTGCTAAGCACAGGAAGAATGGGGTCCCATGGCTGCTCCAAGGCCTGGGACAAGGTCACCACTCACACACACCATCCCTGATTGCTCCAGTTTTTTTTACCTCATCTACCGGGATTCATACTGATTTGATAGAAGATGACTATAATTCCTCACCTACTAAACAGACAAAGGACAACTGACACGTAACACCCAGTTCACAAAATTCCCACAGAAGCAGGGTAGAGGTGACATGTGGTCTCTTTGCTCAGTGTGATTTCCAGGAAAACGTCTGTCAAATTCATGGCTGCCCCTACCCATCACATTCTGTCCCCTGATATTGTTTTCTTTCTGACTTTATGTAGTAGCTGGTAGAGATGTACTAAAATTTCAAGACAGAAAGAGCCTTATGCTATGTACAGAAAGAACATGGAAAGCCATTTGATCTTAAACTGAAGGCCCAGAGCTCACCTGGCCCCCAGGCTTTAGCCAAACCAACACCTCCAACTGGGTGCTGCTTATGTACCCTCTCCCTTAAGGTGAGCCCAATAAGGCTCACTCCAAGCTCTCGAGGTTCACAATCCTGGGTCAACCATCATGGCCATAAACTTGGCCAGCTCAACACAAAAGAGCTGTGAGATCACTTTTCAGGGCTGTAGGTAATACAACTCAGGCTTTTACACACTCTACAGACTGAGCGTGTGGTACCCATACTGGACAGCTCTACCCCACTGCCCTCCCTTCCAAAGCACACCTGCTACTCTGTTAATGAACTCCAAGAAAAGGGAGGGAAAAGAGAAAATCACCACCTCTGAGATTCATGGAGGATCAAAGTCATCAAGGGTGGAGAAGCTAAACATGCACCCAGGGGCCCCACTGTCCCCGAGAGTAGGTCATGCATAGCAATGGTACATGGATTATATCACCACGAGAGTCTGTTCCAGAGCCCTACTCCCCTGGCCTGTGTTCCACCTCACACATCCAGGGTCCCTGGTGCACCCAGAGATCTGCCCAGCTCACAATAATCCTCATTCCAGGTCTGCAGTGGGATTTGCATTCTTCTAGAGGGACACTGGTGGGAAGGACTGAGACCTTGCTTGCTCCTGGGCAGTGGCCTTTGTGCTGAACAACACATTTCATTTCACTCTGTCTGAATTGACCAGCACTACCTAAGCATCAGCTATACTGCTTACTGTGAGTCAGGGACATGACGGGAATGCAGCCAAAGACAACGAAACCTCTGCCCTTGAGGAGCTCAGACTATTGCTCCAGACCCAGGCCTGGCTGAGCTTCAGAAGAGAGGTTCCCCGGTTGGGGACCCCAGAGGCTCCAGCCCCAGCTTTTGCCAAGAGGAGCTTAAGTCTACAGAGGACATGGCTGTGAGATGCTTGATAGCAGGCCTGAGACATTTGTCAGCTTGCACCCCAGGAGACAAACCTGCTGCCTGAAGCTAAATTAGCATCAGGAAGAGAAGACCCCATTAGGGATGCCCCAAAGTTCTGAGAAAGGGGGCCAGGCCTGGCTCAAGGCCCAGTTACTCTTTCAGAAAGAAAGGCTGCAGGTCAGTGTGTGTCAGGGAGGCCAAGCCCATGCTACATAACAACCAGCCATCACATCACCCACCATGCACACACTGTCCACACCACCCACACTCCAACCCATGCCAACACAGGCTCACACACAGATGCACACATCCCAACACACAGGTCTTTACCAATGCACAAGTGGACGTCACGCAGCCATACAACACACAGTCACCTACATCAGCACACACACAACCACATATTATTACCTGTATCTCAACACACACACACTTTGTTAACCACGAGTCAACAAATATGTACTCCCGAAACCCCACAGCCACACCAACATCAGCACATTCCGGGACTGTATCCTCACTTGCACCTGACACCTGATAGTCACAGACAGACTCACAATCACATCCCAAATATCCCACCAGTACACGCAAGAACTCATAGACTCAATACAAGTACATTCACACCCCTTGCCTAAGACATACACACACTCATACACACAAAAACATCCCCCACGCAAGTATGAGCAACATATGCACCTTCAACAACTACATCCAAAAAATTAAGCCAACATACAGATACACATACAGCAACACTACCCCAAGATGCATGAACACACACCAGGTTATCCACATCCCAACACACAGGCACACATTCAGCACATACACGCATCATCACAAGGAATGAAGCTGCTGGCCCGCCAGACCCAACCTCGACATTGGACTCAGCCCCCAGCACAGCCCTGGGCCCAGCCCTGAACACCTCAGGTGGGCCAGCGGCAGAGGGGCAGCTAAAGCCGTCCTCCCTGTGGTGCCACTGTGAAGGGTCACTTGGCTCAGCCCGCAGTGCCAGGAGGCAACAACAAAGAACTCAACTCGGTGGCCTTCTCTGGATGCCTTTCCAGAGGATGCATCTGTCCTCCTAATTTATACCTCAGAGGCCCCAGCTGACCTGGAGGAGGAGGATGCAGGGTGTGTCTCTCCCTCTTCCTGTTCAGCATCAGTGGGGGCTCCACTCTTCTGGAGAGGAGCAGGAGAGAGCTGATTTCTGGGTGGACACAACACCAGCTCATGTCAGCAGTGTCCCTTAACCTACAGGTCCCCTGTCCATCACAGCACCACACAGAGCTCCAATGGACAGCATGCAAAGGATGCCAACAGCACAGTTTTGAAGAGATGAGGGAAACTGAGGCTAATGTGAGTTAATACAGGCAAAGAGCCAGGTGTCCTGAGGTGGGACTCACAGCCCAGTACACCAGGCCACACTCCCGTAGTGTTGGCAGAGCTGGTCCCCCTCTCCCTGTCCCAGCCTTGGGCCGAAAGGGACATATCTGTGACCTGCTGTGCATGTGAGCTTGAGCAGGGGTTGAGGAGACACCTACTTTATGTGTAAGCATGAAACAGGGCACTCAGTGTGGATGCTAAGTCCTCAGCAGAGTGGATCTGGTGCTGGGCCACCCTCCTTCCCTACTTCTTCAGAAGGGGCTCCCACTCTTCAGATCTCCCCCTAGCCTCCTCTAACAGGAGCTGCACTGGCCAGACTTGTGCTAGATAGGCTGGCCAGCTAGGTTCTGTCTTCTGCTGAGTTTACCTCTTTCCCAGCATGAGCCAATGGCAGGCTAAAATGTGAGAGATCAAACCAACGTGGGTTCGAACCCCAGTTCTACCCCATCCTGCCTTTGTGATTCACTCTACTTCTTCATGCCTCAGTTTACACAGCTGATGGCACCTCTCTCCCCTCCAGACTGTAAGCCATGGAAGGGCAGATTCCCAGCAGCACCTCTGTGAAATACTCCTAGACAGCAAGACATCAGAGCCCAGTGCCGAGTGTAAAGCTTCCTGCACCTGGCTTTCCTACATACGCTATCCCTGGGAAGCTTGCCACACCTCCTCTCCCTCCTGCCACAGCTAACACAAATGCAAGTTCAGGGTCAAGTACTGTGCTTCCACCTGGAGGAGGTGGAAGCAAAGCAATCAGGCTGCCTGACTTTGTTTGGAAGGACCTGCAAGGCCCTGCCACTGTACCCCGATTCACCTGAAGCACAGAATCCCACCTTCTCTTCCTCTTGGGACCCACTCCTCCCTCTGCTAATGTGCCCAGGACACAGACTTAGGCACACAGTGGCCACATAGGAGAACAGGTTGGTTGGCTTTGATCGTATTCATTGTCACTTCCAAGCTAAGATGAGACCCAAAATGACCACAAAAGAAGAGGCAGACATGGAGACTCACAGAAAGGAACCTAAGAAGCAGCTCTCCCGTGTCCTGCAGTCCACTGCCAGTTTAGCCTCTCAACTACCTTTCTCAGGGATGCCCACTAGGGTCTCTCTTTAGATGTCCAGAACAGGAGTGCAAATGCTTCTGCTATGGGCAGAATCTTGTACTGTGCCATTTCTGATACTGGTTGTCCAAGCTCCATGCCTCCTCCTTCTGAATCTCAGTGAGAAATCATATCTCCCACTGTCAGCTACAGGGCTGGAGGAGATTACATGCTCTCTCTCCACCCCTCCAAGAGTTAACACTGCTCAGATGAGTCAAGTGCTGCCACGTGAAGAGGAGAGGATGGGGCAGATGGCAGGAGACAGGGAACCATGAAGGTTGAGTGGGGTCTCAGTCTTCCACATTGTTCACCCCCCCCCCCAATCCTTGAGACCCAGAGAAGGAAAGTGAGCTGCTCAAATAGCCTGCAGGGTGCTTAAAACCCACAAATGGGTGTGAGGCCCAGCTCCAAAGTGAAGTGGGTGTATCCAGCTCTGAGCTATTTGTTAAACATTAGAAAACTGCCTTTGTCCCTGGCTTACTAACCAGAATTGTGAGATGTATCATCAGGAAATAAAGGACAAGGAGGTTCGATTAACATACTATGGGGTCACAGTCTGGCCACACAAGTCACCCGACCTGCACAACAGAGATGACAGTTCCTAGGACAAGTAAGATTCTTTGGGGTCAAATGGACAAAGCCTAACCACCCTTTCCAGTGTACAGGCTTACAAATTCTCAGTGTGCTCTGTTTGCAAAGTCCCAGGGAGACTCACTCACCGACCAGCTCCTTCTGTCCCAGCCCATGAACAGGTGACTAAAGACAGTTTAAAGAGGGTCTGGGAGGTAGAAACTTCTCCCTGGCTGCTCTCACTCCTGGTGCCCCTGAGTGCGGTGGGCAGCCCAGCCATGGGGACCCCACACCTCCTGGGTAGGTGCTCCCATCCTTCCTCAAAAGCTGGAGTCTTATCCTAAGGCCTCTTCTGGATGTCACAAGACAGTGATTCAGAATGTGGTTCTCCACCAGGGAGAGAGGACAAGAGCCAGTCACAGAAGCCGAGGAGGTGTCTGGAAGTCAATGAAATTGGCCAGGTTCTAGAAGGAAAGAGCAAGCCCTCTTTACTAAAAATTACTTAGATGGTTCATGAGACGCCTCAGCCCCTTCAGGTCCTTTTGGAACAAATGTGAGCATCGAGAGACCCCAACAGCCCCTGGGGTAATAAACCTTCCCAGTGTCTCCCTCACTCTATGAATGACTCCTTCCCACGCCCAGACTGGCAGTTTCTGGTAGCTGAGATGTGACCCTGTTCACCTTCACATCCCTGGTACCTAATGTTCAGCATTCAGAACCTACTTAACAAGCATTTCATTCTCCAGTGAACAAACAAATGAATTAATGACTGAACAAACGAGTGTATTTATGAATGGACAAATGAGTCGCGAGGTACCCCAGTGATGGGGAACAACCTAGCTTCAGGGGAGTCGATCAAAGGAAGGATTTGCTATGGAGAAGACTCCAGCACACGTTGAGGCTGCCTCCAGCCGCAGCACGGTGCTGGGTGCCGCGCATCTGCAGCCCCGGGGCTGGCCTGCTTGTGACCAGACACTCAACTGCTAGGTATTTTCACCTGAGGAAATAAATGTACAGATGTCAGAACCATCAGGACACAAACACTGCCAAAATGTTCACCCCGGTGCTGCTTGTCAGAGTGAAAAAAATGGAAACGAGTCCTAGTTCGGTGATGGAAATTCATATTTTATAGACGCAGGTTTTTTTCCCTTTGCTTCTTTATAGTTCTAATATCTTTTGAGAAGTATAAATCCTTCAGAAACCTACAAAACCTTGAGATCTTAGGGACCCTAGATCTCTGCTCAGGGAAACAGGAGATGAGACCCTTGGAAGTTACTCTTCAGCCACGGCCACATTTGGGAAGGGAGAGGAGAGGAGGGGACTTGTGTGAAGTTTAGAAACACGGCACAAGTCTCATTGTAAGACTAGAACCTGCAAATAACAGCCTGTAGGCCAAACCTAGCCTGTGGCATATTTCTGTAAATAAAATTTTATTGGTACACCATCACACCCTTTCGTTTACAGCAGAAGGGAGTGCTTGGTACAGATCACATGGCCTTAAAATCTAAAACACTTAGTATCTGGCTCTTTACTGGAAGATGTTGCTGACCCCTGTGTGGACTATTTGATAACAAAAACTTCTGTGATGTGCATTTCAGTAAGGACTTATATAGAAGTACGTATAGAATGATCCTTCTTTAGGTGCAGAAAAAGCACTGGAAAGGTATAAATGTACATGTTCACAGTGTTATCTCTACGTGGTAGTAAGCATAGATAGTTGGATATTATTGATTTTTATTTTCTATATATTCAAGATGGACAAGAATTACTTTATAACAAAGGGGAAATAAGGTCATTACACAGCACCAGCAGTCACAAAGTCAATAAACGACCTCTTGGAGAAGACCCACTGAAAAGGTTTTGAAGGTTACTAGCAAGGACACATCTAGGCTCGGACCCAGCTGAGAATGGACACAAACTCTGCCAAGGTTTCTCCAACTGGGATTAGGGTGCCACACAGCATCTCTGCAGAGGGATCACTGGTTACTAAAAAATGAAATGGATAAAGCAAAACAAAACAAAATATCTATTCTAACATAAAATCAAACAAAATGTATTTACCAACAGGGAGGCCATGTATGTATCTTGGTCTTCAGGGAAATAACCACTGCACACTTTTGGAGTTGGGAACTCAAGAGAAGCAAATTGGAAATGTTCCAAAATGCCTCTCAAGATGACTGGAGCCAACTGAGGGTATCCAAAAACCACCCGCAACAAGCCCGGGGCTAAGAGCACCTGGATATTGCCCTAATGAAGAGAAGAGAACACCTGGGAGGGATTCTGTTTCCTCCTGAATCAAATGGCTTTGGAACTGAGGTCCAATAAAAGTGGTGTCCGCCAAAATTCCAGGCCCACAAAGTAAAGAAGGAAAGAAAGAATGGAAAGGAAAAGGAAAGAAGGAATGCCTCTGTGGAATGTCCTAGACCTGAGGCGCTCTAGAAACACAGAAAGGCTCCCCAGAGGTACACCCTGACTCACGAGGAAAGCCAAAAAATGATCCTGTGCTGTGAAAGCAAGTGACAAGGAGTCAAAGCCAAGCCCACCCACGACCCGCTTCCTCATGCCCTCACTAGAGTCATCATCCTGGCTGGGCACCCTAGAAGGAGGGCTGGACCCCCATGTGGTGTGGTGGGCAGCCCAGCCAAGGATCAGCTTGTGCTGTGCCTCTCACTTCTCCCAGACACATGCCACATGTCACATAAAGAGCCCAAGGCACACAGCAACAGAGAGATGGGTCCCACAACGAGCTAAGCCCTGAACAACTTTCTCTGGCTAGGGGATGAAAAAAGAAAAAGGAGGCAAATGAATTCTGCCTAGCCAGCTTCCCATACCTGTAGCACAGCTCCCTTCTGCCTCTATTACCTGTCAGGTAGCTGTAGAGGGTGTTCAGGTTGCAGTGTTTTGGGACTCCACAGTCCTTCTGAAGATTTGGATCAGGGAAAGGATAGTGGCAAATCTCCATGCTTAGCTCAGCCATTTGTCACAAGTCAAGCCGCAGAGTTCTAGGCCCGATCTCCCCAGCTCATCTAGAGGCAAAGCATCCATTTCTTACATTACACCAATCAGCCCTGTTATCAAAGGGTTGGATCTGTAACCAGAAGAATGGAGGCCAGCTCCATACTGTCAGAACCACAGCATACAAGGGCACAAGTAAAGACAGGAAGCAAAATCCAAGACAAAAATAACTAGATGGAGAGACAGCCCCAGGACTCTGAGTGCTCTCCTGACAAAGAAGACTAAACCCAGATTTGGGTCTAGAATTAACTGGAGAGGCCTAGCAGAGAGAAAGCCCACATTTTGGCTACATGGCTCCCAGAGGATCCCTGCCCTGCTCAGGTGCCTCCATGCTCAGGATCTTCCCAAGAAACAAATCCCAAAGCTCTGCCCACATCTTGCTGCCTGAAGTTCCTCTGGGGAGGGTCCAGGCTTTCAGAGAAGAGCTTTCCAGATGGTGCCTGCCGGTGGCAGTGCCAAGCTCCACAGCTTAAGTAAATGTTGCCATCATCCTGTCCTGCCAGGAAAAGGCAAGGGGGACCCACAGCTCCTCCCAGATGCCACAATGCTCCCTTCCTGAGGAGACCAGAGAGGCTCCACCACACTGCCAACTGCCCACCAGCCCTCCCCTCTGCACCCCTCTTGGAAGGCCCCTGCACTTTCAAGATCCACTAAGCCCCATCTTTCCTGGAGGTGCCAGGCCACTCAACAAGGGTGCAGAGATGCCTGTCAGATGCCAGCAGAGGAGAAGGGGGCAAAGAGATGTGAGGCGCCCAGAAGGGCAGCATGCAGGCCCTAGGGCTGCAGATGGCAAAGGTCCAGCCCCGTCATCACAAAATTGGGAAGTCTGCACAAATCCAATCTCCGGATCTCTGCAGGTGTTTCTCCACCCCACCACCAGTGCTGCAACACAGCTCTGCAGCTAAAGGAGTTAACTGCTAACTCCTCGACTTCCCAGGCTCAGAATGCTCCCACTGCTCCCTGCATGGTGCTTTTCCAACCGACTCCCTCTGCACTCCATCTCCAGATCCTCGCTTGTCCCAGGCAGCCCCCTCTCGGCTCCAGCAAGGTCTTGAGGGCCAGAAAAACAAGGGGCCTGTTGAAACTTGGCCCTGCCCCCATCCCTCTGAGAGATCAGGGAACCTATGGAGAAGAAGAGAAGCAAATGGGCTGAGATGGGAGGCAAGGCAGTCTTTCTTTTCCCAGAAGTGTGCTTATGAGCAGGGCACGAAGCTTCAGACCAAAGAAGAGACTCAAAAGATCAGCAGCCTGGTGCAGAAGGGATTTGAGTGGGCAGGAGGATCCCAAGTGGCCTTGCAAACAGAGACTGCCCCATTCCACAGCCCTGGCAGTGCAGACACGGCACAGTGAGCAGAATTTCCTAGAAACCTGAAGGCACAGTGTGTGGGTGGGTGAAAGGCAGCCCTTGCAAGCTCATGATACCCGCTTCCAGCCAAACCAGGCAGAGGGAGCACACAGGTGGCTGGTTGTAATGCAAACGGCTCATTCCAGCCCCACCACACCCAGGGTGGTGGCCAGGACCAGAGCTGGGACCTCCAGTTCAAGTTAATGGGAATCACGTCGCTAATGCTTCATGTTCTGTTTTGAAAACTGACGGCTTAATTCGTCACCTCATTGTAACCTGTCCTTAGCTAACCTGTATCTCCCTTATTGCCATTAAATTTAGATTTAAATGAATGTTCCTTGTGTTAACATGGATAGGCAAAGAAAGCTTTGTAGAGCACTTTGGGCTTCCCAGTGCTCAGTAAGCAGCATCTCTTGAAGCACTTGAGAGAAGGAGGGGAACCCTGGCCCCTCGGTGCCCACCCTGCAGATAGGCAAACAGAGCCCAGCAGATGAACACAGGTAGGGCTTGAGAAACCCCAATCTAATCCTTTGCACCCAATATCTAATAGAAGAGACTTTCTGGGATTTTATGTCACACATCTTTTATGTCACACTGCCAATCTGAAGAGTTTTAGAGTTGATACAATTTCACTCTTTGTGAGATACTAAGTGACAGTGGCATGGAGCCCCAAGGAAGTGAGGTTTATAGCCATGCAAAAGGGGTAAATGAAACAGCGAAAGTTCTAGAGTATCACTGAGTGTTCCCAAATAATTGCTCCTAAACACGAGACAATAAAAGTTAACTGAGTGAATGGGAAGTTTATAAAACAGAGCTGTGTGTAAGCGCCTGGCTCCCTGCAAAGAGCACAAGGATGTGACGGCCCCAAAGTACCCAGCAAGGAGAGCTGCTTTTGTCCCCATGTCAGCAGAGTGTCCCAGTGAAGAGACCACGCCAAGGCCCAGTGAAAGGGCGAGGGCCCAAGGGAACCACTTGGGCTTGTGACCTTTGCCACCTCTGACAGTGCCCAGGAGTCCTGAGCAGCAGATCCATCCAGAAGAACGGCCACCTCGGCCCTCGACTTGGAGGAAGGGCCCTGGCCAGTGCCTGCCTGGGCACAGCTTTGGCTCACACACGCCGAGCCTCTGTAAATCTCCACAAACACGGCGGCCGCCTGCACACGCTCCCACGGCGGGGACGGAAGGGCTGCATATGGCGCACGGTTTTAACAGCTGAGCTTTAAAAAAAGTGCAGCTTTTCATCTCACTGAACCAGCTCCCAAATTAGGAGGTGGGGAGGGAGGCTGGGGGCGGGGTGAGGGGCAGAAAGAAAAGGAAGCCAGGATGGGAAGAGGCAGCCTTCAACATTCAATTTGATTTTATAAGAAATTTCAGACTGCTATCTCTCCAAAGCACCCTTTGGAAATTGAAATAATGCACTCAGCTGGTCATCCCCAAGTTTGCTAATTCATATTATCTAAAAAATAACTTGTATCCTTTCCTTCTTTTGATAAAAATGAAAATGCATCTAAGACTGAGTCACTCACATGCTTTAGATTGGGTTAAAAATTTTTAAGTAAATTTATAAATGGGATTATTGTTTCCCAAAGTCCTGCTCTGCAAGTTCCACCCTGCCCAGCGGGTATGGCCTGGTCCTTCTAATTCCCTGCCTGGAGGTGGAAGGTGGCTGGAAAGGAACTGAAAGAAGGAGCCTGACACCCACTTTTCCCGGAATTGCCTGGAAACTTTTACTTTCTGTTTCTTCTGCTGATAATGACTGTCTTCGGCTATGCAGCCAGCTCCCCTCTCCCCCTCCCAGCCCCCTGTTGCTGCAGCCTTCCCAGAGCTCCAGTATAAAGTTTGGCTTTTGCAGCAGGAAGCAGCTGGGCCAAGCAACCAGCGAATGATAATGACCTCAGAAATCTGCTGTTCGCTCGGCAACAATAGGGTGCTCAGTCTACTGGAAAATTGTGTTCATCAGCTAACTCTGCTCAGTTACTAATTGACATTGCCAAATATTTTAAGAACAATTGGAATGCACAAGCAAAAAAAAAAAAAAATGAAGATCTTAATCCTCAGACTTTAAATTTTTTCTTTTTCTTTCTTCTTCTTTTTTTTTTTTTTCTCTTCTTCTTTTGGGTGCCTGGATTTGTTTGTGTGGAGCAGGCAGTGGTTATCATGAATGGGGGAGGGGAGAGGGAGCCACAGGAGAAAAAGAGTTAGAAAAGAAAGAAAATCTATCATATCACTATACACCCGATGTAAATGCAAGGAGCCCCGGATAAAGGCCTTTGAGGCTGTGGTCAATGAGCATACACAGGATGGAGACCCAGCATTTCAGGAATGCGGCTCAGGCAACAAAAGAAGACTCTACAGAGCTTTTAGCCCAGCTGATCAAATAATCCTTGTCCATCTCAAAATATTATAGCACAAGAAGTAGGGGTTAACGGTGTTTTCATCTTTGCATCTCTCCCTGGCTTTCCATTGATCAGGCAACTTAGCCGACTTTATTTAATGAACAGAGGGTCAATGCATTCAATTACCCCCTTCCCGCCATCAACACTTCAATTATCCCCACTCCAAAATTATGGGGAATTCGGAAGGTAACTGCCCTGTTGGATATAATGAACAGTATCGTTTCTTAGTACATTAAGTTTTAATTATTCTAAGTGTGATTTCCAAAGCAAAATCTGAAGAAACAGAACTTGGTCATTTTCTGACTCAAAGCAAAGTCAGGTCCAAGATCAGTCTTAGAGGAGGTTTCAGGGAAAGATGCAAAGATTAATACCATCAGAGTGCCTGCATGCAAGACAGAAATGAGGAGGCATCAAAACAGCCGCCCCGCTCTGTAAATGTCATAAAGGAGTAAAATTTATAAGCTGCTGCTTTCCAAATAGTTTCCCTTTGCATTGAACACGGAAGCAGAAATGACATCTAGCATGGTGTGAAATTATTGGTGAGTCAAATAAACAACAACAACAACAACAACAACAACAACAAAACAAAGGGAAAAGATGGGGAAGTGATCTGTGTGATTAGTTTTGTCCATTTTCTGTTAGAAAATATGACCTCTCAATTTGTCAAAGGTCCTAGTTTTTGCAGTTGATCTTAAGCTTGGTTCTCAGCAGTTTGGAGAGCCAAAGAACAAACACATTTTCTGGTTCACTGGAATCATTTTCACATGTTCACTGATTCAAACATTCTTTTGCTCACATAACAAACAGCTGCATCCCACATTAGCCTAGCCAGTGACAGTCACCCATCTCGGCAATAACTGTTTGATTGCAAACTTGACCCCTTCTTCGTCTCGGTCTGAGCAAGACATTTTTGAACAGCCACTCTGTTCCCAATCCTCCTTTGCAAAGAATTACATCTGATAACAAAGGACGTCGCTGCCACTCATTGTAAGCCTTCTTCTAGAGATCTGTTCTAAGAGGCTCTGGTAAAAAGGTTTTTATGATGAATTCAGAACTACTATCATGTTAAGAGCAGCGATTTATAAAGAAGAATTCATTGGTTAAGATCTGAAAAAATAGTTTCTCAGGCCCTACTGACCCAGTTTTCAACAAAAAAAGAATCAAGTGATGCAAATTAAGTTTTGCGACATTGTTATGCAGTCTGAGAAATTTGTAAAACCGTGTTTTGCAGTTATTTCTTAATGGAAGCCTTAATAAGTACTTCTTTCTTTACTTAAGGGCTTCAATTTTTTTTTCCTCCCCTTCACCTTGCAGGTTTCTCTCTAACAGGTAATAATAAAATACCTATTGTGTCAAGATTTTTATTTAAATGCTTATTTTAATAGCACTTCATAAAGTAATACTTGTTAAAATATAAGAGGGGAAACTAACCAGATTTAGTTGAGAGTCCTAAATCCCCAGAAAACCTGAATGCCCCAGACGTGCAGCTGATTTGCGCTGCATACTGGTATGCCATCAATTTTCCTACTTAGTCAGAAAATTATGAAAGGGTCTAATTTGAATATGAAGAAAACAAAGAAGTCAACCAGAAATGAAAGAATCAGTATTCACAATTGTAAAATCCTTCAATGAAGGGAAATAAAAGTGAGAAGATAACCACAACTCAAGTATAGTTCTCTTTTGAGTCATGAGCATGGTTGGTTCTTTTAAACAAAATGGGTTTTTTCAACAGGGTATTTAGAGATAGGGAAGCAACAGAGACAGGAATAGCACGAGGCTATCACTCGGCCAGAAGGTGAGAAAATCATGGTAAACATGTCATTAATGAAGCCGAAGCCGAGCGTTTGGTGGCAGAATATTCGGTGGAGACCTTCTCCTTTTAGCAGGTCTGGGAAGGGGGTGGAAATCTGTCTACGCCAACTCCACATCACTCCAAAAACTTAGGGGAGCCAGTTTGTCCTCTGATCAAAGAACAGCTGAGACTACTCCCCAGAAGAGACCCTGTCTTACAAGGTCGGAAAGAGTCTCTCCTGATGGACAGCAGGAGATGCACTTGCTGCCCCTGAAGCATAGGGATCCATCTTTCCAGTACAGTCAGGCAGGGCAAGGTGCAAGCCTTTCCCTTGTATCTGAAGATGCTCTATGTAGTGTATGACCTCATCTTTCCTCTGTGGTGCTCATGTTCCTGGTTAGACTCTTTCAAAGTGCCTCACCAGTAATAAATCGCAAGCAAGTCTGGGACTCCAGGAGTAGACAGTGTGTTTCATGGGTATTTAAGCAGCAGCATTAAGTGCTATCGGAATCTCTGGAATGTGCAGCTCAGATTTATGTGTCTTAACAATTCTTTACTGGTTTGTAATAAGCCAGCATAACCAGACTTTATTTTAATACTAATTTTGTCCTAGGAGGAGGGTAGGCTGAAGCATGACAATAACAAGAAAACCAAACTAGCATCTACTTAATAAGCGTAGCAGTAAATTGCCTCTAAGACTGAAATATTTATCAAAACTAAGAAGGAGGGAAAAAAGAAGAGAAAACTTTTAAAAAATGACCCTCAACAGTATGCTGCCACATCCTTAACAGTGGGCAATGGAGTGCCTCGAGGTGCCTCAAACTGTCTTTCATTTTCTAGACTTAATGGCTGATTGCAGAAATCAATGTTGCCATTAGTAACAGGGTATTTGTTATGGCATGATTTCCTCTGTTGTTAGGCGGCAGAATGATTACAGTATTAGCGAGGTGCTTTCTTTATAAAGGGCTAGAGATATAACTTTCAATTTACTATCCATTAGTAAGGGACTTTGGAAATATGGATGAAGGCAACCTCTTACCTGCTGTTAGGTAGTGATTTTAATTCAGCCGTCTTAGGCTTGTGTATTTTTTTTTTCCCAAACAGGGCCAGGATGCTTTATCATTTCACAGACATTTTGATGACAGATTTTCTGCTTTGCTATTTTAGACCCCAAAGCCTGTGTAACACAGTACAATTTAAAACACGCAGACACGAATCTGGGTTTCAAACCTCTGCGTCAGGCTAAGCCATCGGAGGAAAGAGGTGTGTCCTCCAGGTCACATGGACCCGACAGGTGAGCCAGGTGGGAATTCTGGAAGCGGACAGAAGATAGGTTTGGTCTGGAGGAAGACACCAGGAGAGAATTCCTAAATGAGAAAATTGTAGGAATATGCTCACCGGGGAGGGAGAAGGCAAGCATCCAAGGGTGGAAGCCATGGTCAGCTCCGTCTTGAAGATGAGGTGATGGTGGACAGGGTCAGGGTATAAAATGGGGCTGAGCAATAACAGGCTCTGCTTCACTTAAAAACATGCCATCTGGCCATCTCCCCCACATGGGAGAAGGATCCCTCATCTTTCCTGGTAGCCAGTGTTCAGGAAAAAGCCAAGGAGTTGAAAGCGAAGCTTTGCCCTTGCAGCAGGGCAGGCTGGAGAACAGAGTAGCAGGGCTCAGCAGCCCAGCAGCCCACACTGGCCCATCCAGCCATGCTGGCCTTAGAACCAACTTGAGAGCAAGTGCAAACCAGGCAGACCCCAGGCAGGGCCCGGTGGCAGCTGCTGTCCCCCATCTTCCCAGCCAACCTACCTGAGGAGGACGGCGAGGAAGGATGTGGGCTGTCCTCCTGAGCACTCCCGGGCTGGGAGAGGCCACCTCCGACCCCGCTCTCCTCAGTGACATTGGAGGAGCCTGGCGTGGTCGACCTGCTCACCGACTGGGACTCTTGGTCACTGCCAGAGCCGCGCCGCTCATCCAGGCCTGCGTGCAGCCCGTCCTCATCCCCCCGGCGCTCCCGCTTGTGGACTCGGGAATGGACAACCACCTGGTGGTAGGTGCGGAACACGCGGCCACAGTCAGGGCACTCGGTAGGCTTTTCTTTCATGTTCCCGGGGCCCTGCAGGTTATATTCGAGCGTTTGGTTCAGCCCATGTGACAAAAAATCCCGACTGCCTTCTAAAGGGTCGAGCTTATTTGGCAGGTCTCTCTGATTGCCCACTTTAGTGCTGTGAACCAAATCAGCAGGCATTTTCTGCTTGGAGCCATCTGCTCCCAGTAACACGTACTCCCGCTTCTCCTTATCAAACATAACTCCAGCGTTTGCCAAAACGTCTTCGTGGTTACGCTGGAGCTGATGCTCTTTAGATAAGAAGCCATGTTCCATGGCCATGCCCCTGGCCATCAGCTGCCAAGCCTGGTAGCTGTTCACAGGGTCCATCTCTGCAGCTTTGGCAGCCGCCTGCAACCGCTCAATGCAGCTGGATTTCAGCGGCGGCACAAGGTTGAGGCATCCCAGGAGCGAGTGCTTGTCGCCCTCAGGGACACCGTGTGCCATGCTGGAGAGGGGTGACAGCAGCTTTCCCAGCACCTCTTTCTCCTTCATGGGGAGCTCCCCCTTGCCATAGAGCTGGCCAGGCTCGCTCAGGCTGGCTTTATCTGGGGCTATGAAGCCACTCTGCAGGCAGGACAGGTACCTGGAGTACAGGTTGGCATGGGCCTCCTGAGACATGCCGCCCATGGGCACAGGCACCTCGGGCTCACTGGGGGACTTGTTCTTCACCGACAGCTTGTTGAGGTGGACCTTCATGTGGTTCTTGAGGAACCAGGGCTCTTTGAAGCGCCGGCCACAGATCTGGCAGCAGTGCTCGAAGGAGTCTTTGTGCTTCCGCATGTGGCCCTTCAGGAACCACGCCTGGCTGAACACCTGGCCACACACCTCGCAGCGGAACTCGTTGGCCGACTGCTCCCCGCCACTGTTGGGGCCCTGGCCCTGTGCCGACTCTGCGGTGATGTGAGCCTTCTCCACGTGGCTGATGAGCTCCTCCTCCTGCGACGCGGCGAAGTCGCACAGAGTGCACTTATAGGGCTTGTGCAGGATGCGGATGTGGCGGTCCAGCTCCTCCCGTTTCTTGAACTTGCCTTTGCAGAAGGTGCAGCGGAAGCCCGCCGCTGGCGGCCCCGCGTCCTCCTGAACATTGGCTGGCTTGGGTGAGGGCACTGGGTTGGCCACGTCGGGCACGCTGTGGTTGGCAGGCAGGGCCAGGTTGCAGGCAGCCAGCGGCGCCTGCTGCACGTGCGGCGGGGGCTTCAGGTCGGGCCGCGGCTGCAGCAGACTGCTCTTCATCTGCTTGTCCCGCAAGATGGCCCTCTCCTCCAGCTCGTGCAGCAGGCGGTTCTCCTCGCGCACCCGCCCGCGCCCCTTCCCCAGGTTGCCCAGCTTGTGGGTCCGCAGGTGAATCTTGAGGTTGCCCTTCTGCGCCGCGCGGTGGTCGCAGTAAGGACATTTGAAGGGCTTCTCTCCGGTGTGGGTGCGCATGTGCAGGGACAGGATGCTGTTAAACCGGAAGCGCTTGCCACAGAGAGGACAGGGGTACTTCCGGTTTTTGCGCGCATCGTCCTCAATGTCGCTCATCTGGGACATGATACCCAAGTTCTGCCCGTTGAGGAACTGCTGCAGGTCCACCCGCCCGTTGAGGCTGGTGTCCACGTCGCGGCTCAGCTGGTTAGCCAGCAGCGCCATCTGACTGCCCATGGGCTGGCCACTCATGGGCACGTGGGCCTTCTCATCCAGGGGTGCGGGGGTCTTCTCCTCGGGGTTGGGCCGCGGGTGCAGCTCGGGGAAGGCATGGCTGAGCTGCGAGGTGATCTGGTGCAGCTTCTGACTCATGGCATACTGGCCGTTGAGGACCGGGCTGCTCAGGTGGGGCTCAGCTTCCGGGGCCGCCGAGGACACTCCAAGGCACAGACTCGCGTCTTCCATCCCTAAAAATAAAGGCAGAGTTCAGATCTGTGCCAGGTACCGGTGGTGTGGAGAATCAACGGCATCAGCTGGTGGGGAATTTGCATTTCATGCCTTACCTACACATAATAATGCTCAGGAATTATAGTCAAAAACAATAATAAAAAAAATGAATTATTAAATGCCAATTATGCAGTATGGCATTTGCTACTCCAATTTGTTTTGGCGATAGATCGTCTTCCTTGTATTTTCTATTTACAGACTGCAATTATTCATTCACATTTAAATTTTTAATGTTTTGCCACTTTCAACACCTAATAACAAATCAAGGGTCTACATGCAAAACTTTTCCTTCTTTTCCCCCATGGACCACCTGTACCTGTTGGTTCAGTCTAAAGTTTTCCTTGGAACAGAATGGCTTTAACTGCAAGACTGAATAGACATCCAGAACTTTCATTTCCATTTGCTATATTCAATACACTCACCAGTCTGAGATGAAAGAGATCGTTTTATGATTTGGCCAAAAAAAAAAAAAAACAAGGCATGATGTTTACTGGTACATAATAAAACAAGATAATGTTTTGGGAAAAAATAAAGTAAAGGACAGGCTTTAGAACAATAAAAGGGATTTTGCTTTAGTCAACAAAAAGTGCAGTAATATCTCATTAAGCTGATTAGTATGCTGCTTAGAAACAGTACTAGGTGCTGTAACACATGATTATAATCATAAAAATCCTTCAGTGTTTGCAAGGAAGCATTAACGAGGTATATTAAATTTTAAGGAGACTGCAAGTAGCGGCTTTGCAAACCTCAGAGATTAAGATTTAACCCTTATGTTACGAAACACTGTTATTTTATCATTTGGTAACTGTGTCCATCAAAAGAAGTATAAATTATCCCCCGATTGAATCTTAGTGAATGTTGAAACTGCTCAAATGTGGGCGGAGGCAAAGACATCATATAATGGGTTCTTCCTGTCCTTCAACAAGCAAGTCAGCAAAGGCAGGGACTTTGATTGGGCTTAAAAATCTTTTATAGAACTAGATAAAAACCAATTAAATTCCAAGGATGATGCCATAGGAAGTCTCAACCAAGTTTGAGTGTTTTTAATAACTTTCCCAATATACAGTAATGAGTACAAATTGTACCTGCAGTATGTGTTTTGCAGAAAATTAGAACTCAAAGCTGTTTGTTAAACACTAACACTCAAAGCCCGTCTGTGTAATTGACTTTAATAGTGCTCTCTGCCCCTCTGCAGCCTGCGCAGAAAGGGAAAGCCAGGCCATTTCAGGTGGGTTAGAGAGTGCAAAATCCTCCATATCAGAGCCTTCAAGAGAGAGCTCAACTTTGAAAGGCACTGAACCAAGCCTAAAGTCCTATTTCCAGATAATGGCTTCCACTTGAAGGAGTCTAAATTCAGTTCCTGCCTTTAGAATGGCTTGTGCACATCTCTCCTCTTTGTATCCCAATGTTTAGCTGTGTTGGCCAGCCAGGTGGTCCAGGACTTGTGTTTAAAACCAGCCAGAACCGTGGGGCCAAGCAACTCCCCAGGAAGCCTATGGGGACAGAGCTCAACTGTGGAGGAAGCACACTCAGCCTTGGTAGGATCTGCTGCCTGCTGGGCCTCCTACCAGGGACATTATGCACGGCATTGAGGGTCTCCAATAGGAGAACTGACTTTCTTGGCAAGGTAAGGAGCTGTAAGCCCATCTTCCAAAGGAAGGGAGGACAAAGACATGGGTGGCCAGGCATGGTGGGACTTGCCTGTAATCCCAGGACACTGGGATGGTGAGACAGGAGAATTATAAGTTTGAGTCCATCCTGGGCAACTGTCTCAAAATAAAAAATTTTAAAAGGGCATGAAATTTAAAAGCGTGAAGGTCCTAGTTTTAATCTCCAGTACAGAAAAAAGAAAGGAAAGAAGAAAGGAAGGGAAGGAGGGAAGAGGAAAGGAAGGAAAGGAGGGAGAAAGGACAGGAAAAGAGGGGGGAGGGGAGGAGAGGAGAGAGGAGAGGGGACGGGATGGGGAAAGAGATGTGGGTGTGTATTTCCAGGAGGGGGAAGGTCTGCAGCCACTGTGCAGGGGTTAACTGTGTACCACTGAGCACACACACACGCGCACACACACACGCACACACACACACACACAGGCACCTAGTGGTTCAGGGTCACTTGTGATAAGAGAAAGCTTCCAATTTGCCATCTTGCCTTTTTGGTTTTTGTGACAGACTATACCCAAATTAAAAAACAGGCCCATCCTGAAGACTGCTCAGGACGGAGCTAATTTCCCATGGACATTCTTGCATTCATTCCACAAACTTGCTGAATTCCCACTGCGTACCAGACTCTATCACCAAAGGCATGGACATCGATGTGACTGGCCGGCCCAGGACTCAGCACTCGTGACTAGCAGGAAGGGGCAGGCCCAGTGTGGAGAGGTTGCAGGCCGCTCCGGGCAGGTGCTAGCGGCCTCTAGGGTCCAGTGTGGATGCCTTTCTCCACCTTCACCCCCATCCAGTTCAGTGAGCTCCTCTCCTGAGCAAATATAGATCATGACCCTTGAGCCACATGTGAGCACTCAGAATCCCACCCAACAGCTCTGTGGAAGTTTGGAAAATCCAAAGCCAACATAGCTGCCTAGTCGGCCAGCTCAGAAGCCATGAATCCAGGAAGATGAGCTATTTTCAGGTTACTGCTGCTAAGCTCACACCAATTCAGCAGGAGAGACAGGAGGGTGACTGTGCAGCGCAGTGAGGCTGCAGATCAGGTTGGATGAGGGGCTTCACGTTGAAGACCATGTGCCTTCCGCCTCTCATGCTGTGAGAGCGATGGCACCATTACTTGTCAGCTGATGGACATGGAGGTTCTCAAGTTAGGCCTGAGTGTGAAATTCTTTTATTTGTTCAAAAACAATATTTTTTTAAGAGTTCACAAACCATTTTAAACCCCTTTATGCAGTTGGTCTTTGGATGTCATTGTTGATACCTCAGCAGAGGGGAGAAAAGAATGTTCCAGAATGTGTTTTTTCAGCTCTTTGCTGAGTTGGCTTCTTGTCATGATGCAGGTCTGATCTCAGATCTCCTTCTCTTAAAGGCCTTCTGTGACCATCCTGTTCGAGGCTGACATCCTCTGTCCATCTCCTAACTTTTTCTTCATAGCTACCACCCCTAGGGTAAATGTGTCATCATTAAGCTTCTTTTTCTTGAGGGCAGAGGTCAGGTCTGCCTTGGGTCACAAAAAAGCCCTAGGACTTGGAGCACAGCTGGCTTGTCTTAGGTCCTTGGTGGAGGAACAACTCAACAGACCCTGGAAGCACAGCCCATGAAAGAAGTTAGCCACAAAGGAGAGCCAGCTTCATGTGACTCAATCTCAGCTCTTGCACTAGTCCAGGAACATCTATGATCAGGTGTGTGCCTGAAAGGGTCTTGAGCTACCACTCAGAAGCTCAAAGTCCAGAAACCAAGAAAAGGCCACCATCACCACCACCTCTCTTATGCCAGGTGCCCTTGGTGTCATCCTAGGCCTGGGTCACCTGTGATGACGTCACTGCTGGACATTAGGAGACAGAGGGAAAGTACTCCCTTCAGATCTTGACAGACAACCACAGAGCCCACGGGAGACCTTAAGGTTTCTGAGGAGGTTGTTTTTAGCAATAAATGAGTCTGGGAAAGCCTGAGAAGTGAGCCTCAATTGGAGGCAGGGCTGCGTCAGATGTTCCCTTAGCATCCTCTGAGATTCACAAGCAGGTACAGCCGAGACTGCTGCCATGGGCTGGTCATGACCAATCCTGCTGCTTAACTCAGAGCAAGAAAGGGAGCAAAGTTCTTGGAAAAAATGTGGGGTAATTGGTGTGTTGTCCCTGGGCCAAAGCAGCCAAGGCAGGAAGAGCTGGCCCCAGGCCCAGCCCAGGGCTCACAAAACCTGGGTCAGCCCCAATTCCTTCACACTTCACCCATCCAGAATTTATTTACTACTTCCTTCAGCCGTTTAGTAAATATTTGCCAGGGACCTTTTATGTACCTGGCCTCAAGGGCCTGTGAGCCAAGGGGCCATTATAGGAAAGCAAGGCAAAGCTCCCTGAGAAGCTAGATCCAAAGGTAGAGAGAGGAGAAACCAGTGTAGCTGCAGTATGCAGAGGATGTATGCGTGCTTCTGTGTGTGTGAGTGTGAGTGTGTGTGTGTGTGTGTGTGTAGTGCACCATCACGCGTATAAGTACAAGTACATCCACGTTGAGAAAAGGACAGGGATTCCCCAACTGGTAGGTCTCCAAAACCGGATATAAATGCCTACCTGAGGAAACTAAAGGAGTTATTTATCCTATCACTAAAGGTTTGAATCCACCTGCTGCAGAAGGAGCTCAGGAGGCTGGAAGAGGTGGGGCTGCCCACAAGAGCTCCACTGTCGGGATGGAAGGAGTTATTACTCCTTTTCCCAGCCTGCTGGGAAGCAAGCACATGGTGAATGCCTTCCAAGGGGACCACAATGATGCCGGACTGGAGCCTCGGGGTGAATATCTATCTGTGTCTCTTGAGGGACCTCCTGCCACTCTGCACTCTGCAGCTACATCCTGCCAAGCAGGGCAGACACACACAACCACACACATTGCTGTGCCTACTGGCCAGTTTCCAGGGAGCTCTTTAGTCCATAGGTTCAAACATCCTTCACTTTGCAACCCTGACTCTGGACTTAGTGCCCCTGATCCAGGAACTAGAGACCCACATGGAGAAGACTGGATGGAGCCCCAGAGGGTGGGCCATGACCCTGACCTAAAGGCAATTAAGCAACAGGCCTTCTGAGTAACCTCTACAAGGACTCACCGGGACCTTCTCACCTATGTGGGAAAACTGTAAACACCATTAAAAGCAAGAAAACTACTAAACAATGAGAACAAACTTGCCCCTGGCCTTCAACTTGTGGTCCCAGTCCTCAGCATACAAGGAAGAGGATCAATAAACCCCGCCTGACTGACAGAAGGAACCAATGAATACACAATTTTCTTAACTCTGGAAAGGCAACCAGATGCCCTCCCTGGGGCCAGACAGTTAAAGACCACTGTAAACACAGAAGCATCACCCTAGTCCTGACCTGTGTCAAGCCCCTGGGTCATGGTGGGGCATTGGGTACCTGAGGAATCAGGCTCTCTGTGAGTCTTGGCCACCCTGGCATTCCCTACCATGCCACCTGGCATTCCCTACCTATGGAAATGCCTAGACTCCACCTCTGAATACAGGTAGGGCTTTTGGTGAAGATTCCTCAATGCAGGAGATTTTTTTTCCTCAACTATGCAATTTCACATTTCATGGAGACAGTATCCTCAGCATAGAAACCTACTATTGGATGTACAGATATCAGAATACATTCTGTGTCATCATTCCCATCACAGCAGGTACAGTGAGCCATTCAGCTGCCTTTGATGGTGCTAATGGTTATTTTGATTTTGCATTACTGCCTTCGAGACTATTTCCTGTGATATCAATGACAAAAGTTTTCACTTAACTCTTCCAATAGAGAACCTAATTGTATCTTTCACTCAAAATGAAATTTAAAACTATCAGGACACCAGAAATGCCAGCTGCTGTGAGTCTAAATAAAATTTACACAAAAAAACACAGTTCCATTTTGCTAACACAGAAAAAAAAGAAAAGAAAAGTAATCTCATGAATAGTCCAAAAAATATAGATCTTGCCAGTAAGTTGCATAAAAGAGTTTTATCCTTATACTATGAAAAGGAATAGTTGGGAAATAAAATGACTTTCAAAATAACCATTTCAACTGGATTTTTAAAAATCAAATATTGTTGTCTAGTCAAGCACAACTAAATATTCCCTTTTTAACTAACATGGGTGTGAGCATTGCCTCAGACATCTTGCAGAAATCCCACACCTCCAAATTGGTGAGCTCTAATGGTGGCAAGAACGTGGCAGAACGTGGCAAGGCTGTCTTGGCACTTGGGACTTGGGTTTCCAGCAAGGGATGGTTGAACACCCTGTGGATTTTACTTAACAAAATAGTCTGACAACATGCAGTTATGGCAGTAGGTAGTCTCCCTTTTTGGAAGCTCAGGCAAATTTTAGCCCTTTCCTGCAGCCCATCTTGCTTTCTTACACTTAGATTAAGCAATAATTAAGACAACTTCACCTACACTACAATCGCTTCTTATTAACTACTATTTTTGCAATTGTTGTAGCTCAAAGTGTTTAACTAAGGCTGTTATAAGCATAATACACTCCTGTGCTGAAATACAGAACATCAGACTACTGAACCTTTTCAGGGTCATTAAACAGCTGTAAACATTATTACAAAAATAAACCAGAGATTTCATGCTTACATTTTGGCCTAGAGCTTGCTATGCTGAGCAAGTACATTTTTTCATCTCTTACAATCAACACTGGTGACATTTGGGCATCCAAACAAATTACATCACAAACACTACTGAGGTGGGCAGGATACTGAGTGGTTTATTTGCCAGATGATTAATAGATAAACAGGAGGGCAACATGGGTGACCTGCTCTGTTTTGACTGATGTGTAGACAATGCTATGAGACAGGGCCAGAAACAGTTAAATCCTTGCCGAATGTATTCACGAAAATATGATATTCAAATCAGGCTGTGGAGTGTGGCAATTGTGTAACAAGGAAGGTCAAGTTGGAGAAGATGGTCAAAGTTCCCTTTGTGGATGGAATGTTGGCCAAAGTCAAGGCCTGAGCTGGCCTAGAATGATGAGCAAAACATGGCAGGGCTGGCTTGGCACATGATGCCATGGAGCCGGAAGCAGCTTTCATATTGGCAGGATGTGACTTGGAGGACTAGGAGAAGAAAGAGCAACAAAAAGTGTTCTTTCCTTGCAGGCTTTGGATGATTTCAAAATTCTCAAGAACAAAGAGGTCTGTCTCTCCACCATGCTGATTTTTGGAGTCTGGGTTGAAACTACAGCCTGGAAGTAGAGACAGACAATGAGCATATCAGATGGGAAAAGAAAACAACAACAAATGGTTCTCCAGGTCATCTTTTCAGAACAGAGAAAAATTTTGCACTGGGTCCCTGGGTCACTATCTGCTCATAGCACATAAAGGTAAGTAGGTACCTAGGTGCTGGTGATAGAATCAGAGCATCTTCACATGGGGTGGTTGTTAAGACATGAACTGCCAAGTAGATTAAGCTCTCAAGAAAAAACAACAGCAATAACCTTCATCACCATCATCTTCTTCATCACCTTCATTATCATTATCATCAATATAACACCTTCCTCATCTTCCATATCTTCTTTCTCCCCATTGAAATAAGTGCCAATGCTGTACTGGGTATATCACAATCATTATCTCACTTTAGTCGTACATAGCTTTAAATGGTAAGTGCTACACTATTTCAATAGTGAAAATGAGGAAATTGCAGCTCCAAAAATTAAAGTCATGTGAGGTTGCACACCTGGGAAGGTTGACTCCAGAGCCCGAGCCAGATATGCTAGTGGGCAGGGTCCTTCTGAAGCTCACATGATGTTCATTCTTGTTGGGCTGGATGCTGGGGATTGGAGTCCAGCTCTTTCATTCGCAAAGCGTATGGGAGGGAGGAAGCCATGGCTGTGGGCAAAATCAGAAGAGCCCAAGGAATGGAGGCCTCACAAACATGTGTGCCAGAAATGGAAACGCACAGTACATTTCAGAGAGAAAGCATCCAGGGTGGCTGATGTGAATGGATGAGGCACAGCGGGTACTATGTATTTAGAAATGTGGCAAATCCAGAAGGCCACAAAAAGGTTTACTTTTAGACTTTTCTGCTGTCTTAACACCTGTACAGACTGATACATTAATTCTACATTTTCCTGTCCTAAGTCAGGTGGGTCATGCCCTTGATGAGACTGGACTAATGGACAGAAAATGACACCTGAGGTCTCATTAATGTGATTCCAGTCGTGTGCTTTCTCACTGGCATCTGGGTGACCTTGGGCACCTGCCAAACCCTCAGTTTCTTTATCTCTAAAGTGGACTGATATTACTGTCCCATTGTCCACACAGGATTTGGAGAAAACAAGCGTTGGGGAGAATATATGGCATTTACATTATCAAAGGCTTTCCTTGGACAGTAACTTTACTCAGATGCTGGCCATAACATTTAACATAGCTTTTTAGATCCAGAAAGCATGTTAACCTGGTAGTAAATGCAGAGAAGTGAAGGACAGAAGGCATACCCAAGAAGGATAAAAGTAGTTAATAAAAACTCTCCAGATACAAAAACAGAAAAGTTGAAACTGCTGGACGATAATATAGGGAAAACACTTGAAGCCATAGGCACAGGCAAAGACTTTCTGACCAGAACCTCAATAGCACAGGAAATAATATCAAGAATCAACAAATGGGATTACATCAGATTGCACAGCAAAGGAAGTAATCAACAGAGTAAAGAGACAACCTACAGAATGGGAGAAAAGTTTTGCCAGGCACTGTTCTGATAGAGGACTAATCTCTAGAATATATAAAGAATTCAAAAACTTAGCTCCCAAAACAACCCAGTCAATAAATGTAAAAATGAACTTAATACACAACTTTCCAGAAGATGTACAAAAGCCCAATAAATAAATGAAAAATGTTCAATATCTTTGGCCATCAAAGAAATCCAAATCAAAACAACTCCTGTGATTCCATGTCACCCCCGTCAGAATGACTATCATCAAGAACACAGAAGGCAATTAATACTGGTGAGGCTGTGTGGAAAAGCAACTCCTCTACACTGTTCATGAGAATATAAACTAGTACAACCACTACGGCAATCAATATGGATTGTCTCCAAAAACTAAAAACAGAAATTCTATTGGGCCCAACTATACCTGTCCTAGATATAATTCCAAAAGAACTGAAGATATACTGCAGTGATGCATCCATACCCATGTTTATAGCAGCACAATTCATAATAGCTAAGCTCTGAAAACAGCCTCAGTGCCCGTCAACACACAAATAGATTTTTAAAATGTGATACACACACATATAGGAATATTACTCAGTCATAAAGAAGAGTGAAATCACATCATTTTCAGAAAAGTGGATGGAGCTTGAGACAATGATGCTAAAGGAAATAAGTCAAAATGTTAGATATTGCATGGTTTCTCTTAAATGAGAAATCAAAGGAAGGAAGGAAGGAAGGAAGGGGAAGGAGGAGCACAAAGAAAGAAAAGAGAGAGAGAGAAAGGAGAGATGGTAGAAAACAAGAGGGCAGAGTTTTTGAGATGGGGAAAAGGACCAAGGGAAGGAAGAGGTAAGAGAAAAGGACTAAAGTGATCAAAACCAAGATCTGCATACATGTACCAATTCCCTAAAATAAACATCACTATTCTGTATTGCAAATATAAACTAATAAAAGAAAAATAAAAGAACTCTTATTGACAAGCGTATCGGTGCACTTGCAAAGTGATATTCCTATCGTTCGGTAGCATTTTTATGTAGCAAGAAGTGAGACAACTGAGAGATCTGAAAAAAAAAATCAGGTCCTTGCATTTAAAAGTTGACTCAGGGAGGGAGATTGATGGGCTGGGAAGATGATGGGTTGCGGGGAGGCTGAAGCAGAGAGACCCACAGGCTGCTCTGAGTGCAAGAAGGGGAAGACAGGAAGATCCAAGCTAGGTCTTGGCTGAGCTTGGAGTAGGTCACTAGGAAGAAAGGATGAGAAAAGGCATGTGCTTGTGCAAATACAGACTACCCTAGAATGTTCTGGGGTGGGGGGGACAAGAGAGAGATGGGACAGGAACACTGAGCAGGTCTCTGAGCTGGCTGGAGTTTATACAGGAGCAAAGCAGGGGCTCAAACAGCTCTTACTTGAATAGCAGCAGCATAACCTATGACAGCGATGGCGAACCTTTTAGAGACCAAGTATCCAAACTGCAACCCAAAACAACACATACCTTAACATCTTTTGTTTTAAAGAACTCACAGTAACCTGCGTGCCATAGTTTTACCACCATCGACCCATGAGTTTCACACCATCAGCAGAAGCCACCTCATTACCTGTACCAAATTCCTATAAGAGAGATGTCATGGGGCTGAAGCCTTAAGACCATGAGACCACTAAGTCCGCCCCACAGAACCTCCATGGGGATGTCCACCATCTAATGGGCTGGCATGGTCACATCTCCTAAAAATGGAAAACAGCTCCAAGACCACACACTCCCTCTGTGATCAGCTAAAAGAGGCAGTTTCCTACCTAATATGGGCCAGAGAAGAGGGATGAAAAATGCAGCGTGAAAATAAATGCCTGGACCACAAAACAAACATCTGAAAGCCAAAGTTCTGGCAGTGGAGAGAGCTCCTCATGCAAGAGAGGGAAGAGGGCAGCTACAGTTCAGAAGCCACTGGTCTCCGTGTCCCACTCTGTAACAATGGCAAAAGGGGAAAAGGGCCATCCCCAAATCCGGCAGCCCATCCTCACTTCACCGTAGGTGTCACCCCGGTTTCATCCTTGATGTGCTGCCCTGGTTTAGCTGTCTCCAGGAAGCCTTTCTGGATTTTCCTAGGCTGATCCCCAGCTTCTCTGGACTATGAGACACTCACAGTGTCCCTCGAGGCACAGCCACAGGAAATGTCTTCTCCTCTCCTCTGCTGGAGCTCTGTGGGGTGAACATCTCACCAGCCCCTGTCTGCAGCTCCTGGAACACCCAAGCCCATCAAGAGTCCTCCAAGTCCTCTCAGCCTGTGACTGGCCACACTGCTAGAAAGGGAATGTTGCCCAGAGCATCTCAAGAATGGACGGCAGTTTGTAAACAGTTGCCCAGCTTGACCTTCCAGAATCCAGGCCAGGAGGTAGTGCTTCCATTTCTCCTAAATGGGATGATTTGGAAGGGAAATGGCCCCCTGAATCTCTGGAACTGATTTATCTGAACTGTGTCCACCTCCATCAGAGAAGGAAAAAAATCCGACTTATATATGCTTTTAACAAATGGCCTACCTTTAAAATGATAGCACAAAACTGAAAAAGATACCAGCTGTTGGCGTGATGTGTATTGATTATTCCTCCCTCACTGGCTTTGTCTCTCCCTTTTTAAGCAGACTTGGTCATGGCAGGAAGTTAGATGTTTAATCCCTTATTAACCTGCCTTGGCTCCCTGCTCCAGTGTGGCACAGAGGGGAACATCCACCTTGGCAGCACAGCCCCTGCCTGGGGACCAGGCCACCTCTATCCTCAAGGGCAGCAGCAGCCAGGGTACAGGCTTCCCCTCAACACCCTTCACCCCTGATTAAAGCTGTTTCCATCTGAGCACTTCTGGACCATGATATCCTGTCGAGCAGTTTATTTTCATTTCACAGAGGACTCAGATTTGATTCAGTAGGAAACTAAATATAATGCAAGATGCCCAAATGCAAGAGTGATCAAAGAGGGCCTGATTTTGAAATATTCATGGAAGTCAGCCCAGGGAGATTTGTTCAAGGGGCACCTGTTGGAGACATGAGCTCAGATACACATCGTGCCCTAAGTACATGATCATTGCTCAGCAACACACCCAGGCGCACTGTGGATCCTCCAGTGCCTGCAACCACTGAGCAGAGAGAGAGAGAGAGAGAGAGGCAGAGAGAGACAGAGACGGTGAGAGACAGAGAGAGGCAGAGACACAGACAGAGGCAGAGAAAGACAGAGAGATAGGCAGACAGAGAGAGAGACACAGAGAGAGAGACAGACAGACAGACACTGGCAAGGTTGGACAGGGATCTCAGTCATTTATGGCCTTGGGGACCCCAGTTCAACATCCCTAGCTCCTGCCACCCAGCAGACACCATGGTGGCCATGGCCAGACTCTTGGGAGAGGAGGGAAGCCTGAAGCTTGACTCGCAGGCCCCTAGCCTGAGTGACAGGAACCTGGCCTGGGAGGCCGGGTCCACGATAGCTGAGCTCATAGACATGGGGTTGCCCAGCTATGGGTGTTATTGTCACGGGCAGATGAATGCTGGGGCTGAGAAGGATTTTTAACCATCATCGGGAAAGACTTATTTAAAAGCAGAGAATTCTGGGACTCATCTGGCTTCAAGCTGTTAGTGTTTGGGAAGAGGACTCCCCTTTTTCAGAGAGCAGATGAGGGAGGGGAAGTAGGTATCCTTTTGTGCATATCATTCCTCTGGAACACTCTACCTGCAATCCTTTCTTGCCTCCTGTGCCTGTCGTTTGGTGACCCATTAAGTGTCACCTCTTCCCAGAGCCCTCCTATGATGCCCAGGTCCAGGTTCAGAGCCCTCCTGTCTGTTTGCACAGTGCCCTGATCTCAGCCCTCCCAGTGGCCTCTGCACTGCATTGGAGTTTGTTTGAACGCTGTCTAAAGCTCATGAGGGTAAGAACCTAACCATCAGCTTCACTGTGGCATCCCCACTGCCTGACACATTGCCAAGCAAGGGGAGGCCCTCAATGAATGTTTGCTAAAATGAATGAATAATATGTGAGGAAATGAACAAATGAATTAAACTAGCAACAAATGCTGCAGGCTGCTAACATAGCATCTATTCTTGGAGAGAAAGGAGGACCTACAGAGGAAGATCAGATCACCAGGCTCATCACAGAGCTGCTGGTTGACCTGATTTGAATTCCAAGCCCTACAGCCTGGTGAACCTCTGTGAACCTCACTCTCCTTTAGACTCCCCTGTCTCCTTCTCCATTCTCAAGCTGCTCATGCAAATATTCATTCATTCATTCAGCAAATATTTCTGAGTATCCACTGTGTGCCAGGTGCTGTGCTGGCTCTTCAGAGAGAAGAGGCAGGAATACCCTGTCTTCCCGAGCTCACCACTGAAAGAACAGATGTTCCCAAACCATCTCCCCAAGAGATCAATATTTGATCCCTGTTCACTTGCAAATGGGTCAGGGGACTGGGGATTTTCAGAATCGCATCTTGTTCATCTGTCTTCTGTGTACATGGATAGAGGAAGCCCAGCGGGTGGTTGATGTTGCAGGACAACACTGTCATTCCCTCCTGATTGTCATCGTCCACTCTGAACTCTGCCAACACCTCCCTTTCAGACTCCGAGGTTCTCTAGGATCCAGATCCTTGCACATAGTCAGGAATGGGAGGCCCAACTAGGGCACAGCAGAATTCAAGAGCAGTTGGCAGGTCCCTCTCTACCATGTCAACAACTCCCCTGGAGCAGTGTTAAAAATGCCCAGAACAGTGCCTCACACACAGCAGGATCCCAGGAACTTTGGAGGGAATGAATGACACCCTCCCCAGGCACAGGTGCATGGCTCCTCTCCCAGGGACACCCTGCCTTGCAGCACAGCTGAGCATCCTGGGCCACTGGCCTCCACTATAGCAAGTGAGCCTGGCTACTGTCCCCTCGTCTCTGGTCCCTTCCTACAGTCCAGCCACATCTGTGTCCCAGCTCAGATAGCTGTGTGGCCCCAGTACCCTGGCCCTTCTCAGTTACAATCTCTTGTCCATTAGCCAAGAGGGTTGCCCAGGCCAGCCATTACCTTCCAGTCAAGGGTACCATAGTGCACCTGACCTTACCAGGCAGGGCCTCCTGGCCAAGCCTAACCCTGAGCCATCTCCAGCATGGACTTGAACTTCACTGATGCTGAACATTGGAGGACACATTAGAAATGAAGCAATGGATGTTTCTCACTTTACAAAAGAGGAAGCGCTCTTTGAGGGATGGTCCTGGGCCATCAACATGCAGTCTGTCCTGTCCTAGCCAGACAGCACTTTACATCACAGGCCTGATACCATCTCAGGGGGCCAAGTGGTCTTTAAGGAGAAGCTTTCAGGAAATCCAGGACATTCTTAGGCTTCAATAACTTGGTTGCCAAGAGTATTTAGAAGTGACCATGGCCAGTCAGAATGTCCCCTTGCTCTTTGGGCTCTCAGAGAAATCTCTGCTGGGACTCTGTGTGGCAAAGGAATAGGGCCTGCTGCTATTGCCAGAAGGTGAGCAGTGTTTTATTTCAAGAGACTTGAGGGCCCATGCATTTTGAGAGGGTAGCACATCGGTTATGCCCTGTTGGTGTGGTGGCAATGATAAGGCTGCTGGGAGAAGGAATCAGGTCACTGATGGAAGGAGTTTGAAGCAATGCCTGGCACAGAGCAGGTGCCAAGGTTATTGCTGCCACCTCTCCTCCTCCTCCTCCCCCTCCTGCCTCTGTGGTCATCTGCACAGCATACTGGGACTACAGTCACACTTGGCCCTGCTCAGAGCCATGCTTTTGAAAGCCTCAAGGAAGTCCAACACTCACAAGAATGTGCAGTAGCCAAAGGGTTAATAATTTGCCCGCTTTATTTTTTAAATATTTGCAGTTAATAAGGGAAAGTTGAACACCTCCATTGGAAATCTGGACAAAAGGCAATTCACAGAAGAAATGGAATTTGGCTAATGACCATAAAAGTGTCACTCCCAAGTAGAAGGCAAAAAAAGACTCAAAATAGTAGCAAGGTTCATTTAAAAATAATTATATTGAAGATTGCACCCGGACCTGGTGAGGACTCTAAATTCCCTTCTTAGAATCATGACACACCCAGAGTAGAATCAGAAGATGAAGGGGCCTTGTTTCAGCCCTAACTTCCCTTCCAAGTCAGAAGCCCAGAGCTATTATAGAGTTCCTGAATGCCACTGACTGTTACTTTGAGGAAGCCATGCTAAGGAGGAGGGGATTCTAGAAAGCACTTTCAGATGTATGCCTGAGACCAAAAGAATAAAGATCTTGAGGTTCAAAGACAAAGCCCATGCTTTCTACTTCACCCAGAGAAACCTACTAGAAAGCATCCCATAGTCATGCCAAGGAAGCTAACTTGCTGATCTAGAGACAACCAACAGCTCACATGACTGGGGATAAGGTACTCAGCTTGACTCTAGCTTGCTATTTCTACTTGCTTCCCCCTGCACCCATGGGAAGCCACCATTGAAGTTCAATAGTCATAAATCAAGCCACTGTTTTTCCCGTGGCGCATGTAGTAAGATGTTATACGGAAGACATCCACCACTTGGTTACCCTTGCTCTCTCCTCCACATTCTCTTCCAGCACGTGGAGAACACCTCCCACAAGTGAGATCTGTGCTTACCATCTCTCCTCACACAGCATGCTTCTTGAGGAAAGAAATGGATAGAAAATGGTACAGAGAGTAGCAGAGCTGGAGAAGTTTCACAGATTGTATAGCTGCTAGTCACTTAGTCCAATGGGCACATTTTATACAAAGTTAAACTGAGGCCAGAAGCGGGGACATACACAAAATTAGAGGGTATGTGTCTGTGCCAAACTTTCAGGGGTTAATTCCTAAACACTCAGAAATTTAGTAGGTGCTATGTACATATAGGTGGATGAATGTGTGGATGGATGAGTGGGTGGATGGATGGATGGATGGGTGGATGGATGGATGGATGGATGGATAAATGAATGGATGAACAGATGGATGGGTAGGTGGGTCGGTGGATGGATGGATGGGCACATGGATGAACAGGCAGATGGATATATGGATGGTTGAAAGAATAAATAATTCACAGGCAGACAAATGTGTGTATAGTCCAGCCAAGTTCTTGAATGCTCTTGGTTCTATCCTCTTTGCTACTGAAGGGAGGCCCTGCTGCAACAGAGACTTCCATAATCTACCTTCCCTCCACCGGACCTCAAGCTCACCAAACTCTTTTTCATAATTCCTTGTCCAACCAGAATATACAAAATTAGACTCTTTGATTCTCTCTTGTCCTGTGTGTGCTAATGTTGGGGTCAGGATTTGTGTCTCCCTGTTGGCTCCCCAGGCCTCTGCAGAGCCCAGGAATGACACAGGTGATCACCGAACAGTAGGCTCCTGCCCCCTGGGGGATGGGAGAGTTTCCAGGAAGCACCTCGAGGGTGGTCAGAGGCTGCAGAATAAATATTTCCCCCAACTCTTTTCTAGGAACACAATTTTTAAAAGAGCAAAATGAAGTAAAGGCCAGAGACACCCCCATTTTGAAACAGTGAGGTTGTGAGTTTGATTTGCATCAAATTACATGGGGTTGATGTGATGTAACATGACAACCCCCCATGAAATACATAAATCAAGGTACTCCATAAATTTAAAGGAATAGAGCTCTTTTCTAAAAGTGGCTAATTACTCATAAACAGCAGATATTTTATTGCCGTTAAAGTCAGTAGCAGGTTTTTAACAGTCAGGGCATTTTGTAACTCAAGCTTTTCATAACACAGGCCTGAGGAAGTCAACTTTTACCTGTTTGTAGCACCTTTGGGGCTTGCAAAGATCCTGCCAAGTGGACCACCACTGGGGTGGAGCCGAAGCCACAGCTGGCTAGAGCCTGGTAACAACCCCGACCCACACAGCTCTGGGAGGGCCCAGCACTGGCTTGGTGTGGTAACTCCTGCATGTTCCACATGAACAGAGAACAGAGGAGTTAACTGGGTCTAAACTCCTCTGACAACTGCCTAGACAGACATCTATTTCCCTCCACACATGTGCACCAGAAAGCTTACAGTGGGGATCTCCCTCTTCCTCCTCAGCCCTGCAGTTTGAGTAACATGTAACCCCAGACTCTGACTATGGAACCAATTTGAGCCAATCAGAATATTCCATCTTCAACCTTAGTGATTTGTCCAAGGCTCAACACATGATCTAATTTATGCCAATGAGAGTGAAGTGTACCTTGTAAGGCAGCTATGAGGTGGTTTAGACACTCTCAATGAAGTTTGGAGGTGTGGCAGCCATTTTGCTACCTAGAAGAGTCTGAGTAGTGGGTGGTGTGGCTGCGTAGTTGTGTAGTATTTAAGGATAAAGCTTGTGCTGAGGAAGTGGAGAAGTCAGTTTCTTAGTGACATCACTGAGGTTAACTGGGTCTCAACTCCTCTGCCAACTGTATTTTATTTTATATATTTATTTTTTAAGACAGGGTCTTGCTAAGTTGTTAAATTCTCAAAGCTGGGTTCAAACTTATGATCTTCCTGCCTCAGCCTCCCAGAGTGTTGGGATTATAAGCGTGCACCACTGTGCCTGGCTCTATCTTTACTCTTTTCCACTCCATTCTTTCTAACCCAGACCAAGCCAAGCCCAGAGGGTTCCACGTGCATCCTGAGTGAGGGTACCACAGAACCACACTCTACCCAGCATCTCCTTGCCATTTGCCAAGGATTCTGAAATTCTGCCCTTAGACCCTTCCCCTAGGCCTTCTCTCATTTGTTTCAAGGAAAAGTGATTTTCTATGCATGTGGTCTTGATGCTGTGGGGTTTCTGTGGAGTCAGTGGGCTCCCTCTCTGAGATCCTTTGTCCATCCTACTTCTTGGATGTTGATCCTCGCCTCCCCATCCCTGGGACTCTCCTGCCCCCACCTCTAGCCTAAGGTAGCATCTTCAGGTCTACAGCTGAAGGCCACTCTCCTAGGGATGCCTTTCCCCAGCTTCCCTAGACCCCACATGTGTCCCTGTCACCCTGACCAAGGACTCTGTGAGCTCAGCAGAGTGGGATCAGCCTGCAGTAAGGTAGCACTTTGGCTGATGAGGAAGTGCTCCTCCAGAGGGTCATGACTCCTTGGCTCCTTCTTCGAAGCTACACTGTGTGTGGGGGTGTGAGGGGGCTCTCTAGCTTCCTCTTCATGGGCCACAAGGTCAATAAAGGCCTGGGAGGTCAAAGGGACCAGGCGTCTATCCCATACTCCTGTGCCAAGTCCAGGACCCCAGCAGCCCACTGTGTGTGAATCCAGGGGTGCAAGAGGCCAGTATAGGGGCCCCAAGAACAGGTGGAGGGTTAAAGGGAAAATGAAGCTGCAGCCAGGCCCTGTGGCCCAGAGACAAAGTATCCCTAGACCAGCATCAATGGAGACCCAGGGTGGCTGCCAGAAAGCAGAGGCCAGCCCAGACCCCTACAAAGGACATGGCAGAGAGCATGCTGCCCAGACCCTGGGAAACTCGCCCTGTGTCTTCTTCCAGAGGCCGTGCTCAGCCCTGGCAGGGAGCCTGAGACACCTGTGCCAGCCTCCACTGGGGTCCCACTCATGTTACTGCTTGTCTGCCCTCTGCCTGGCCTACCTCGACCTTTCTGAAGCCCTCCACGATGGCCACTGCCCTGCCCCTTGCACCACGACAGCTGCTACTGCTGTCACCAGCCCTGCTCTCACTGGGGCCCCTGGGAGGGAGCCCTACCTTTAACACAGGCCAGGCAGCCCTAAGTGGCTGGGGACAGAATGAGCAGGCTGTGGAGCCTGTCATCTTGTTGCAGCGGTCCAGCTGGCCAGGGACTGGCATGTGCCACCTCTGACCTATGAGACTGCTTGCTCACTCCTGGCCTCCCTGGACACCACAATTCCCCGTGCCCAGCCGCAGCACAGGCAAAGGATTTCCCAATGCATGTGCTCATTCATTTAACCTGGCAGAGAGCAGCCACATGGTCACTTTCTGCCTCCTTCATTACCATATAAATTCTGTGACGGCCACGACGATGCTTCCCTCTGCTATTCTTACATCCCTGGTCCTCACCTGAGTGATGGAAACACCCAGCACATTTTTTAACATTTTTATTGTAAAATACACAGAATACTTATGATAAATATTTATTAAGTGGCTGGGAAGGTAAATGCAGAAAAGGATGGATGGATGGATGGATGGATGGATGGCTATGTAGATGAAGGGGTAGGTGAATAGATATGTGGATGGGGAGATGGATGGGGAGATGAAAGAAGAGAGTAAAAGGGGGAAAGATGAATAGATGGAGTACTATGTAGATGGACAGACGGACAGAGAGAGAAATGGAGGGATGGACAGATGTGTCGATGTGTGTGGAAGAATGGATGTATGGATAGATAGGTGGATGGGTAGATGATGGATAGATGGAAGGAATAATGACCATCTTCTATGTGCTAGATGATATGAGGACTACAGAAATGAGTCTGGACGTCTCCTCTCGTGGATAACAAAGTCATAACTTGATGAAAAACTGAGAACAGGAAGAGCACAGTACGTGCCGCCTAGGACACACTCTTGCAGGGAGGTAGCAGGAGAAATCAGAAAAGGGTGGGGGAGGAACTGGCCTCCATGATAATATTGCTTAATACCTAGTGAACCTTTTGTTGAGCAATGGAACCGTTAAGTTTGCAAGATAGCTTCAGTCCTATCTAGGAAAAGGAATGGTACCCCTCAAAACGGGATGATTTGTCTGGGGATCTTCCTGGGGCACTTTTCTGAGGCTCGAATCCAGTTTAAAGTCTGGCCTATGTGCTTCCTATCCTTAGGTTTCCAAAACACAAAACTCTCAAGTAGCTCGGGGTCCCCTCACCTGTGCCAGAACAGAAATAAAATTATGAAAAGCTCACAAGGGCCTTCCAAACTGGTGTCACCAATTGCAGGCATCTGCTCGCCACCTCCCGATGCATCGCCTCTCGATGCTTTTTGCCATTGACTTGTGCTGTGAAGAAACCACCTGCAAGCTTCTGCCGTGTTTCTGTACCCCTGCTAATATTTTTTAATTAATTCACTATTTTTTACTTTAATGCATTTAAAGGGAAACTATATCATTACCCAAAATGGAAATTTGTATCACTTGCTCTAAATTAAAGGTAATTATAAAAATAAATAAAATGAGAACAATGTTATTAAGTTCTGGCTGAATGCTGCTGCCGGCAGCTGGCACTGGCCTGAGGCCTGGTGTGGCTTGTACAGAAGAGGCTGGGGAGGGGATCTAAGTCCCCCTGGGAACCAGAAGGGGTGTCTTGCAGAGATCTCGGGGAGCATGACAGTCCGCCTCTCAACCTGGAATTCGGGTTATTTTAAGAAGGGGTCTCTATCGCTCCCAAAGGCACCTAGGATTCCACCAATGGCTGGCTTCTCCCTGGTCACCTCTGGCCCAGCTCCTTCTTTAACCCACAAGCACCTTCGGGCCATAGCAGATTAGGGTCCCCTTTAAGAAGCTCTGAATAAATAGGAATTGATTGACCTTTCCTCCCCCATTGAAGAAAAAAATTAATTGCAGAATATACTGCCTCCTCCCTTCTCTTCCTCCTGGGCCCTGCTCATCCCCATCCCCATCCATGACCTTTCTTCCCTCCAAATCCCCTGGGACCCTGTGTCATGGTCAGGGATGCACTCCATTCTGCAGCTCTGAAGCCAGGCTGAGCCGCTGGCCTGTGTTGCTCTTTCCCTGAGGACCTTGTCATCTGAGTTACAGACCTCCCCAGGGGCACAGTGGTGACAGATTCCCTTTCATCTTAAAATCCATGGTAAAAAAGAATACAGTCTGATGCATACACCTAGTTCAGCTGGCAAGTGGGGGCAAACAGTGCAACCCACCAAAAACAAACACGGGCCAACCACACACTTGTCTCACGTGTGGTCAAACCCAGCTGCACTGAGAATCTGGCCTGCATGGGTGATTCACACCCTTCTCCCCAAAGACAAACACTCTCAAAAGAGCCCAGCACTTCTGAGCCTGGGTCCTGAAAACCTATCTTGTTTTTCTCTTTAAAGAGAGGAATATTTCCAATAATCAGTAAGATCTTTATAAGAACAACTAAATAGACGGGATTTAGCTTCACAATGAGCCACACTTTTTTCTCAAAGGTAGAAAAAGAGAATTTAGGATGCTTTTTTAAAAAAGATTTTGTTTTTCCTGATATTGCCTGAGCTGATGCTTCCGACGCTGGAGATTATCTGCGAGGCAGCCAGGCTTGTTGTAATTAACACACAAGTAGCAGCTCCACTTCCTAGTAATATATTTTTCTAAGACTTTGATGATGCTAAGAGATTTTGAATCCCACATTGAAGACTTTGAAGAAACTGCATTGGATAGAGACACCTTAGATGAAATTGAAAATAACTCGAGTTTAATATGCCTCCCCTGGAGCTTTCTCCAAAGAATGGGTTAAAGGTATCTGTACACACTGCACTGTGGATCAGAGTGTAAGAAAGATGGTCTTGCGGGGCCTTCTGAAGCAGAAGAGCTCTGATTGGACCTCCTTCTTTGGGGGTGTTTTGGCCCTTGAGTATCTTCTTTGGTCTCAAACATAAATGACTTCCTTAAAGGATTTAATTAATTCTTAAATGTGCACAGGGCCCATGAGCACAAACATTAACTTGTTAAATGCATTAAGTCAGATTCTGTTCTCAGCCACACGCAGCAGCTCATCGTGACATCCCTGGGAGTGTCACATGCAGACTGGGCCCACAGATGCCCAGCACCCCGGTTGCCCAGCTCCCCAGCCTGCCCTCAGCTGCTGCAAGCACCAGGCCATGACTCATCATGGGGTGGCCAGCACAGGCTGGCCCATCCTCCAACCCCCAGAAGGAGTATCAGGGTGAGAACCTTGTTCTGTCTCTGCTCCACTCTCTTTCCCCTTCACTGAGCTCCCCAGGCCACCGATGGCTTCTCCGTGCCTGGCAAGGATACCATGGAGCAGAGGACATGTTGGGAGAACTGCCTAGATGGGGCGAGCTGTGGTGAGAGGGCCTCACACTGAAACTTCCCAGATGTGAGCACATCAGGAAACGAAGCTTGCTGCCTCTTCTCGGACCCAGGCCAACCCTCCCTACCTCCAGGAGGCCCCTGCCTCCTCCTCCAGGTTCCCCACACTCTGAACTCATTTACATACTCTTCTTCATGCCCAGTTTTCCTTCACATTATTATCAGTCTTGATGGAATCTGACTTGAAAGACCAGAAACAGTATTTATTGCCTGTAATGTTGGCCCTACACACCCATGTGTGCATGTGAACACATGTGTGTGCTTGAAGTGATGATATCTGCTGGTAACAGATAAGGGACAGTCTTCTACAGGAATGGCAGGGGTGGAAATTGGTACAATTTTTCTGAAAGCAATTTGGTATTATGTATCAGAAGTCTCAAACATATTTATAACCTATGACTCAGTTTTCCACTCCTAGAACAGACCTACAACACTATCAGAAAAGAAGACAAAGACGACAGAAAAACCATTTATAGTAACAAAAAAGTATAGATGCCCAAAATGTCCCAAAATGGGGAAATGGTTCAATGAATTCTGCCATGGAATGCTGTGCACTAAAAATCAGGCTTTGGAGGAAGAAAAAATGCTCATGATATAATTTCAAGTGAAACTTAAAGATCTGATTGCAGTTGATTCCAGTTTTGAAAGAAAAAATATATATGTGTGTGTATATATATATATCTCTATATTACATCTATATATAGATATAAAACCAATAAAGGAAATGTAACAAAATGTTATTTCTGGGTGATGGGATAAAACTTTTTCTGAATGCTATTTTGAAATTTCCACATCATTTCAGAGACATGCATCATATCTCTAATCATAACAATATAAAGTTATGTTTGAAAAGAAACTAAAAGAAAAGAAAACCCCATCTCATTTCAACAGGAATACTTTTTCAACACTTTAAATTTTTTTAAAATTTTGAGTCACTGGTCATATATCTAATTTGGAATGGAACTAAATAACAACCTTAGTACTTTAAAATAATAGTTACCATTATAATGATGGGATAATTTTAATTGCATAATTTTTATTAAGATGTGATCCTATGCCAATGTCTTCAAGAGTTCTACCTAACTTATCTTCCAGAAAATTTAGTGTTTCTGTTTTAATATGTAGATCTTTAATCCACTTGTATTTTAGTTTAGTGCATGGTGAAAGAAAGGGGTCTAGTTTTAACCTTTGGCAAGTTGAAATCCAGTTTTTCCAATACCATTTATTGAAGAGGCTATCTTTTCTCCAGTGAGGATGGTTGGCTCCTTCATCAAAGATGAGGTAGCTGAGTATGTTTGGAGTTGTTTCTGCACCTTCTAATCTATGGAAACAGCCCAATTGCCCATCTACTGGAGACTGGATAAAGAAGATGTGGTCTTTTCATAAAATGGAGTACTCAGCCATAAAGAATGAGAAACTAGAGACATTTATGGCTAAGTGGATGCACATTGAGGCCATACTCTTAAGTGAAATAAATAGGACACACATGTGTAAATAACAAATAATTTCTCTGGTGCGAAAAACTAAAAGTGTAAATAAGGATCAAAATGTATAACTGATATTGTGTAATAGGAAGAAAAGGTTTAAAGGAGTAGGGGAGTGGGAGGGGTAGGGGAAAGGAAAGAAGGGAAAAGAAAAAATATGAGAAAAGGAAAAAAATGGAAACAAAGTCTTTATATATAGGGAAGGGTGGAGGGGGTTCAGGGAGAATGGGGAAAAAATAAGAACCAAGATAGGCCATGTAAAGGTACAGGATCCCAATGATGAATGTAACTGTATTGTAGACCTAAAATGTACCAACAAACTTAATGGGAAAAAAAAGAAAAAAAAAAGATGTGATCCCCAAAAGTGACATTTTTATAATGGGTGTATAAAAGACCATTCAGAAGGACCATTCTGAGCTGGTCCATGGTCAAGAAAATCTTTCCAACTTCAACCACCCTTTCCACCTTCACAGGAGTCACCTCTGTCTCATCTTATGGCAAATCCCTAAGCACAGTGCCTAATATACACTTAGATGTTCCAAACATGTAATTGAAGTGAACAAACAGAGAAGCTCGCTCAGGAAGAAGTGGACACAAGCTTAAAGTGCTTTCTCTCCTGGGATATTTGGATTTTTACATCAAATCCTGGAAGACTAAATAACGCCATTAAGTTCAACCATCATTTACTCAGTGTCTACACTTAGGTTCAATGGAATGAAATGCATTAAATTAATTTGTTCTCACCCATGCTGCTCCCTTAGCACAGTGGGAATGCAGAAAGTGAATCACCTGAGAAAAGATGCCTTCTCCAAGGAAGAGAAGACACTACACATTGAGCGGGTCAGGGATGTAGCCTTCATTTTATAAGTGTAACCCTACCCTGGAAATACTTCATAGATGTTAGCAACTATTATGGTTTATATCTAGATGTCCTCTCAAAGCCTCAGGCACTCATAAGTGGGGCTTTTGGGAGTGATTAGATCATGGGTGCATGAAGTCCACTGATTGGTTTAGTGCACTGCTTAGTACTGAATGTGAGTGATAAATTTACTGAAGAGGGAAGACTCACCCTGGGTGTGGATGGCACTGGCCAATAGGTTTGCAGCTTGGATGGAATAAAAAGGGAAAGAAAGAAGGCTCTCTGCTTCCTGCCTGCCATGCCATGAGCTGTGTCTCCCTTACCTTGCCCCTCTGCCACACCACCCTGCCTTGGAACCAGCTGACTATGGACTGAAACCTCTACAAACTGTGAGCCAACCCTTCCCTCCTTTAAGTTGTGGACATCAGGTATTTTGTCCCAGCAAGGAAGTAACCAAGACATCGGTGATCACACAACATCCAGAAATCAGTTCTAATTGGCCGGTGAGCAGAATCCACGTGATCACTTTGACAGATGTTGAAAAGATCTCTAGCAAAAACTGGCTATTCACTTCCAATCTTTAAAAAATGCTTGGTAAGGCAAAAATAAGATCATTATAATATCTATCACAAAACAATCCAAAAACATGCCATATGGCAAAATACTAGGGGCATTTTCATAAAAATTAAAAACAAATTGAAGATGCAGTGATGCCCCCATCACCATCATTTTAAATATTGTTGTGGCAGTTATAACCAATGCAACTAGCAAAGAAAGTTAAGTAACTGTAAATACTGGAAATAACAAAAAAGATCATTCATCTTCTAATGGTATTTTTGACCAACTAAAAAAAGTCCCACTGAATATTAAATCTTATAATCAAAATTTAAATAAAATCTTTAGTGGATTGTTTCAAGAAAGAAAACTGGACATATTTAACCTCTTTCTCTGTCACCTCCAATCTCTGAAATTGGGCATCGGATAGATAGATAGATAGATAGATAGATAGATAGATAGATATGATAATCCCCTTCTTCATTATAAAACAAGAAAGGGGCTCATCAGTAAGCCATAAATTTTGAAAGATTTCTGAAAAACGGAAAATAGATGAAATTAGCAATAGAGTTAGACCAAAAACCTCGAAAAATTCAGCCTCAAATATACTCGGGGGAAGAACTTGAGAGAAATGAGTGGATCCAGAGAAATTCGAAATGAAAAGTACAGTGATGGAAGAGAGTCTTTTCCCCAAAGCCAAGCATCAAATATGACATTGGTGGGCCATAAACTCCCTGATCCAAAAATTGTTGTAGAGAGAGGATAGGGGCCAGAGAAGAGCCTAAAATCATTTCCAATAGACTGGCTAGGCAGAGGATGGAAGATGAACCTTTGAAAGTGAGAAACTTCAGAGTTTCAGTGCTAGAGGAAAAGAAAGCCTGCTCTCACACCAGAGATGCTGGAAAGGAAAGAAGGTTCTAGCCTGCATGTTTTTCTGCCTGCCTGCTCCATACCACACTCCCTAAAGTGAGGTGGACAGTCCTGGAAACTTCTGCAATCAGGAACCTGCAAGCATCATTTTGTGGCATGGTAAAGCATAATGATGTGACACATTCACATAACCAGGAGAAGAAGTATCTACTGGCTGCCCATACTTCCCCTTCTAGTCCCTTTCTTCTTAAGTATAAGAGAAAAAACATGGGTGAGCTCACTAGACATATGAAGAAATGCAAAAACACAAAAAAGAAAAATGAAAATGGACCCAAAAGAAACAAAAGTAATTCAAAGTATAAGGACAATTTAATTGGAAATAGCAACTACAATAGTTACAAAGAATGAAGAAATTATTGTACCCATTAAGAGAGAAACAGCCACTTGGAAACAAAGCAAACAAGGGAATGGGAAGAAATAAGTTGTAAATTCAAAGTTTGATTGTATACGTTTTGAAAAGTCAGTAAAGATCTGAAGATCTGGTCCAAGTTAAATTTTTGACATAAAAGATAATACTGGAAATTGTACAAAAAGAATAAAATGGCATGTGAAGGAGTAGAGTTAAGAAACAGGAAAGTACAATCTAGATCTATTAACCATTTAGAAGTTCTAGAAATTAAACAACAACCCAATTTTCTTAACCCAATAATTAGGGGTTAAGAAATGATGATGATGATGATGATGATGATGATGATGATGATGATGATGATGACAGAGGAGGAGGAGGAAAAAGAAAGTGGCTTTAGATTTAAAAACTAAAAAAGGGTAAATTTGAAAGAATCCTCCAGGTGTTGGGGGAAACCCTTTGAAATTAACATTGCTATCTCCAGAAGAAACTTCTAAATTCCAAGTAAAATGGGAAAAATGTTAAAAGACAAAAGAAATAGCTTACCTGGAAAGGGAAGAGAATTGGTTTGTCATCAAACTTCTCACTGACAATAGTACATGTTTCAAAACAATCAAGTATTATTTACAAAAGGCTGAGAGAAATTATTTGAAATCTAGAATTTTGCATGTAGCATCAAGTGCAGGATAAAATAACACATTTTCAGACACCAAAGGACTCAGATTCTCTCTGAAATCACTCAGGATATAAAGAAGGGATAATTTATTTCAGCTCACAGTTTCAGAGGTGTCAGTCCATGGTCAATTGGCTTCATTGTTTCTGGGCTGTGGTGAGGCAAAATATCATGGTGGAAGGTCATGGCCGAGGAAAGCTGCTCACCTCATGGCAGCCAGGAAGCAGAAAGAAAGTGAGAGAGCCAGAGAGGAAGGCACTGGGAGCCAAATATGGTCCTCAAGGTCACACTTCTATCCTTCCCATTCCTTTCCACTAGGTCCCATCTCCTGTTTTTATCACCTCTCAATAATGCCATCAAATTATGATCTCACCAATAGCTTAATTAACTGTGAAGTTAGAGCCTTCATGATTGGATCACTTCCCAAAAGTCCCACCTCTTGAATGTTGCTACTGTGGAGACCAATCTTGGAACAATGAGCCTTTTGGGGAACATTTCAGATTTCAACTACAACAAATCTTAATGAGAGGGAGTACAAAACTTTTTCTTTTAAAGCCTGTAATTAAAATCACAAATGATTTTTACCTGAAAGGAAGAGAGGTAGGGCTGGAGTGAGATGATAGAAGAAGTAAAAAAATAGCCTAGTGAGATTTTTCTCTTATTCAAGAGAGGATAAAGATGCTGAAAGGATACATTAACACATATACAAATTTAAATGTATGTGTTAGAAATTAAATGTTCCCATTACATAAAGCTCAAGCATATACTTTCTAAATCAGAAAGCAAAAGAAAATAAAACAAAAAATTAATCCATATGATAAAAGATAAAAAAGAATAAATAAAACTTTTTATATCTAGGTAAACTGACAATGTAATAACATAAAACAAGATAGCAGGAATAGAACCAAATATGTCAGGAAACTTAATAAAAGTTAGTGGGCTAAAATCATGTGCAAAAAAGAATTTCAGATTTTAAATAAGTTTAAATATATGTCCACAATTCCCTAGCTTTATACTCTTTAGAGAGCCAGCTTACACATAAGTTTGAAAAAAATGCAAAGCAATATTAATAAAATGAATACAGATATTACAATATTAATATCTGATAAGATACAGTTCAAGGCCACAATAGTAACTAAATAAAGGGAATCTTTATGCCAAAAACTGGGTACAATCTATCAAAGAACTGCAAGAAGAGTCAGAGCTATGAATGCCTATACACATAATAACAAAGCTTAAAATACATAACAAAAAACTGGGATAATGTAATGTAAAACTGGCAACCCATCATGGGAAATATTGTCACATCTTCCTCAGATATTCATAGGAAGACTAGATTCTAGAAATATGTTTTAAGTAACAATATATGTACCCAATAGAAGATATGAATTATTTACAAACCAGGCAATACTTCAGACATATTACATGTATTAAACCACACACACACAAATACCTCAATAAGGCTCTAAAACCTAGAAATCATGGTAGCCACATGATCAAATTAAAAGTAAAAGCAAAGAGATGGCAAAATGAGCAAATAAAAAAATTTAGGATGTGGCCAAGGCAGTAGTCAAATAAAACTTTATAACCTTAAATGTCATAACTAGAAAGTGAAAGGGATTGAAAACCAAGGTAGCAAGACTTCAATTCATGAAGATGGAGTATGTAAAAATAAACCCAAAGAAAGAGATTAACAAAAATAACAGCAGAAACTAATTAAATAAAACATCCTCCTTCCTCATCCTTCAGAAAGAGTCTCAACACAACTAAATGCTGGTTCTTTTAAAAGACCAAGATAGTAAATTTGCCAATTGGATAAGAATAAAGAAAAAAAAACATAAATAAGCAATCTAGGATTAAGAAAGGCAATACAAATTCAGATATTAAAGGAGACATTAAAAGTATCATAGAGTACAGAACAATTTTAGACCACTAAATTTAAAAATCTACACTGAAAGATTAAAGTATAAAACTGTTACTACCAATAATTGTAAGAAGTCAAAGACAGGTGCAACCACTGTGGAAATCAGTATGGCGATACCTCAAAGAACTACGACTACAGGTCCCATTTGGCCCAGCTATTCCCCTACTGGGAATCTTCCCAGAAGAATTAAAAGAATCATACCACAGTGATACATGTGCACCTATGTTTATAGAGGCACAATTTGTAATAGCTAAAGCTTGGAAACAGCCCAAATGCCCATCGACTGGAAACTGGATAAAGAAGATGTGGGTTTTTTAATAAAATGGAGTAGTACTCAGCCATAAAGAATGAGAAACTAGAGACATTTATAGCTAAATGGATGCATATTGAGGCCATACTCTTAAGTGAAATAAATAGAACACACATGTGTAAATACCGAATAGTTTCTCTAGTGTGAGAAACTGATAGTGTAATCAAGGGTTAAAATGATTAAAATGAATAATTGATAATTTGAAATAAGAAAAGGTCCAAGGGTTTGGGCATGGTGGAAGGGAAAGGGGAAAGGGCAGAAGGGAAAGAAAAAAATTATGAGAAAAAAATGGAATCAAACTCTGTGTAGATAGGGAAAGGTGGAGGGCGTGAAGGGTGCACAGGTAATGGGAGAAAAAATAAAAACTAAGATGCATCATGCTCTGGTACAAACACCCAATGATAAATGTAAATGTATTTTATACCTAAAATGTACCAATAAAAATATATATATATATATATATATATAAATTAAAAAATAAAAAGAAGTCAAAGATAAAGTTAGTATATTGAATGACTTATTTTCTTTCTTTCCTTTTTCTTTCTTCCTTGTTTCTTTGGCAGTACTGGAGATTTGTCTCCACACTGAGCTACATCCCCAGCTCCTTTGTTATTTTTTATTTTGAGACAGGGACTCCCTAAGTAGCTAAGTTTCTCAGGCTGGGATTGAACTTCCGATCTTCTTGTTTCAGCCTCCTAGAATTCTAGGATCACAGGGGAGTGCCACCATGCCCAGCTCAAAAATGGCCATTTTTTACACACCATAAAACAATCACAGAATATCTATGGAAATGTTAAATGCTCAGAAATAAATATAATAAGAAATGGGCAAGACCCTGGTGAAGCGAAATGTAAAACTATATGGAAAGACAAAAAATAAGATCTGAATAAAGGAAGAGATATACCACACTCATGGATGGAATGATGATATTGTAAGTAGGTAGATTCTTATTAAATTAATCTATAAGTCCATGTCAGTTGCCAACAGGATTATTTATTCAATTTAGCAAGTGGAATCAAAAATTAATTTGAAAAATAATTTTGATAATTATAAGCTAGATTTTAAGAATCTAGAGAACAAGGAGAGGATCTGTGTACTATCCAATCAAAATATAGGAAAACTACTGAGATTGAAATAATGTAGTAGTATAGCAAAGTAAACAAATAAATCAATAAACAAGATCGAATGCCCAAGGTGATATACGGTTTAGATAAAGGTGTTGATTTGGCTACACAGTGAAAGCCTGGACTGATTGTGCATATTCTTTCATGTGCAATCCATTTAGAAAAATACTTCACACAAAAAATAATTTTAAAACTAAGAAGTCATTGTTAAAAACATAGGAGAACTCTTTTCATAATGTTTGGTAAAGAGGACTAAAATGCCATTAATCAAAAGACAGCCTGAAAATTTTTTGAATTTCTCTGCAAAACACACATACACAAAATGGATCTTAATATATAAAGAGCTTTTTTATAACATTAAGGCAAAGAATAAATAGTCCAGTAAAATGTACAAAAGATATAAAGAGGACTCTTTAAAAGGAAGCCACACAAAGAATTATACGTAGAATTCTGTTACGAAAATCCTAGAGGAAGTTCATAAAAAGATAAAGTTTTTGTGCATCAGATTGCTCAATGCTGAAGAGCTCTACTTAGCTGGGTTGGGTGTGGGAGACCTGTCTATTCTCACACTCGCTCTCCAGTGTAAATGTGTGCGCCCTTTGCAGGGGCAATTCTGCAATGCCCAGAAAAATATAAATGTGCAACCTAACAACACCAGTTGTTAAGTATCCACATTATAGAAATACTCACAGGGGTGAACACCCTAAGTTTTATTGTAGCCTTTTTTCTAATTGGAGAAAGAATGGAAATGATTCAATCACTGACCAGCTGGGAAATAGCTAGGGAGTTATGCTACATCCACGTCCTGAAATGTTTAAAAGAATTAAGTTCATGTTTAAGAACATTAAACAGTTCTCTGTATTCTTAAGTGTAGAAATGGTAGTGGAAAAATCAGTGCACATAGGATCTTCCTGGGTTTATAAAGAAACAAGAACTCCTTTATATTTGCATATTCAGAGATCTGCCCATCCTCTGACAATCCTAGGATGGAGAGAGGAGTTTTAAGTAAGACTTTCACTTTTTGATCTATATTTCTCTCATGAGATTTCTAAAAACGTGTTTTATAAATTTAAAAAAACAAATCAATGGAATTTTCCATAGTCTATATTTCAGTTCTAAAAAACAATTTTGAAATACTCATAATAGCAAATCATAAATATAGTAAGTATCAATATATGATGTGTATATACAAAATTCTTCCCAATAATTTATATCAAAATAAATACTTGATGAATTAAAGATTTATACTTGAAAATAAAAACATAAATATATTTAGAAGGTGAATTTAGAAGTATATTAATATAGTGGGATGGGAAATTATTTTCAAACTATGATGCCAAAGGTCGTAAAGGAATAGATTAAAAGATTTGATTACTTAAAGCCCTTTATGTCATTTTTAAATGTCATAGAAAAATTAAAAGGCAAGTAAAAATCTTGGAAGAAACAATTACAAGATGTGTATAAGACAAAGGGTTAAAAAATTTGATGCATGACAAGATCCCAGAATTTCTAAAAAATTCAAATACCATAAATAAAATGACACAGAGGATATCAATAGGTAATTCACAACAGAATAATTACACATTCCATTAAAGATATATATGTTTATATAGGTAGGTAGACACATACATACATACTTAGAAATATGTACATATATTATATAATAAAGTGTGAAATGAGATACTTTGCATATCAAATTGATATTACTTTGTTAAGTAATACTGAATGTCAGCAGAATATAAAGAAAAGGGCACTGTCATAATTTGTGTGGGGGTGGTGGTGAGGGAGAAATAATTTGACATAACATGCCCAAAGAGCAATTTGGCAACAGGTATTCAGATCTTTAAATGTGCCTCCCTTTAACCTGGCAATTCCACTTCTAGCAATTAAACCTAAGGAAATAATTAAGAATGTGTACAAAGATTTTGCTGAAATGATGTTCATCAAAATATCATTTATAAAAGCACACCTAGATTGCCCTTCTTCCTTGCCTGCTGCCGAGGGAGGGGGAGCTATGGTGGTGGGGGGGGATTCAGCAATTCGGAAGGAGAAAATTAATCAGGATGCTTCCCCAGAATAACTACATTAGAAGAGAGCTCTGCGAGATTAGGAAGTCTTGAGATGCCCTTTAGCAGAACAAGGTATAAAACTTATGCCAGCAGGGGGTGATTTGAATCTCAAGGCAGACCTGTTGCCAACCATTGGCAGGAAATAAACCCTCCAAGTTGGAAACCTCTGACTTTTATGTTATCCATGTTTTACTGGCTCTTCTATTAAGTACTTACTGAACTCTATGCTAGATACTATTCTAACCACCTGAGAGGGATGGGTAGATAGAAATATATGGAAGATAGATGGATAACTAATAACAAAAAGAGACAGAAACAGATTGCAACTCAGATATAAGGTCACTGTGATGTCTTCCCTATGCCCTCACCACTATCTCTCTCCACTGCTAAAATTGCCAGAGGAGGGAAGAGCTCACAGCTCCTTCAAAGAGCAAGAAGATTTTGATGGTATTAGAAGCAGGTGATGGTTTTTGATACCTGGAGAATAGGCTGCAGTCTGGGAAAGAAGTGGAGGGTCAGAGATAAGAAGCTCTAAGAACAAGGGTGGAGAGAAGATGAAGACAGGGCTTAATAAAAGCAGAGAGCTGGCTAAAGTGGGCACACTCTGCAACGTGCCACCTTGCACTCAGCAAAAATGGAGCAGAAGACTCTTCGATACTCATGTATGGGTTATATCTCAATGGAGGTAGCATGGACGTCAGTGATCAACAGTGCTGGGAGCTGAGTGAGAAATGGCTCAAGGAAAGAGGGTGGTAAATTCAGAGACTCTTTTCTGGCTCCCCCCAAGAAAGTTGGCGTGGCGAACACCTGGAGAAGTCGATTATTCTAGGAGGCAACACCTACATTTCTACCCTTTTCTTCCCAGTCTGTATGGTTTGGACTCAATCACCAGAAACCCAAAGAACAGACTAAACTTCCTCAAAACCTCTACACATGCATGCAATGTGGACAGGTACATCACTCACGGGAAAGGACCCACCTTTTTCATATCTCTGCCTCAAACCCAGGGGCAGGCTCCTGAGACCCTGCAGCTCGGCGATGAGCCTGCCAGGGAAGCATCCAGAGTATCTTCAACTATGTCAGAGAAAACAACCACTGACTCCCTGCCTGTCCCTCTCCTTCCCAAACAGGGAACTTCAGTCACCCTTTAAGAGCTGAAGACAAGAACCCCAGTCCCCATCAAAAGAGGAAAAGGGAAAAACGGAACCCCTCTAAATTTCTGCCCACAGAACTTGGTTAAGAAAATAAATCATGAGAAAAAAACCATACAATGATCTTTTCTTTGCACTCATCAAAAAAGGGGCAGAAGAATATATTCAAATAAATGGCAGATTATGAAGTGGTATGTGAAGTACAATCGCACTGTATGTACAGTAGCTGCAAAGAAGAAATTATATACGCATCAAAGAGTCTCGAGGAGCCCACTGCAGAGTCATCATGGGTGATCACAAAGGGATTTCCATTTCCTTTCTGTTGCCTGTTTTTATTTTCTAATTTCTGAAATGAACTTATACGTATGGTAAGAAAAATTAGTAAAATGTATACGGAAATGAAAAGGCAGAAATGCCACCTGCAGATTTGTCAGCATTCAGGCCACACAAGACAGGTCCAGCTAAGGGGAGAGGTGTGGAGGGATTGGCTGGTTTCCTGGTTCCAAAAGCCCTTTATTCCACCACCTGCCACGTCCTAGGTCATAAGTGAGCCAAGTGGTACAGTCACGAGAGCGGCAACCACTTCTACAAAAGTAACTCTTTCTCATAAAGGTTACTGGCTGGGTCCCCAGAAGAGATCTCAGGGGCTGGGGAGCCCTTCTGTCTACTCTGTGAATCTTCATTTTGCTTCTCTTCTCTTTGCAAATTGTTGAGGAGGCAGGCATCTTTCCAAAGGTTACCACTGTAAGGAACTTGCATGTTAGCAACTTATGGGCAAACACCAACACTTGTGGCAGTCCCTGGCTTCCACGAGCACATTCGCTCCAGAAATCTGATTCATTGGATGCAGTCGCACAGTCAGGCGACACACGTGTGCCAATGGTCACCCTTTGTCATGCGCTGAGCTGTGCCGGCCCTGGCACATCACTTAGCCCTTAAAAGGAAAACTGGCAGCGCCATTTCTTAGTGTGGAAATAGAGCTGAGAGATGACCTCAACCACCCTACATCTAAGTTTCCTTGATACTCAAGGCTAAAAATATGCATTTCCTATCTCAGGGATTTATATCCCTACAAATGATCCTTTCCCAAGAGCACAGCCCTCCAACATTATTCTGCTGGTTCCAAAATCCCTGTTGGCCTAGAACACAGGGGTATGGATTTCAAAGGAAATGTCTGCCTCCCAAAAGGGCATCCCATAACACAATGGCCCACAGCCAACTATGACTCATGCCCCTTGGCATCTGCTCCCAGATTTCTCTCGGCCCCCTTTGTCATACTACATACTCTGGGTTACCACTCTCCCTCCGGGGGCTGTTTATCTCCCAGCATCCACCACTGTTGATCACTGGTCCCATGGTACCTCCACTGAGTTCTAACCCACAGAGGAGGAATGCTTGTACCTCTCCAGTGAACCCTGAATGGTGTACCAACTTGTCATGGAGAAAATGCCCAACAACTCCTATTGCTGGAGATACTCCCAGTATTTCACTGAAACAGTGCCTCTTGATCGAGGACATGTACACATTCTCTAGGAAGACAGTAAGATGTAGCTCAGTGGCAGAACACTTGCCTAGCATGTGTGAGGCCCTGGGTTCCATCCCCAGCACTTCAGGCAATTTAGAAAGAGCATACGAATACCAATTTCCAATGGGCAGAACGCATAGGTAGGAACCACTTTGGTTGCACTCCAATGATGCTAGTTCTGAGAATCTACCTTCTAGAGTAGAACACCACACTCATGAGTGAGCAGGCACCAACAAGATGGCTGTCTGGGTGGGCAAGGAGAGAGGCACAGGTTTCAGTGGTTCCAGGTCATCAGAAAGCTTTCCCTGGAAGGCTCCGGCTGGCTGGCTCATTAGGTCTGTTGAGCCTAAAGTCAGGAGCTACAAAATGGTTTTTTGAGGTGTTTTTTTCAATCCCAGATCCTTAGAAGTGCTGGCAAGATGTAGGAAGGTTCCGAGTTCAGGGAATGGAACAATGGTAACTAGTACAGCTGATTGTGCTCTTAATACTATTCTATGTGCCTTCTGTTAATTCTTACAACTCTGTAAGATAAATTTACCATTATCATACTCATTTTATAGTTGAGGAAACTGAGACATGGAGAGGATAAGTAACTTGCCCAATGTCCTACTTCTGATAATGGGCATTTCTAGAATTGAACCCCAGACCTCTGGTCACCATGCAATAACCACTGAGCCCCACTGCCCCAGGTGGCTCTTCAGCTGAAGAGCCAAGTGGGGGAAAAGGCTGAAAGGATTAAGTTGCCTGTATTTACCTTTCAGTTCCCATGAGTCCCTCAGCCACATGGATATTCCATTTACAGCCATGACCAGATGATCACTGAGAGTCTTACTATGCCACTCAGTGATGTTCCCAATGGCCACAGGAGCCTCCCATCAAAAACCTAGTGCAGAAGTCAGGCATGGTAGAGCACGCCTGTAATCCCAACATTGGGGAGGCTGAAGCAGGAGGATTGCTTTGAGTTCCAGACCAGCCTGGACTACAAAGTGAGTTCAAAGACAGCCTTTACTACATAGCAAGACCCTATCTCAAAACAACAACAACAACAACCCCTAGTTCAGAGCCTGCTACTAGGAATGCATGGATGACAGAGGAAACAGCATGACCAGGGACAATTAAAGGGCAGCTGGACCCAGAACTACTGGAGTCTCTTGCAGTCAAAGTGCAAAAGAGTTGTCTGACAGAAGACAGGCAGGGTGCAGCAGGCAGCAGTTCCGGCATCCTTCTGGGGCTGCAACTTTGCATGCCTTTCCTGAACTCCCTTGTGTGAAATGCACAATGCCCTATGCACTAACTCTAGACCAGCTCAGGTGCTAGGTCCAGCCAAAGAAGAGGGAGGGGGTTGCACTGTGCAAGTCCTCCCTCCTGGGCCTGCTAGAGGATAATCCTGATGATTGAAATGCCACAACATGAGTTTCCAACCCTGCTGAAGAGCTAGGAAAAATAGAGACGCACATTCTGCCTCAGCCTTTGACCTTTGGCTCTCACTTCCCTCCTTCCAGCCCTTTTTTTTTTTTTTTTGAAGAAAGAGTTTATAATTTTCAAAGGGCTGCCTTGTCTTCTTTGCACATTTTCACGAAATGATGTAAAGAGGCAACTTCTTAAAAATACTGTAATGCCGGAAAATCCAGGCACTCTGAATGAGTCTGGCTGTTTGTCTATAATCGCTCCAACGTCTAAAATGCCCAGACCACATATGTTTCAGAGGCTGCCACTAACAATATGTTATTGATGCCATTTTAAGCAACTGCCAGCCAGCATCGCAAAGTGCAGCTCCTCCTTGGCGGAGGTGTGCTTACCCGCAAAGCATCCCCACTGGCCCTCTCCATGTGTGGGAGCCCAGAGTAGCCGGCATTCCTGCCAGGGGCCAGGGGATGGCAACACTGAATGTAAACATTTACTCCCAGACGACAAGGAAAAGTCTGCCGTGTCAGGCTTCGGGTTTGGGCCTCACAATAAAGCCTTTGTCTCTGCGAATGGCAAGGGGGTGAGCATTGCTCTCCAACCTAGTCTACAGGAGGGAGAGCACTTCAGCTTAAACCAAAAAAAAATTTTTTTTAATACTTTTAAAGCAACATACACACATTGTTACAGTAAGCCATTGGGGCTGGAGGAAGAATATGACTTGGTGTGTTTTTTGAGAAGGCTGCGTGAGAACTGCATCTTTAGATTCACTCTGCAAGCTTTTACAACACAGAAGCCTGTGGAGCCAAGCAGGGTTCCTTGTGAGGAGGGGAAAATGGAAGGTGCCAGGGAGAGTTAGAACAGGTTGTTTGAAACCATCAGAGAACCCGGCCCACTTTAGGGATGAGCGCGGCCTCCTCCTACAAGGGTAACACAGAATATTCTCCTAGCCATTCGGAAACTGCCTTAGAAGTATTATGCTGTTACAGATTTCAAAAGGTTAGCTTCAATGAACCTGACATCAGTATAACCCAAAATAACCCATTCAAGAGAAAAGTAAGAAATAATTGCTGTTTTCTCTTTTTTTTCCCCTCCGCTATATTGCTATAATGATTTTGCATAACAGATTGAACAAAGTGCTGTTGTGACAGGTGGTAGAATTCAGCTAGTAAGCACCGAGACAGGGTTCAATTTAGTTTGTGAATCCTTTAATTGTTGTGCAGCTAATTAAAGAAGGTTCTTTACACTCGCAAGTGTTTACCGTTGCTAGTATGCATACATGAAAAATTAAATTGTGCCTTCAAGGGCTGAGAACTATAGAAAAATCATAGCTGAGGCTGCAACATGCTTACCAGCTCAAAATAGCTGCTTTTCACAATTGGAATTTGTAAAACTTTTTGCTAAGCAAATATAGAGCTAATTAGAAGTGTTCGTTGGACCAATTAACATTTAAATAAATAAGCCATATTGCACATTTCACAGTCTTTATTTAATGATGCTTCTAACTCTTTGGAAAGATTCTCTTAAGTACAAATAAGTTGTCATAAAAATGAAAGATAAAAATAACCCATAACAGTATATGCTATTTTTTTCCTTTTGCCTTGAAGTCCTTTACTAAAACTCCGTACCTATTATTGAAGAAGAAAGAAAACTGAAACAACACACCTCCCACCCACAAATGTGGCTCTTCCTTTCATCTTCTCTAGTTACCTTTCCCCCTCTTTGAATAGAAACAGAAAAACATGTTTTATTACTATTTAAATTGTTATGATAATTCTGTTTACTTACCGCTTTTACTCCATGATAGAAAAATCTGTTTCAGAAAATCCCACTTTAATCTGAGAACATGCGTAAGCAAGGCAAGGATGTAAAGGGAGACCAAAAGCAGCAGAGTCTGGGGACTGCAGTAACAAACAGTTTGGGGAGTTCCTCCACATGCTCGTGCACAGGGCAGACTCCGGGGTGCTGCACCCACTTTTGGCGCACACACTGCTTCATCTGGATCCGGAGTCCTTCCTTCTCTTTAATTCTTAAAGATCAGGATACAAGAGCAGTGGAACAGAAGAGACAATCCAGGAGCACCCCCAGGTATCTGGTATGGCCAATTTATATTGGCAAAGATACAAAAGCAATTCAATAAAGGAGGGAGGTTTTCTGCTTCTTTTTCTTCTTCTTCTTCAGCAAATGGCATGGAAGCAGCTGCATTTCCATAAGCAAATAATAATAATCTCGATTAAATCTCATATACAAAAAAAATGCACCACATATCTAAATGTAGAACACAAAACTACAAAACTTTTAAAAGATAACATAGGAAGAAAACCATGAGGAACCACTAGATCTTGATAGTTTTTAGATATGATACCAGGAGCACAGTCCATGAAAGAAAAAAGCGATAAATGGCATCTCATCAAAATTAATAAAAAGTTTGTTCTGCAGAAGCCTCTGCTAAGAGAATGAAAAGACAAACTACACACTGGGAGGAAACATTTGCAATCCATGTATCTACAAAAGACTCATATTTAAGCTATATAAAGAACTCGCAAAACTCAACAGTAAAATGATAACAGTAGTAAAAGTAATATAATCAGTAAACAAAAAAGACATGGAGAGACATTTCACCAAAAAGAATATATGGATGGCAAAGAAACATATGAAAAGACATTCAACATTACTAGACGTGAAGGAGATTCCAATTAAAACCACCATAGTACATTCTTCCATACCTGTCAGAACCGTTTTGTTAGGACAGCTCAAATAAAGAGCAATGACAAGAGTTCTGGTATTGAATCACACAGGCATTGCTGGTATAACTGTAAAACACAACAGTCACTCTGCAAAACTTTGACAATCTTTTGAAAAAGCAAAACCTGCTTGCCCTAGGACCCAACAGTTACACTTCTGAAGATGCATCTTAGAGGAATAAAAACTTCTATCCACACAGAAACCTGTACACCACTGTTCACAGCAGCTTTGTTTGTAAATGCCAAAAGTTATCAAGAAGCCAAAATGCCCCACAATAAATGCATGGTTAAAGGAACTGTGATACATCCATGCCACACGGCAATAGTCACTCATAAAAAGGGACAAACTGGAAATTCATGCAACAACTTGAGTGATTTTAAGGGCATTGTGCTGAATTTAAAAAGTCAGTGTTGAAGGTCATATACTGTATGATTCTATTAATAAACAGTCTCAGACTGATCAAATCATAGCAATAGGTGTGGATTAATAGTCACCAGGGACCAGGGATGGTGGGACAGGGAGAGGAAAGGACAGTAAAAGGCAGGTGAGTGGGGCCTTTGTTCTGCCTCTTAGCTGAGGTGGTGGATACAGCTCTGCAGATGTGATGAAATGACAGTGAACTGGCCGCACACATTAGAGCAAGGCCAACGCCCTGGTTTTGATACTAAACTCTGGGTCCATAAGATGCAAGCAATGAGGACACCAGGTAAAGAGTACACAGAACAGTTTTGCAACTTCCTGAAAATCTGTATTTTAAAATAAAAAGTTAAAAAGAAAATTAAAGAATGATTTTTCTAAAATCATATGCTATTTCATGTTTGTATTTTCTAATATCCTAGACCTGGTCTATTTTGTAAGCTCCAGAGTCCATGTCAGTTGACCATTCCTTCTTCTCTCTCTCTCTCTCTCTCTCTCTCCCTCCCCCTTTCTTATTTCTGAACACTGGCTACCCTCTTGTAAATGTGAGGGTCTTCTCAGACCCCCTTCCCCAAGCCCTAATACCTTGTAATCACTAAGAGGTTTTATTGTTGGATTTTGGCTTCTGGTTCTGATACCAAATTAACAAAAGCCAATTAACACTGAAATAAATGAGGCAGATTAGTAAAGAGTACACAGAATACCAAAATCTAGGGGATGAGTAGATATGACAACATGAAACAAAGAAAAAGCTTGTTTTTGCTTTGTTTTGTTGTTGTTGTTGTTGTTTGGTTTTAGTGGGGTTTATTTTTTTACTTTTTGCTTTGAGGTACCATAGATTTATATGAAGTTCGAGGAAATAATACAGAGAAATCTTATGTATTCTTCATGTACTTTCTCCCAGTGGAAAGTGCATAAGAACATGCATAAGAATACAGTATTACAACCACAAAATTGACTTTGATACAACTCACCAACTGGGTTCAGATTTTAACAGTCTTACATGTGTGTGTGTGTGTGTGTGTGTGTGTGTGTGTGTAGTTAGTTCTTTGAACTTTTATTAGATGTACTTTTCTTTGCACAAACAGACTAGAGATGAGGCCTGCTGGGGAGTCCCCAAGCCAGCAAGGATTCTTCTTTCCAGTAAAATTCTCCCACTTAAAATTCAACGTTTGGATTTAGACACTGTGAACATTGTGTGTTAATGAATTATGAGAATCAGGAGGCAAACTCAGGGACAGAAGCAGTCCCTTCTTATCATTTGGAGTCACAAACCACAGCTGTCAGCCAGGTCTCTGTTATCCACACCCACAGTATGAGTCCTAACAAGTAACAAATGCTCACGTTTTTAATCCTTTGGGCCTTGAGGGGTCAAAAACCAACTGGGGTTGTGGATTCTGGTGAGAAGATGGAGTGTGAGAAATGACCTTCCAGGAAGGTTGAGCATCTAGCTGGTCCAAGAGCCAGGATGCCCTTTAAAGAATAGCCCTCGAGGGGGCCGGGGATTTAGCTCAGTGGTTTTGCCACCTGCTGTGCAGGCACAAGGACCTGAGTTCGATCCCCAATACCAAAAAAAAACAAAAGACAAGAATACCCCTCAAGGATCTGGGGGTACAGCTCAGTGGTACAGCACTTGCCTGGCATGCATGAGACCCTGAGCATCAGCCCCAATACTGAAAAAAGAACATTTTAAAAAGGAAGACAAAAAGTCGTTGAATAGCAGAACAAGGCAGCACACATCTGCAAAAGGCTCTTCCTCACTCCTGGACCCACTTCCACACTCTTCCCCGAGTGGGCTGCTCTGACACTTAGCAGATCTGCATCGAGCTTCCAGGTGAAAGGTGGATGGAGGAGAGAAATCTGAAGAAATTGTCAATAGTAAAAGTAAACTACAAACTTCTAGAGTTTCAAATAGACCCAGAAAATATGCCAAGTTGGACATTTCCCTCCAAACTTATTATTTCCTAGAACCTAGGTCTTGAGAACTCACAGAAATCTACCAGTTCCAACTCCCTTCTATAGGCCAAATTAACCTGCTGGATAGGGATGGCCAAGCTGCCTTGTATACTTCTGCCTTAATAAAAACTGGCTTCTTTTCTGACAGTTATTTTTTGTTTTTTTGTTTGTTTGGTTGGTTGGCTGGCTGGTTTGGTTTGGGGGTTTTTTGGTACTGGGGATCGAACTCAGGACGTTGGGCTTGTGAGAAAGGCATGGTGCCACTGAGCTAAATCCCTGGCCCTGGTATTTTTTGTTTGATAGGAAGCAGTTTTTATATCTGTAATAAAGTAGGCAGAGCAGAGAAGATTTTTAAAGTATTGCAACCACTATGCATTAGTACAATGATAGATACATGGTACTACTGTATATATTTGTCATAACCCATAGACTGTATACCAAGAGTGACCCTGAATGTAAACTTCAGACTTGGAGGGATAAAGATGGATCCATGTAGGCTCATCAGTTCTGGCAATTGTACCCATGTGCTGGGTGAAACTGAGAGATGTTGACCATGTGTGGAGACAGGATACTATGGGATATCTCTGCACTTCCTATTCAATTCTCCTGTGGAGCTAAAATGCTCCATAAAAGCAAATTTATTTATTTAAAAAGTCAGAATGAAAAAGTGTAAGCGATCTACTTATCGTAAGTTTTACTTTCCAAATAAATCTTAATTTGCATTAAAATAATAAAAAAAAAAAGTCCTTACTAAACCAAAATGGTGGAGAGAGGTGGATGGACCCTTTACTGACCAGAAAACAGCAAAATGCAGAGATGTGGACTGTTAAGGGTGTATTTCATCCTGGCAGAAGCAATGCTTGCTGCAAAAAAAGAACATGATGCTAAAACGCAGTTCCCAATATCCTCCAGAGGAAACATGAATTCTCCCCAGCAAAGCTTTTCTGATGGTCTCCTCAGGCAGATAAGATGCAGGTAATCCTGGCCATCTCCCCTCAGGGTCAACCAGTCTTGACAAGTTGCTGTGATACATTCAAAGCTAAACTACATCCCCCAGCATTACCCCCAACCCACCCAACCAAACCAAATTTGCTTCATGGGGATGTACTGGAGATGCTGCAAACTGAAAGAAAAACAAAATCACCACTTCTATATTTTAGTTACTTCTTATTCCCTTTATGGTATCCAAGGTGACAATGTGTTTGTTTCTTAGAATATCTGATGGTAGAATCAAAAAAGCAAACAGGTCCTACATTTGCTCCTTTTTTATCATTTTATTAATATTGCACTACAGAGCACATGCAAATTGGCAATGACTAAGTTTCGCTTAAGTAGTTTGTCCCTTCCAATTGCAACAAAAACCCCAGGACTAGAAACCCATTTGGTACAATGACCTGAAGTGCACCTGAGCTAGTGCGAATAATAATGGCACTGTTGGCCAGTGTCACACCAGGCCCTAAGCCCTGTGCCTTGCCCATTTCCAGGAGTTTCAGAACTCATGAGAGACTGAGCCACGATGGAACTAGATCCATGAGACTCCAAACTCAGAGCTCCCCCAAGTACATAGCAAGTCCGATTCATTAATGGTGATTTTCTCTTAGGAAGGTGAGGCCCATCTGAGAGCAGAGAAGCATCTTTTCACATATAATTTCCAGACTGTACCACTTCCAGGCACAGCAAGCAGTTGCCAGCAGATATGGAAGAAGGAGGTACCACTGCTCTTCCTCTTGATGGGACGGGTGTGGTAGGGGCAGGGGGGAGGGGGCAGGGACGTTGCTGAAGGCGCAAATCCCTCTGGTGCAGCGGAGCAGATGTAAAAGATACACTTGGCCCAGTCACTCACCTGGATGCGTGTGTGTGTGTGCGTGTGTAGGTAGGAGAGTGGCAAAGAGATAGAGGTGAGAAGAAGGCTGTTTAAGGAAATGAGCAATTGCAAATGCAAATCTAGTAATTACATACCCTCACACCTATCTTAGTTAGACACCTAACTACCCATTTGCACACACAATTACCCAATTTGGTCGTGTTTGTAATAGATACGTAGGCGATAGGTGGGCACACCTGTTGGACTGGCTTCGGAAAATATAAGTAATCCTCTAACATAAAAGGGAGGAAGTTATTTTAAGGAAGGTCTTGGACCACCAATGAGGGCCATTGCCAAGGTGTTCTGCATGTTAAAGCGTTCCGGGTGAGCTTGGTCCCCTCCTGTGCTGACCTCCAGCAGGACTCAGCTGACTGGCTGGTCTGATTTCCCACCCTCCCCAGACCCCCAGCACCCACTCTCTCAGCAGATTCCCACCCAATTTCCACCTCTGAGCCAAAGCCACGCTTCTGCCTCACAGTGTATATCTGTTTTCCCTCCATCTCCTCTACCACTGCCCTGCCCAGGCTTCCACTCTGCCCATGTGGCCCTTAAACAGTCACCCATTGCTTTGCAGATAGAGGCTAGAATCCTGAACATGACAACAAGGCCCACAAGGCACCATGGCAATCTGTCTCTCCTTCCCTCTCACACCTTCACCTTACTTTGTAACTCCAGTCTCACTGCCCAAGTTCCAGCCCTCATATTCACTAAGTTCCCTCTGCCACAGGGCCTTTGCACTTGCTGTTCCCTGTTCTGCCTGGGATACATTTCCCCATTTGTGCTGGGATTGAGATTGCTGGGATTGCACCTGAGCTAGGTCCACGTCTCTTAGCAGAGGCTCTGCAAGTCTCACACACCTCTCCTTAAGGCAATCATCAGGGTTGCATTTTTACATTTGTTCATGTGATTTTTCCAATGAAATTGGTCCTGTGATTCTAAGCTCCATGAAGACAGGAATCAGATCTATTTTTGCACATTACCATGTCCCAGTGCACAGTAAAGTCTTTGGAATGAATAAGTTAATGAGTGAGGGCATGAATGAATGAATGAACTGCCCCCTCAGTCTTGATGCCTTAGCTTGTGCTTTGAAGTTATTCGAGTAACTGTCCCCCTCCCTAACAAGCAGGATTTGAACAGGAAGCTTGATGCAAAAATGAAGTTGTGGCTCACGCAGTCACACAGTCGGTGGACGAGTGAATGACAGTGAACCCCTGGGATGGCAGGGTTCACTACTGAATTGTTGTCTTTACTCCAGCCTAAGACCCATAGGACTCCCTCATGCAAATTATTGTTCCCAGACACTACTTCACATAGTAGGTGTCACATGCATTTGCCAATCAGATAAATGAATTAATGCTCTCCTAGACGTACACTGTAAACAGATAATACAAAAGTCGTTTCCAAAGTGCCATTGAGTATTTAGCAGGCATACAATCTTACACAGCCACTGAAGTGGTTTTATTTGAAGTTACCAAGCAATTTAAAAATTAAATGAGCATGCACCCTGTCATATTTTGATCTAACTATGCACTAATTTTCAGGACAGAGAAAAAACAGTTAATTACTATTTTGTACCACAGTCCTCTCCTTCCTTCCTTCTACTGTAATGTAATGTAGTCAAATAAAGAAGTTACTCTAGTGCAATTTTCATCTCTAGAAATAAAACAGCACTTACAACTCTTTGTTTGGGACTTTAATTGTGGCTCACTTAAGAGCAGTTATCTGATGTCCTTGTATGAACAGAGACATCTTAGAGAAACTGGAAATCACACAGAAAGCCAGAGGGTTAGTTGGGAAAAGGCCATGTCCTGGGTTCCCTGAGGAAGCCCTGGCATTCAGGAACTGGCAGCACCAAGTGAACAAACAACCACAGCTGGTAATGACTGCTAAGCAGAGGCTCAGGCCATGAATTTTGCATCTCAGGCTTCCTCACCCCTTTCTCTGCTACCCTCAAGATGCTGTCTTCCATTGTCAGAACATAAGCATGGACTTTCTAGGGCCAAATCCTGTGGTCTCCTTAATGAAATCCCTGTGGCCGCCACTCCTACCCTGCCTTTGTATTTTAGATTCAACCACAAAATCTTTCTGTCCCTACCTTCCCGCCCCAGGGGATTTGTGGTTTCCTTCTGCTTTCCCTGCAAGCTCTTGATGACACCCATTGGAGTCCAGGCTCCTCAATGCAACACTTGAATTTCCAGGAGCGGGGGCGTGGCCGAAGCCCACTTGGACTGTGAAGTAGAGACAGTGCCCTCCTCCCTGCAAAGTTGGGGAGGCCAAGCCCCTCTCCCTGCCTCCTCAGCCTCCTCCAACAGCTGAGAACCACAGACAGACAGTCTGGAATCCACACACATTCGCTCCCTCTCTCCCAGTGTACAATTTTTTGGGGAAATCCTTAACCAAAGTATAGGCTAGGGCCGGGGATTTAGCTCAGTGGTTTCGCTGCCTGCTGCGCAAACGCAAGGACCCAAGTTCAATCCCCAGTACCAAAAAAAAAAAAAAAAGTATAGGCTAACAGGAGAACGTAAGATATATAAGATATGCCACATCCACTAAATTAATACTGATTTGTCCTGGGGCACAATTACAAGGTTTAAGGTTACGGTGCTAGCAACTGGAGAGGCATTTATATTCTAAGGCAGCTAGCTGAGGGGTGAGCTAGCTCAGAGCGAGGGAAAGTTTAGTGGAAGATTCTATTTCTAAGTGTCTTTGGGTTTCTTTGCTCTCTTTCTCCACCTGTCTCAGGTCACCCCTAGGCTGCCCTGGGCTTTGCCATGCTTTATAGTTGAGCTCTGAGCACAAAATGCACCGTGAACAGAAGCGATTGCAAGGGAGGCCTCGGGGGACAGATAAAGGGTGTTAAGGAGCCATCATTGGGCTTGGAATCAGAGGTGAGGGGGACACCCCAAGCCCCATGTTTTGGAATTCCTCAGCAGAATAACAGCAGTGATGAGGCTGCAGGGGTTGGGATTCAGCACTCACCTGCCCAGCTCCCTGCAGCAGGAATGGCTGTGAATGCTGCTCCTGGCTGTGGCCAAGGGAGGAGTCCCAGCCCTCAGCTTGAGCCTGCTGCAGGAAAAACTTGGCCCCTAGTGAATACACATCGACCCACCAGTGCTCAAGGGCACGCAGCACCTGGCATTTACAGAGTGCTTTGTTGAGAAGACTCATAAAGCTCACAAGTGGGGATTTCTGTTTATTCTGACATCACAATGGGTGCTCCCAGGGACCCTGGCTGGGCTCCAGCAGTCCCACGGGTGTGAAGGTGGTCAGGGCAGAGGGCTGCGGTTCCCCTGTACCTTGATTGGAATCCTCCAGAAAGCACACAGACCTGCATCTCTCCTAACCTGCCCATGGGGACCTCTGCCTTTGCATGGAGTCTTTCTAAGTCTTTTCCCCATGGGTTTGGGGAAAGCCCCCTCTCAGGAAGGCTGGATTTCCAGCTCCACCGCAGGATGTGGGGTTCCCATCAATGGGCCTGGCTGGTGAGGTGGCTGAAGCCACGGGGAAACAGGGCAGGCTGGGTCCTGACCTCAGCCCCTGGAGGGTGAGCTTGAGAGAGTTAAACTCCAGTGTTCTGCTCTCTCGCACTGGAAGTCCTGCACAGCTACCAGTTGCCCATAACCCAAAAGAGTTTCATTTCAAACCCAGTGCTCCCTCCAACTCAGGCCTCCTTTCTACTCGCCCAGCCCTTTTTCAGCTTGTGAAGTTATTAAAAGGGAAACATTTTTTATATTATAACTTCCAGCTTACACCTAGGACAGCTAAACTAAAGATCAAAGTAAAGTAAAAAGCAAATTAGTAGGATTCTCTCCTCTTTCTGCTCAACACAACCTCAGACCTGCTCAGCTCAGCCCTAGGCAGTAGAGTCTGCTGGGCCTGTGCTTGGTGAGTGGCCATGTTCCCTCAGTGTGGCAGGTGTCTGTGCAGTGAGGTCCTGAGCAGGAGGTCTGGTAAGATATCTCAGGAGAGGAGACAGTATCCACAGAGGACCTGAAATCCCAGCATGTGATAGGGAAATCTTAGGAAAAACCTAGCTGAGCAGCATGCCAAGGGGAGGCCTGGCCAACCTTCTTTCCTCTCTAATTCTGCTGGAAACTTCTTTTTTGAGAGACCTTTACAGCTCAACTTGGAAAATGTCACAGTGACACACTCAGCAGCCAGGTGGTCCTGGAAGATGGTAATCCAGGGGAGTCCCCAGCAACTACCTGCCATCTGCCTGTGCCAACAGGAGCCCAGTGGGCAGGACAGAAATGAGCCGCAGTGGGAAGAGAATCCACTGAGATTCAGGAGCTTGGGGAATCACGGCTAATACACTCAAATGACATTTACTGAGCTGGCACCTTCAAGGGTTCCAGTCTTATGCTTGGCTTATCCCTGTCTGGAACTTTCCTACTGATGAGGGAGACAGAATGCTCTGTGATGAGTGTCTGTCACCCTATCACAGTGCCTGGGAGTAAATCACGATTCACCTGTACTAGACAGGTAAGAGATTTCTGAGCTGGGGAGTATGAACCAAATTTTTTAAAATTAGAAAAAAAACAGGGGGATCATGCATCTTGGGCAAAAAGAGATTTTCTTTATAAAGACTCTGTATCTAGAGTACAAGAGAGTGGCAAGGTGCCCAACCATGGTTGCTAAATCCAGCAGAGGCTCTGAGATGAACTCCAAGCAAACTTTTCCCCAGTGTCTCACTCCAGAGTACCCCAACCACTGGAGGACCTTCTGAAAACTTCCTTTAAGAAGAGCTGAACAAACCAGCCCTCTCCTTGGAAACAGCAATGTCTGGTCCAGGGAACAGATAGAGTGTGGGAGTCCTTACTTGGTGTGTTCCCACACCCAACCCTGAGCCATGGGGGCCTCACAATGGAGGATTCTTGGCTCATGGTGGGAGGAGCTTAGCATATCAAGAGAGGTGGGATGTGGGAATCCCTCCTTCCTCAAGGGGTCCAAGCTCTGAGACCTGCTGAAGGGGCCACATCTGCTTGGAAGGGGAAATCCCAGAGAGCATACTCCCAGCATTTCAGGGAGCTCACCCTACTCAACCGTCTACTCACCAGCTATCTGAATGAGGTGGAGAAGGGGCCAGAACAAGATGCTAAGCCTGGGATGCCAATGAAATTCATCAAAAAGTCATTGTCTTCCCACTGGCTACTACAATTAACCAGCAGAAAGAAGCTTTCCACTGCACCCCAAGCACAGAGTTTGTTGTTGTTGTTGTTGTTTGTTGCTTTTCCAGTACTGGGAATCAAACTCAGGACCTTGCACTTACAAGGCAGGTGCGGAGACACTGAACTAAATCCCCAGCTCTTACAGAGTTATATTTCTAAAGAACTGGTCTCTGATCACACCCCTGGGCTCCCCCAACACCCCCACCATAAAAGTTTAAATCCATTACACTGGATTGCCCTAGAACAGTGATGGCAAACCTGTCAGAGCTTTCAGTGATAACAAACAGCTGGCTGTGGCACACATACCATACATTTGCCACCACTGCCCTAGAAGATTCCCCAAAATGGCCAAGTTGAAGCAGCTGACCAGGCATAGGAGTGAGGAGGCTTCCCAGAGAAGCGTGCAGGGGTCACCGACTGTGTCCTACTCTCATAGAGACCAACAAGAGACCACAGCTGGAGGCCAGAAACCATCCTACAGAAACCTCACCTTCAAATGACCACATGGGCTTGAGCAATTGGCATTCCAGGCATGGCCACGTGGCCAGATGACCAGGACGTGCCTAGCAAGGCTTCCAGCAGGTACCCCAAGGATGCCTGTGTGACCTGACTGAGCATTTATAATTGGAGGAAAATCTAACTTGATTTAGGAAAAGTCACATGACCTTTCCTCACCCAAGGACTGGTGAGAAAACCCATACCTAGACTCTCCCAGCTTCCCGGGAGTATGTGTATGTGGGAGAGGACAGGGCCCTGTGGGAGCCTTTGTCTTGACTCAAGTTGAACAAGAGAAGCCATCATGAGCTCTAGTTCAGTTCCCCAGAAAAGCCTACAGACATTTCCATGTTCTCCCTCCTCCACTCCTGAGTCTCACAGCACCCGCTTCTGGGCTAAGTCAGTCGCACTTGCAGAATCTGAGAGCAACAAGGGAAAATGGGCAGAGGAAGAGGACCCTAAGAGGCTTGGCTGACAGACCTTTCCACCCCACCTAGGTCACTCCAGGCCCCAAACTGGAGGTATCAGGTTTCCAGAGGCTCCCACAGCCCCAAGCTGGCCAGGCCCTTCTCCAGCTGGAGTCTTGGGGCCTCTGCCCTGATACCAGGCTGGCCGGATGAGTAGCATCCACAGTGTGTGTGCCTGGAGGGAGCCGTGCCCCTGGGGACAGACCTCACATCCCAGCAGCCATTAGTGTTGGCAGCTTCTTTGCGAACAGGGATTAAGCAGCAGAGCAACAAACGTCCCTTTCTGTTGAGCATTTGACCTTATCTCGAGTGTGTCATCAGCTTCGAGAGTCATGGCTTATGTCAGTGTGGGTGAAAAACGGCCTCCACGGCTTCCAAATTGGGATCGCTCAGCTCTCAGCAGCAGATGCAACCCAAGCTCGTGGTAAGTGGTAATAAATGGTTTGGAAAGAGGCAGTGGGTCCCTCACTGCTGCCAACCAAGGGAGCGCAGGTTCCGGCCATCTCTCAAACACAGCGCCCACACCAGCCATGCAGAACAGAGTCTTCTGGGCCTGGCCTGCCATCACTGGGGCAGCAGGCGTCGCAGACCATGACTGTCCTGCAGAGTGTACCGTCAGGCCGCCACCTGCCGTGCTCCACAATGGGCTCCCTGACAGGCCCTGCTTCCTCTGGATGAAAATGAGCTGCTTCCTGCAGGCCTGCAGTTCGGCACCCACCCCTGCCCCACACACAGACTCCACTCTGTCCCACCTGACCACATGGCACTGGGGCCTTGGAGTGCAGACTGAGGCTCATCCCAGACGAAAACTCCCCTCTGACCAATGCTCCCCTCCCTGCCTCCACAGACACCTCAGCTCCATGCGGGACGGACCGATGCTGCTTCCTCTGTCAGAATCTTAAACACACAAATGTCACCATGTTACCTTTAAAACTGTGACCGCCTGTGACTGCGGATAAGCCCACAGAAGTGGTCCCCACTGCACACACCACGGGCCTGCAGTCAGGCTCTGCCACTGTTTCTACTATGCCAGAAGTGTTCCGTGAGATTCAGGATGAATTTCCAAGTTTCTTCCACCAAAAACCGGTTCATGAGAGCCGAAGTAAAGACCTAATCCCTGTAGTCCTGCCTGTGTACCAGGCGCTGCTCCAAGGCCTGTAGATATTAACGTTGGCAAATGGAGATAAGGACCTATAGGTGTCACAAGGGACAAGAGACAGGGCAGGCAGGCATTCAAACAGAAAGATGACAGCACTGTCAGAACCATCACAGATAACAGAGATGTGAAGGTAGTGAGGCCATTTTTCATCTGGGTAGTGAAGGATGAATAGGAGTTCTCTGGGGTGGGGTGGAGTAGCAAGAAGAGAAAGTAGCTGGTTTTCTAAGAGAAAGAAATAGCATGTGAAAAGGAGAGAAGAGTTCAAGGGCCATGTATACCAGTAACTTGGGAATAGTGAAGGACTTTAAAAAGAGGCCACATAGAGGAGGGAGTGGGCTGGGGAGGGGAGAACATCTCATGAGTCGGAGCTGGGAAGGCAGGGTGGCCCAGGAAATGGCAGGCCTCAAAGGCAATGCCAGCTGCTAACAGAATGCTCCGGGCTGCCTTTTTTCTTTTCCTTTGAATCCAGGTCTAAATAAGAAGTGGGACAGGGGACAATTCTAAGATCTCCAGAAACAACTTGCCAGTTCTGGAGCTGGGGGCTTGCAGTTCCTTTGGACACCTCCACTGGGGTCCCACTAGCCACACAGCACTCCGTAAGGCCACAGCTCCACCCAGCTGGGGACACAAGAACAACACTAAAGGGATCCCAAGGTGGTGCCCATGCTGGGTTCTGAAGACAGAGCAGGCTCGTCATGCAGATGGAATTTCATCTGGGCCTGAACAATCAAGTCTGGAAAGCTGGACAGAAGCAGGTGGAATATCACTGGCAGGAAGAATGGCATAAGCCAGAGCATAGGGGTGGACATGTGTGGTCTGCTCATAGCAGGCAGCGGGCAGCTGGTCTTGTAGGGGTCTGTAAGGAGCTTAAGGAAGCGTAGGGACACTGGAGCAGAGGGGGCCTGCAGTGCCAAGTTCAGTCATTAGAACGTGATCGTGGGGTTATTAGGAGCCACATTAGAAATCTCCAAACAGCTGGTGATGGAGTTGGGAAAAGCAATGATGCCAACGCAAGCACAGAAAGCCAGAGATGACAGGAGAAGGAACCCAGCATTGGACCCAGGAAACAGCCAAGCTGCGCTGCCAGCGCACCGCGTCTCTGTCTCTAGGCAATCTCCACTCAAACTCCCACCTCTCTTTCCTTCTCCTGCCCCTTGTGTCCCCTCCCCTTCCAGGGCCAGCTCCCTACAGGGTCCTTTCTTGTCTCTCCTCCCTCCAGCTGGACGCCCACCTCGCCTAATATGCCACTGCAAGGCTGTGTCCTCTTCCTCTCTGCAAAACTGAGCTTCCCATGCCTGAAGGTCCCACAGCACCAAGGCCAGGGCTGGCTGGGGACACCACTCCATAGGAAAAGTACTGGAGATCCACCTCCTGATGGTCCACGAGGGGCCTGGCCTTGTCCTCCTGGTCACCACCATACCCTAGCACAGCACACAGTCTACCCTGGGCCCTCAATCGACATCCTGTGAAAGAAGGAAGGGAGGCAGGGAGTGGCAGGAGCACATGTGACCAAGGCTACAACTGTCTGTGTCCGTGCTGTCCCCTGCCTAGACTGGGCAGGGCACTGCTGAAGCCAGGTACAGATCCCCTGGCTTGAGGGAGTAGCAACAGATCGGCAAGGCTCACCACCATTCATTGTTTTTAGCGGGGAGAACCACATTTTATTTCAGCGGGCTAATTTTAAGGGTATCAGGGGGGATTCTTTGGAGCACAGAGTGGCTCTTGACTGATGTCTGATAAATGACAATTTCCTGTAGCAAATTCCCTCCACGTGGTGAACACCCATAGGCTGCTGAAGGCAGTGCCACCTCCGACAGGGACACACACCTGTACTTACGTCCATCGTCAGCAGCAACGCAGCTTCTGTGCAGTGTGGCCATACTTCCTTCCCTGTCATTGGCCTCTTTCTGGGTGACACATGAGTGACTTACAGACAAAAGCAGAAACACACTTACCCTCCTAGCTCTCCCACAGAACTTCCTTCTCGGCAAATTCAAAAAAAAAAAAATTCCCTGCCCACATCCCATCCACCCAAAGAATGCTTAATCAATGAAAAAATTAACTGTATCCCTAAATAAAGAAGTGCAGATATTGTCTTTACAGTGCTTTATTAATTTGTAAATACCATTATTGAATTTTTGAAAGTTCTAATTTAAATGTATTGATCTATTATTGTTTTGTGGATTTTCCACCCAAATGTCTTGGAGGAAAAGGCTGGCAAACACTAGTCAGGGCAGAGGCAGCCACTCAGCATGCTGTGCAGGAAGGAAGTGAGAGAAGTACTGTGCTGTCCAGTGTACCAAACTGACATGTGTATGCTTCATTCAAGTAGGACAACTTTCTTTTCATAATTGTGTCAGCTGGTAGCCATAACCGGAAGTAGGACATGTTGTCTCTTCGGAGGCGGAGATAGGAGGTAGCAACCGGCAGAAAACAAGTAAACGTATTAAACATATCAGCCAAAAAGCAAACGAAAGAAGGTCCGTTTGACTCAAAATGTCTCCCAAGGCCACTTTGATGAGATTTAAGCCAAGGCGGGGAAAGCATGTTCCTCTCCCTGATCGCTCTCTTCCAAAGAAATAAACTCAATGAAGAAATATTTGCTGGCTTCCCCTGTAGTAAACTTCATGGGAATTTACTTAGCAATATTTGGATACACGAAAGATATTTGGGTGAGGGCAGAGGGGCCAGGAGATTAAATAAAAGGGACTGTCTGTATGGCTCAGGACAGAACCACCTACCTGCAGAGCCTGACTCTTTCCATCCCTCACCCTGTCTTCTACCACCCAGAGGAAGACTGTTACATCAGTGATCATGTCATGACACTTCCTTCCTGTGCCCTTCAGAGCTTCCAATGTCCTGGGAATCAGCCCTTTGCCCCAGCTGTGAAGCCCTCAACTGCTCTCTCCCCTGGTGCCTGGTATTCAGGCCTCAGCCGGCCCAGCATGCTGGTCCTGCCCCGACCTGGTACCCATTCCTCTGCAGGGCACCCTCTGGTTGGAAGGCTGGCTGCATCTTACCATGTGAGTCTCAGCTCCAGCATCACTCCCTCAGGGAGGTCTCCCAAAGACACCCCTCCTGAATTAGGCACCCTATTCCTGCGAGCTTGCCCTTCTTGGTAAGAATTCTGCTGCATGCACATTTATTGACTCTGTATCCTCTGTCTGCATGGCCTCTCCTTACCCAGAATTTCAACAAGAACATTGCCTGTCACCCAGTCCCCAGCACAGTGCCTGGCATGAAGGACATGCAAAGAACCAATGACCTAATCAAGACAAGCGTGCTTGCTCTGGGGACATGACTTGAGCTGAATATGAGGAGCACAGATTGGGCTCCTAAGTAGACAGGGCTGGTTCCTGAAGAGAAGCAACTGGATGTGAGCCTTCTGCCCCATTCACGGTCCTCATGGAGCCTCACACCAGAGCAGTCAGAACGCCAGGGTCCCCCTCTCAGTGCCTCGAGGCTAAACATTTGAAGGCAAGGATGCCTTGGGTGTGACAGTGCTCACATTTGAGGCCACAGCTGAGTTTCTCTGTAGTTTGAAACAAACGAGTTGAGTCACTTTTGAATTATAGAGTGCTAAGAAATTAATATTTATGACTCTTCAACATCTCACCTCTTTTTGGCCAGCCGTAACTCAGGCTCATCTGGTTTTGTGGCATCCCAGGGCTGAGCTGCCACGTTCTGCAGGAGGATGAGCCTGCCTGGGTGTCCACACCACCAGGCCAAGCTTCACAGGGCGGCCCAACTCCAGCCCTGACACCACAGCTCCCGTGTTCACAGCCTGAGTTTCCTGCCAACGATGAACCCCATGTGTGAATTTCTATGCAGGCAACAAGTACTGCCTGAGGCTGGCTAATTAGGGGTCCCATTGCCTAATTGGGCCACGTGAAAATGGACAAAAGGCTGACTGCTGGCAAAAACAAATTCTGTTTCCAGAAAAAGGGGCTCCCTGAAGAATGTCCTTGTACCTGGGGCTACATTTTGAGTTTGTTTCTTCTTCTGGGGTCTTCAGCACAGCCTCCTGCGGCAGCAGCTCTGTGAAGAGGACACCAGGAATGATCACGTCCTTGGAAGTTGTGGCCCCGCCGTGCTCCAAAGACCCCTACGACACTAACCAGCTCTGTGACATTGCTCAGCTACCTTTCCATTCTGGTCCTGAGCTCTCTTAGCCACAGGACAGCATTCTCAACTCCTTCCTCGGGGCTGCAGGAAAGATGGAATCAGGCCAGGCCAGCACGGTGCTAAGCATGGTGCCCAGCACAGGAAAATCTCCTCGGTTACCAACTGTGGCTGTTCACCCCAGACAGGCCTCAGCACGGTGAGAAGTTGAATTTCATGTCAGTTGACCACCCTCCCCCTTTGCAGTGTCTGCTGCAGCCATTGGAATGAGTGCTCTGGTCCAAAGCATCTCTTCCCTCTACTTTCCATACCCAGCCCCTGGGCAACCTGTCCTGGTGCCTCCCACCTGCTCTGCTCACCCTCATTTGTCTCCAACCCCATCCCTCCCTTTCTAGCCCTCACCCATAACTCCTCACTTTTCACCCTTCCCAGCTCTCAGACTTCCTGGCAAGGATGAGTCCCTGCCCCAGCTCCTTCCCTCATTATCCCAAGGGAAATCAGCTCAACAGATAGTATTTAACACATCCCATGGGCTGCTCACGCCACACAGGGCTCTGTGACAAAGACACGAGCCAGGAATACCTTCTGCCAGACTTGGGGGCCGTGGCTGACTGGAAGAGAATCAAGTCCCACAGGGGTGGGTGACACAGGGCTCAAGCTAACTTCCCTGTCTAGTCCTCACCTGGGCTCCCAATATGGGAGATGGAAGCATCCATGAACAGCTAGATGCCCATAGACAAAGGAGGAAGGGGGATATCATATACACACCTTTCCGCCATATTGTCATGTAAGCCCCAGTTGGGAGAATATATAACATTCAAAAAAGCTTATATTCAGGAAATAAAAATAAAAGCAATAGTTTTCACTTATCAAACCTTATTTATCGCAGGTTTCCAGAGTACCTGCACAAGCTGTATTCCCAAGTGGCCTTCCCTACAGCCCAGGCACTGGATAGGGGTGGGTCGTGAACTCTCCAACACTCCTCACCCCCAAGATTCTGAGAAATCCAGATACCTGCCAAGGTCACTTGGGAAAGAACAGACACAGACCCTACCCTGTGCCTCTAGCACCAGCACGCCATCCTGCACACAGTACACCCCAGGGAGGTCAGAAGACTTGAACGAGACAACTTCACAAGGGGAGCCAGAACAGAGACAAGTTGTCCCTGACTCTTCTAACAGACATGAGAGATTTCATTCTTGTCTTTCCCATAAGAAAGTCCATCAGCTCTAGTTCCTCTCAGCTGCCTCTACCTCCGTAGCAATGACAGAGAGGGCGAGAGGCAGGAATAGGGAAAAGAGGAGCTAGATCTAAAGAGGAACTTCAAGGAACTGCCAAGACTTCCCACCACCTGGGACAGAGCCATACCACCCAATTCCGGTTCACAGACGTGTGTCAGGAGACGTAGAATGCAGGAAGCTTTGCAGGCCGGGTGGTGAAGTGTTCCTGGCTGACACGAGCACTATTCTGTCTATTCTAAGAAGTCTCCACCGACTGTCAATTCCATTCCAGTACGGGCATGGCACATGGGGACTGTCAGACCATCTCAGACAGAAGATCCAGAAGATCGGGTCTCAGCAAGGTCAAGTGACCAATTCAAAGGCACACCAAGCTTTGAGACAGGGATGAAGTTACACTGTGGGGCCTCCCAGGATGCAGTGAGAGAGGAGTGGCCCTGGGGAGCCTGTCAGGCACCAAAACCTCCAAACCTTAGGTCAGTTGGTGGGGCCCAAATAGGAAACAGCCAGGACTCCTGCCAGGTCCTGAGACTGAGACCACAGAGGCTGCCTGGTGCCCCCACTCTCGAGGAGACTGCAGCCTGGTGGGAAAGTCTGTGGCCACTTCTCCCAGCCTGGGCTCCCACTGCTTCATCTCCTCTGAGTCTTCTCTTCTGCAAATCTCTGTTCCCATGGAAGGTCACATCAGGCCTCTCACTAACAATGTATCCAACACTCTCCAGCCCTTCCTGGGTGCCCATCTAAAGTGTGGCTATGGCATGAGTACTGGCCTCCCTGTTGGGCCGTGAGCCCTCAAGGCAAACAGGCAGTAGGTGCCACAAATATGGGTTGGCCCTTCACCCGGTGGACGCCTGTGTGCAGTGCTATCCCAGATTTGGGTACCTCGGTGACAAAGACAGCAGGGCCCTGGCCTCATGGACTGTGTTGCTTTCACAGCCAGGCAGGGAACAGTCAGGGAGCAGGAGGAAAAGGCAATGTCCCCAGTAAGTGCTATGAGGAAATAAAACTGGGCATGAGAGTGACTGAAAGGGACACCAGACAAGTAGAGTGGTCAGGTAGGACTTTCTAAAAAAGGGACAGTTGAACTGAGAGCTTTATGAAGATCAAGGGATGAGCACTCTGGGTAAGAAAATAACACAAACAAGGGCCTTGAATTTGCTGCTACACTGGTCTCCCTTATAGAAGGTTTTGAATTTTAGTTTCAGTTATCCACGGTCAAATGTTGTCTGAAAATAATAACCAGAGAACTCCATAAATAAAAAATTTGTAAGTTTTAAATTGCGATCCCAAGTAACATTATAAAACCTGCACCATCCCACTCTGTCCCTCCAGGGACATGAACCAGCCCTTTGTCCAGTGTATCCACACTGCATATGCTACCCCTCTCGCAGTCACTCAGTAGACATCTCCGTCACTGGATTGACTGTCAAAACCCCAGTTCTTATGTTCAAGTGACCTTTATTTTACTTAATAAAGGCCTCAAAACACAGAAGTCGTGATGCTCACAATTCAGATTTGCCAAAGAGAAGGGCTTCCTTGAACTGCAAAGGTGAAAGTAGTTATTTTGAGAGACTACATTCACCTACCTTTTATTAAAGAATATTGTTGTAATTGTTCTGTTAGTAGCTATTTCTGTTCATTTCTTACTGTATCTAACTTGTAAACATCCTAGTTATGAAGGTATAGGAAAAAGCATGGTACCTATAAGGTTGAGTACTATCCAGACATCCCCCATGGATAACAGAAACTGTGGTACCAGTTTTACTCATCTTTTGGACCTCACCCATTCTGTTTTCTTAAGTATTTGCCCTGCCCAACCCCTCCTGAGAACTAAAAACAATCTGAACACCCAACTCTGAACATCTAGTAGATGCTCAGTATTTTCCACTAGAATGAGGTTGAGCTGGCTGGCTGCTGTCTGTTTTCAGCCTCATCATCTGACACAGTAACTGGGGAGGAGGCACGAAGGTGCTCAAACCAAAGACCCCCATTGCTTCTGAAGCCCCACAGTTCCAAGGTGGTGAACCTGAGCAGTGGCCACAAAGACTAATCCACCCAGCCTGCCGGCACAGGGACACTTGCCCGTGCTTGGGCTCAGATACACACACACAGACGCTCTCACTGCACACACTCCCCACCACACAGACACACAGCACAGCAGTGTCTGTTCAACCAAACCTCATATGCTGCCTACCCTCCAATGTACAAACACACATTTGTGCACATAGTCACACTTATCTGCACATATTCTCACACCCACACAGGTGCTTAAGCACACATCCATGTGCAGATAACACTCACATACAAGTATTACACACTCGCTTCCTACAAGTACTCCAATATAGGCCCACACATATGTGACACAACACCCGTGAGCACATACATGTGGTCACAGGCTTACATGCGCACTCACATTTCCACAAACACCCGCATATCCTACCCCACTGCACTCTTGTGCCTGTAAGCACATGCCACTCACACCCGCACGCCCATGCTTGCACACCTAGGCTCATTCACGCCCTTCACACGCACATTCACTAGAGCGCGCACACACTTTGCCCTGGGCCGCCACAAGCTGAGCAGTATAAGGGGTGAACCTCCCGGCAGAGGTGCAAGGAGAACAAGGGCAAGGGAGGGTGGGAGTGAGGTGCGGGCTGCCGCGGTCTCGCCCGGGCCTGTAACTGTGACGCGCGCGGGGTGCCGCCGCGGGCGCGCAGGTAGCAGGGAGCCCCCGTGCACCCAGCCCGCCGCCGGTGATTACTATGCGCAGGCAGCTGTCTCCGGCGCGGTGACGGCGCCTCTAATTGATCTCATTATCTCCCCCTCCGTAAGGTGAAGTGCGGCCGCTCGGCGGGGCCGGGGCGCGGGCCGGGCCGGCTGGCGGGCGGCGGGCAGGCGGGGGCAGCGCGGGGCGCGCGGCCGCACCGACACCGGGCACCGAGCCAACGAACGCAGGCGGCGGGCGCTCCGCAGCCGGCTCCCCTTCCCCGGGACCGATCGGGCCAGCAGACACCCGGGGCCTGGGCGGTGTCTCCGTTATGCATTCCTTTGTTACTCCCCCAGTCTTTGGCAATTATTGTTAATGTTATTATGTCCAATTTGCCCTCACCTTCCTCCCTCCAGGAGCCGCGCCCGCGCGGCCCGAGCTCCCGCGCTTCCCTCCGTCTGCAGCCAACAATGATCCTCAATTAACCCTCCGCCAGGGGCGGCCTGCGCGTGAATGGGGAGCTCTTCCGGCTCGCGGCGGAGGACGCCCCAGCCCGGGCCCCGGGCCAGGCTCCTTCCCCTGGCCCGACCTGGCTCAGGTAGTGCCCGGGTGGCCTAGCCGCTCCCCCTTCCTCCCTCCCAAATCCAACTCGCCCTGTTGGAAGAGAAAGGACAGAAACAGCCCGAGGAGTTGCAGGAAGGGGGGAAAAAATAGGAAACGCTCAGTTTGTTGTGTTTTCCTTGGGTTTGTTTTCTTGCCAAAAAAATTACCCCCTTTGTCTTTGCGCAAAAGAGGCAATGCAGGCACCTTCTGCTGGGCACCGAGACGGTGCCAACGCGCTTTTCTTAAGGGCGGCTTCTGTTCCTTTTCTGGTCTCACCAGATATATTTTTAACATAAAAAACACTATATTTAATTGGTTATGGATCTCTGTTCTCCTAGCACTACTGGATATCACAGAAAAACACATTAGTACAGAGCAATTAGTGCAACGGCAGTAAACAAGGCACTATTAAGCTGTGGGTGATTAAATAGTATTACTTTTTATTTTTTATGGTGCTAGACTAAAAGATGGAGGAGATTTAAAATACATTTTTCCATTAATATTAATATAAAATATAAATAACAGGTGTCTTCCACTTCTTAAGGTACAATTTATACCCAGTACTTCAACCTATAGAGAGCTACTCTTTTCTCTCTTTTTAAAATGAAAAAAATTTTTCTTTATACACTCCAGGGCAGTATTTCTTATCTTCACGCACCCGGATATTTAAGCAGAAATATTATTTAATTGGAGTTATGGAGTCAGGCGAAATAATGCCCATACCTATATCACCATAAAAAAATAATAAAGCTTCCATCCAATTGAAATATACTCCATCGTTTCTGTCTTTTCAAAAAGCGAATCAGGCGTCGCGCGGTAAACGGACGGACTGCAGGCCAGGCAAACAAGCTGGCAGCGGGTGGGCTGGGCCGGTGGGCTGCCCGCGCCCTGCCCGCGCCCACCCTGGTCCCAGTGCCCGTGCAGCTCGGCCGCTCTCCCTCCGCGTGTGTAGATCATCCTCCGCGTTCTGGCGCATCTTTTCCTCCGCATCTGATTAAGTTAACAATGTGCTGCTATTTGCATGCAGATTTGCCTGGGCTTTCTCTCCAGCTGCTCCCTGAGACTTGGTCTTTCTCTGCGATGGGAGAGCGCAGCAGTCCCTAAATGCAATCTTTGTCAGACCCAGGTGTGCTCTCATTGAGAACGCCTTCGTTCCAAGCAATTTTTCTTTCTGTAGCATTTATAAGGCACTATTATAGTATAGCCACATCTGGAGGAAAATTCTCCTATTAATTATATACTTTTTGCACTAGGAAGACAAATTCTAAAAGATACCAACATTTTTGTTGTTGTTGTTGTTCTTATTTCTTTGACAGGCAGCATTTTATTTTGTTTTGTTTTGGTTTTGCCAGGCATTTCAGCATTTAAAGAGCCATTAACCAAAGGAGGGTGTGTGAATATCTAGGAAAAGAGAAACAAGGACCTAAAATCTCAATGTCAGCCCTGCCTTCCTCCCTAGGCAAGTAAGGAAAAGTCACCAAGCAGGGTCTCTCAGGAGGCCTAGGGGCCAGAAAAGGGGGTTCAGGATAAAGGCCAGACAAGTGGGGAAGAGCTCAGTTCTACCAGAGTAAAAAAAAAGAAAGTAAAGGAAAAAAGAAAAAGAAAAGCAAAGCAAGTGCTATTAGCCTTTAACCTAATCTGTTCCCAGGTGAATACTCACAGGTCACCAAATCGCCAGACAATTTGATTCCTCCACAGTCAAAAAACAGAACCAAATTGGATCAGCATGGTGACCCACATGCTGTGTTTTCTTTGTGTGATGAGAGTAGTTTTCCAATCAGGTTTGAGGCAAATGAAAAGAAAAACCTAGAGCGAAGTATTCATTCTCATCTTTCAGAAAGAGACAAGAAGCTTTACCCAGAAGAGTCTGAAAGTTACTTCAGAGCCAGGTGTTTTTTTGTTCTGTTATTTGAGTTTATTTTTCCTGTGTTTTAATCTTTCTTGGTGTAGTCAGATCAGGTGGTGGGAGTTGAGGGGAGAAGCTGAAATATAGGGAAAGATTTTAACAACTGTATGGTCCTTATCTGAATGGAAAATAAATTCAAAGGGCTAGATGTAATTTTTGATCAAAAATTATTTTGCAAAGGGCTATATATGTATATATGCATACATTCATATATATATATTTTGTGAGTGAGAACATGTGTGTGTGTGCATGTGTGCTCTATGCTGGAAAGGCTGCAATCTCCTATACCCTTGCACACACACACACGAAAATTGAGTGACTTTGAGAATAGGGAGACTTGAAATTATTTTCACTTTTCAAGCCAAACTCCATCAGGTAAAATCTGAGCTCAGTGTTGACTACTTAGTTCAGCTCCTATGACATTACCATCAAAACTGACATCTCCTTGGGGCTGCGGATTTAGCTCAGTGGTTCCACCACCTGCCTCAAAAATACAAGGGCCGGAGTTCAATCCCCGGTACCACAACAAAAAACCCTGCCATCTCCAGACTCCTGCCAGGCCTCCCTATCCCAAGGCTGACATCAGAAAGATCCCAGGGTCATGTCCTGGCAGTACCAGGGGTGGCTCCCAGCTTCCCGGCCACCTGTGAGCAACAAGATTCTACAGGAGAAGTCTCTCTGGGTCCTGTCCCTGAAGGCCAGAGTCGCCACTCAAAGCCCCTCACTGCTTCTTGGCCCTGGCAGCTACCCCTTCCCTAAAAATGACTGGCTATTCCTACTCCCTTCAGCCACCCATGGACAGAGGTCCGACAGGCCCAGCAAAGAGGACCATGCCTCAGCCTCAGTTTCCTCTGCTGTGAAGTGGGAAGAACAGATCCTACGCCAAGTGGGTATTACACACATGAAAATGGTGAGCTGTGCTCTGAATATGAATGATGACTAGAGATACAAGTGTACTGAGAGTCCATCCCTTTGATCTCCTTTGCTGTAGGCCTTTACATTAAGAACAGCCACCTCTCTTGCCACCCAGAAAACAAGGCGCACATTCTGACACTCCAGGAAAATTATGCATTTTAAAATATATCTATATATATATATTTAAATAATGCAAAAAGGAAGAATGGATTTTTTTTTTCATTTGACCCTTTGGGGGCCATGGTCTTTTAAATCTTCCTGCTCCCTGGCACACAACCCCCCCCCCCAATATCCTTGCAAAAACAGAACAGAGAGGCAGATGCGGTGATACTGGATTACATCACTGGATAGCATGTGGCATTGAGGGGAGAAAAAAAAATCAGAAAAGACAAATGACATTTTGCCGCTATAGTGTGCTATTTTAGTGGTGATGGCTTGACTTTTGGCCCAAACGCATATGCCAATGGCAAGGCTAACTCCAGGGACTCACAAAAAAGAATGTGTGTTCACAGCTGTACTGTACACCAATACAGATTACATGTTTTCAGTGTTGCGGCCACAACAGAATGCTAATTAACATACTGGAGTGATGAGCGCCGCTGCAAGGGCCTTATTGTTCCATTATTTCATGAAGCCCAGCTGCCTTTGTTTATGTCACTTATCCTCTCGTGCCACAGGTTTTTACTCCAAAAATACTATCCCAATACAACGTTAATATTTAAAAAACAAAGAGGTGGCAGATTGTCATTTTTGTGTCAGTCTCAAACTGCAGAACTGTTAAACTGTTCTGGTTCGGTATTTAGAAATAATTTAACAGCCATATTCAGACACTGCCTGCATTCTAACATAATGGCTGAATACTTGAACCAAGCAAATGCATAACTATCCTGACATCACTTATGAGATTTAGATTGGTCAGTTAATGGAAGTCTTTACCAGAATCAATACCATAACAGCTTCTTGAAATGAACGTGATTTTTTACACGGAGTGCTGCAAACAATAACTACAGAAATATACTACCTTTGTACCCGGCACAAAGAAGCTAAGATGTGAAATTAAGAAGCAATTACATTTTTGCAAACTAATATTCTAGTCGATTATTAAAAACAAACACTTTCAAAAATATGTACTTATCATTAAATAATTGGAGTGCATTAATACCCCCCATACCTGATTAATCATTTTTTTACACTTTTTAATAGCTGTTTCACCTACTGGCTACATTATCAGCTTGCTATTAAGTATTGATATTGATGATTGATGTAATAATGATTAAATAAAAAGCCATATTCAGAGCTGGGTTTTTTGTAAACATTTTTTTCATAACCCCATTCAAGAGAATACTATCTACTGTCTAAATTAGTTTTTTCTCTCTTTTGCCTAGATTGTGCATAAAAGTGACATTCTATAAAATACAGGTTTCCTCAAAATAGTGTTCCTCTAGCAATCTATACATACTATAGTAATTTGCAATCACAGCTAGAGAAAGCTGTTGGCTCAAGCTCAAAATGTCTCTGGTGCATTGCTCCCCCAAAGAACAAAAACACCCTGGAGTTTTATTTCAAATTTCCCTGAATGCACCTGTATTGACACCAGGTACAATAGTTGGGGAAACACGTAATATCCCAGCACAGACGCCATTTAACAGGAGTCACAAATTAACTTAGAAAAGGTCTCCCCTAAAAAGTATAGCACTCCACTGATCAAAGCCTCAACAGTCTCCATTGCTGGAGAACACGGAAATCTTCCCAACAGCTGATTGAACAAGCCAGAGATGCTTTTTAACGAGTTTAACTGGTAATCTCGAATAAATGGGGGAACTGCTTGAAGTGCCTGTCTTCTCTAAGGCAGTAATGAGAGGATTTAAAATATTTTGCATCCCAAACTGCGTATAACCAAGAGGATGCCACAGGTGAGTCACTACCAAGGAGGGAATGCTTCCTTAGCGATGGCCCCCACTGTGGACACAACATAGATTTTTTTTTAATTGGATCCACGAGCTAGCTAAATTATCCAACTGCTCTGTGCTTAAGCCCCCAGCTAGCTTATATACCAATAATAATAAACTTTCCATAATAGCAGCTCAGCCTATTACTTTTTTTTCTCTTAACCTAAAAGTGGAACCACTTTATTCTGATTGCAGCCACAGAAGAAACTCCGAATTGGTTTCCTCCTAAAAATTGCTCAAGAATTATAGAAGGGATCCCAGTAAATAATATTCAATTACATACACACGTATTTTCATAGGGGAACCTTCAGGTACTGGGGAGAAAATAATATTGTAACTCATTCCTTTGTAATTTGTGGAAACATTTTTTTGTCTTCCTTGAAAATGTTCATTTACCAGGTCAAAACAGCAGCTACCCACAACCAAGTAGCAGGACAATGACAATGACCTCCTAGCACTGAGCAGTCATAGACAGGTCACTCTAAATCGACACAGCTTTGGCTCAGCCCTCTACTCTAACACGTCCACATTCAGTCAGTAAAAATAAGATGCAAGCCCTGTGCTCCCATTCTGAATATCTGAAAAGTGTTAAGTTTATAAATAAAAGATCACAATCCTTTAGCGGACAGAAATAATATCTCTGAACCAAATACTGGTTCCACCATTTGGACATATTTTTAACAATCTTAATCCCCACTTAAACTTTGTGAAAACTCTATTGAAAATTTAACCTTGTGCTCTTGAAGCTGAAACTGATAAAACTTAATAGCAACAAGGCAGCGAGACACTAATAAACTCATTATAGATCACATAAATGGGATGTCTCGTGGATGCCAGACAGCACATAGAAGCGCTTCAGTTGCAAATAGCAAAAGCAAGCAAGGTAGTCGGATGTCTGCGTGGACAGTTGGAGGAAGAGGATTTAGTAACATTTCACAATAAGTTTGCTAAATTTACTTGATCAAGCAGTTCATTTAGAAATTCCAGATGCTAATTATAAGTGGGATGCAGACAAGGTGACACAGAATGAGTCTTCCTGAGGCCCAAAAGCCAGGTGAAAATCCACTCCTGAGTCTTCAAAGCTTTCCCATGTGACCTCCTTCACCAAACCCGGGAGCTGCTGAGGACCCTAATGCAATCAGGGTCCTCATCCTTTGGACCCTGCTGACTTCTCCCCTGCCTGATCCAGGGAATCATGCACAGAGTTTGTGTGCTCAAGGTGGCACCTTGAAAACCACTTACTGAGTCCCACTAACACTCATGTTCAGCTTGGCTCATGTTGCAGTGGACGAAAAATATGTAAGAGTCATTGACTTGTGAAATTCCATGGTAAAATCCAGACGCCTTGGTTTTGCTTTTACAACCTGAAGTAACAACTGTGGACCCACATTCCTACAGGGAACCACCTGGGGGGGGGGGGTCTCCAGATAGGCACAACTTCATTCTTGTTTCTGTGGGCAAGAGGGTTTTGCAGCCCTCGTCTGCACCATTCAGAGGCTGATGCTGAAGAGAAGAAAATGGTCGAGAGAAGCCACACCAAAGGGAAGCTGGAGGACACACAGATGGAATAGGGTTTCATGGTCCTTCCCTCCTTCCCTCTTTTCCCCATCTAGCTCAGCCAACACACAGCTGCCAAGGCCAGGTCTGTCCAGGTAAGGCCCTGCTGGCAGAGAGTCAGGAAGTGCATGGCTCCTCCACAGCATCACAAGAAAAATCTGGAATCCTGGGGGGTGGGCAGAGACTCTACCCTTAAGTTGCTCAAACTCCAGTTCAGGAGACCAGGCACGAAGCTCAGATGACCAGAGACAAGGCAAATGATGGTGGAAGATGCGAGTAGACCCCTGTATGAAGAATTTAGCAACCATGAGCTCACTGCTCTTAGCTGGGACAGCAGATGGCAAAGCTGGGACGAGACAGAAGAGTCAGAAGGACTGAAAAAAGAGAAAAGGGAGGAAGGCAAGATGGAGGTGGCAGTGGAAACCAGTAAAGTGTGGAGCTCCATGTGGTATTGTCACTTTCTGTGACCAGTGATGCCAGGAGCCAGGGTCAGAATTTTCCCTTTCTGATCAGTTCCACTCGGGTTCCACCCAGACCTGCAGAATCAAATGCACAGTAAAGGTACTGGCCCATCTACCTAGTAGAGAGAGCCAAAGAGACCTCTGCAGGTGCTCATCCCCACGTGCCCCAGGCTCCGCCATGTGTAGGAGACACATACGTGAATTACAGAGAAGTTCCACAGCTAAAGGTATATTCCAGCAGAAATACAGTCCTAGTCCATCCACCTTGATGGTGTTCTTTGAGACCATCAATAAATATGGCTTCTGTCATCAGATGATATTTAATTAGCATCAAACTCTTTCATTTCATGTAAGTTAGGGCCTCGCCTGAGACACTTCATTTGGAAAGGAACCTGGCACTCAAGATTAAAGTGAAATATTAGCACGTCAGCGAGGCCTTGTCATGCTGTGCTCCCCTGAAGCCTTTGACCCTGCCATGAGCAGAGTAGAATCACTTTCCTGGGAGAAGGCATTTGACACGGTGGCTTTCTGAGGTGAGAGGTGGAACTTTCTTCCAGGGGAAAAACCATAGCCTCTAAGAAGTGAGAAATTGGAACACTGGACCTTGTCTAAGTTGAAAACAAATTTCATGCTTTTATTTGAATTTTTTTCTGCAACTTGAACTCGTCCAGCCTGTGCCGGCCCCAGGGCCTTTACATGAGCTATGTCCTCTGTCCAGGAGTGGCTGAGCCTCACAGGGCTTCCAGACCTTCCCTGACCACTCAGTGTCAGCCCTCTTCAGGCTCCTCTATTTTAATGCTCATATGCGATCTATCCCTCCTAGTAATTTTCTGGTTTCTCCATCTGTGTATTTGTTTATTACCTGCCTCTTCCAGCCTGAAGATGAGGACTCTGCCTGTGTCTCCTCTGCTGTTTTCCCAGGGCCTAAAACAGGGCCTGGCTCATTAGGTAGGGACAAGAGGAGAGGGAGTGAGGGGAGAAAACAGAAGCAGGCAGATAATAAATAGAGATATAGGTAGATGATAGATGTTAGGTGATCAATGTAGAGATAGAGGATCAATAGGTGATCAGTCTATTGATAACAGAATATAGATTGATAAATGACAGATTGATAATAGGTAGGTAGATGATAGATGGTAGATAAAAAGGAGGTAGGTAGATAAATGATAAGGATGGATAGATCTGTAGCTAGATCAAGAGATAAAGATAGTTGACAGGTAGATGGATGGATAAATAGGCAGACAGATAGATGGTAGATAGATAGTTGATAGATAAATGAGAGGCAGGAAATAGATGGATGATAAAGTGATAGACATATAAATAGGAAGTAAGTAGATTATAGATAGATGATAGGTTATAGGTAAATCTATAGATAGAGGGTAGATAATTGATGGGCAGATAGATAATAGATGCATAGATGATGGCTAGATAGAGAGACACATAGATGGCAGATAGGTGATAGGTAGGATAGATAGATAGATAGATAGATAGATAGATAGATAGATAGATAGAGATAGAGAGACAGACAGTCAACTAGCAGACAGTCAACAGTTAGATACTTTGGCTCACACAGAGGAGTTGAATGTCTACCCTCAAGAATCTACCACCCAGAGAAGAAAGTGACAGCACAGCATCAGACACCATGGCTCCCAGCATAGTCAAGTGTGACCAGAATAGCATGTAAGTAAATGACAGTGAGGGATTCCAGGAGAGGATGTGAACATAGAGGAGAACTTGTAGTGGGCTGGCAGAGCTAACCCAGCTTCCTCAGGGGCTGGGGGAAGGGGTGGCTTTGGAGTCACTTGAGCTGGAGCCTAAGAACTTGGTGGACATGAGCATTCCCCAAATGGAGATGCCCAGGACTTGCCCAAGAGCCATTCACATGACCTTAGGTGACACATACACCCAAACTAACTGATACTCACATAGTTACTATCATTATTTTCATGTTTAATATGAAAAATATATGACTGGTTTCATCATCAAGCCAGAGGTTTCATAGATTCTATTATTCAGTATGAAGCTAAACATAATAATGAATTGAAAGAAGTGTGTCTACCTAAGAAAGAAAAGAAAAGAAAAAAACAAAGACTAAGTACATGAGCAGGTGGCAATCAGTACTGTAAAACTCAGAAAGGACGTGTGAGAAAGATGGCCAGCAGGCTTAGAGCACAATGATTCCCCCACATAAACTGTGCCCCATGAGGCACTGGGGAAGGTCTCGTTCACAGCAGGGCTTGCTGGATCTGGTCTTCAGTTGGGCTGTCAGAGCCATGCAGGCTTAATGGGCCTTCCATGGATGTCTGGAAGCGACAAGGCTATGTCCAAGCACACCAGGCCCTCCCTGCACAGGCAGCAAACCCTCTGCCAGAGCTGGGCAGGAAGCAGGAAGCATTCCAGGCTCCAGACAGAACCGCACAGCCTGGTCCTGCTTCTTCTGCTTCTAGGGTCAGCCACAACAGCCCATGAGGCCCTTCCCTGATGAGGAAGAAGAGAGGGGGAAGGAGAGAGGGACAGAGAAAGACAGAGTCACAGAAAGGGGGAGGACAGAGAAGAGGGAGAGAAAAGGGGAAAAGATGGCCCACAGAGAGGGAGGGGCCAAGAGGAGAGAGAAGAGAGACGGAGAGGGAGAAAGGGGAGAGAAAAAGACCATGGGGTGAGGGAGAAGGGGGGAGAGCGAGAGAGCAAGCAAGAGAGAGTGAGAGAGAGAGAGGAGCAAAGTGGGGGTGGGGGATGGAAGAAAAAATGAGGAAGAGAAAGAATGAGAGACACAGAGACTGATTATCTAATGTCCAAATGCTGGCGAAAGTCCTTATCAGGAAGAAAAATTTTAAAATGCATGAACTCTATTTATACCCTGAATAAACAAGATAATTACGTGTTCGTTTCATAAGTTGTGCCTTGATTTCAAATTACCAGTGACCATGGATGTTTGGATTTCACATAAGCAAGTTTAAAAGCCACGGGTCTCGACCCTCCGACCAGGAGGCTAGGCTTAGTCAACACGTTCACACTGTGATCAAGGCGTAAGGCAGAGAGTTGAACAAACTAACATTTCACTCTTGGAACTGAAGTATAAGCAGCAGAACTGATGAATCTGCTGATTGTTCCATTGTTCTTGCCTGCTCTTGACATTGGCATATATCTGCCCCTTGTGTAACTCAAAGAACGTCTTTTGTGTATGTGTGGAAAGAAAACTGTGGATGACCCTGTTGAATATAAAGTGTGTGTGTATTTTTTTTTTCTCAAGAGCAATCCCTTTATTCTTACTATTTTAAAAGCCAATTGCTGTATACAGTTGGCATCTCAGGCCTCCCTATAAACCACGCACCAAGCACAGGCTGGACTCAGGTTGGGCACTCTATCTGCAGCACTGTCCAGGTCACCTCTTTCTTCCTGAGCTCACTATGCACCCCAACAGAGAGAAGGACAGCATCAAGCTCAGTAGCAGGCAAACAGCGCTATTATCTTTCTCCCTTTCCTTCTTCCCCTGCCTCAGCTCAGAACACTTCCGGCTCCTTGGTTTTGGGATACATCCCCCTTAACCACATGCCTTCCCCTGGCAGTGCCCTCTGTGTCACCAATGGGCTCCCACCCTCCTCGCCTCTACTCTTACCTGCTCTCTCAACTACCTACATCTCAAGGTCCAACCAAACTGAGCTGCCTGTCAAGCGCCAACATGCCAGTCCCATCCCCAGGCCTCCCACAGCTGCCCCTCTATTCCCTCTATGTTGGTATGACCCCTCAACTCCTCCTCTCCCAGCTGCAAATGCATCTGACAAATCCCTGCCTTCTGTAAACAGCATCTCTTGTCACTCTCACCAGTGTCTATATGAAAATCTTCCTGGTTCCCCAAGATTCAGCTCCAGGGCCAGCTCCTTCAGCGCACTCCTTTGAAACACTACCAGGCCGCCTTTTCCTGAAATGACTTGTGGTACTGAGCACAGGGTAAACTACAACAATGCAACAGTGACCACATCCTTCAGTGGCAGTCAACTGTCGTGTGTGTGTGTGTGTGTGTGTGTTTGTGTGTGTGTGTATGTTACTGGGATCTGAACCTCCAGCCCTTGAGCTACATCCCATTGAGCCCACCGAGCTACATCCATAGCCCTTTCTTCATTTTTTAATTTTGAGACCAGGTCTCACTAAGTTGTTAAGTTGCCCAGGCAGGAGGATGCAGGTTGGAGCCCAGCCTCCCGAGTTACTGGAGCTACAGGCACGTACCACCCTGCCCGGCTGTGCCAGTCAACAGCTTATCCTTTCTTATACACCAGTCACTTCCTCACCCCTTTGAACTCGTGGCTTTCATTTTAACCCCTGGTTGTGTCCAGCTCTGTGATATGGCTTTCTGTGTATTTCTCCCCTGTGTATTTATAGCCCTGGTCACCTAGGACGGTGCCAGAGAGAATGGAAGGACTAGCGCTATTTCTGTTGGCTCAAACTGCACTAAAGAAGTATACGCCTTCTTACTTTCCTACAGGTGACATCCTCTTAGGCCTACTTATTAACAAATCCTCATGTTAATTCACAGCCCTGGCTTTTCCTGGGGAAACACAAGGGGTCAAAGAACAGTGCCAGTGCTGGTCTTCCAGCTGAATGCAGATGCTGCTGATGCTGCCCCCATGGAAAATCTGGATTATGGGGCCTTTAGGTAGATGAAAGATAAGATGGGAAACATATGTCCTTCACCTGTCAGCCTGGACTTCTAAGACCCTGCTACCAGTCACCAGGTAATAGATGGAGACTTGCTGAGCAGAGCCAAATCAAAGTCTTTCGTTGATTTCAACCTTCAATTTCTCTCTCTTAAACAAGAACCAGTGATAACTCAACAGGTTTTGGGAGAGAAAGGCTAACACATAATTTGGCCCCGCTGGAGATTTAAGTCACAAGCATAGAACCGCCTTTAAATTCCTATATCGACTGCCCTCCTAGAAGCAGAAAGTGGGTTCACAACTCACTGCGCTGGGATAAATGTGAGACCATCCTGGCCAGTAAGTATCAACCTCACTGCCAAGGCCTCTGGGCACATGCACGTCACATGCACGCATTGGGGAAGGATTGCTGTCCCCAGATCACCACTGTGGAGAGAGATGGAAGACCCATCAAGTGCTTCCCCTCTCCTTTTCTGTCCCACCCAGCTCCTTCCCTTGCCCATCAGAACCACCTGGGTCAGTGAAGGAGAAAAGCAATTCTGTCCCATCTAACAGGTAAGGCGCCATTGAGCATACAGATCTTTAGTCAGTGTGCAAAGTGGAAAGCAATAAAGCAAGAGTTGGTACACTTTCGTGCACGATCCTCCTCTTTCATTTTAGCAGGTCTCAAAACTGATACAACAATTTCAAAATAGGCAAGCAGAGCTGTGAAACCATGAGACCAAATCCCTGTCCTTGCCTTTATCCATCTCTTTCAGAGGAAGAAAAGAAATGATGAAAAAGACTTCACTGATAGTTCTCCAGTGTGTCCCCAGCACCCAGGGAGAGAGGTTAGAGGAGGAGTCATCTTGGGAGGGACCCAAGTCAGGCAGAACCTCGAGGAAGCAGCTGAGAAGTCCACTGTGGACAGGGATGAGTCCTTTTGGAGGTACAGTATCTGCAAAGTGGCCTCCCAGAGGACTGGCCTGAGCCATGTGGCTCCCAGTGAGCTGTCTGGAAGCAGGTCCTATCTCCCTGACTCACTGGGAAAGTTACCTGCCTGTGGCCTGGGACTGGCCGGGGCAGGGATGAGGCATCGAGGGTTAGTGGGCCTCTTGTTATTTGGTGGTGTCCATTTGCAAAGCTGACCTAATACATGGCCTTGCAGCTCTCCCTGAAGGGCCAGAAAGGACACAAGCGCCTTTGTCTCATGGCAAACAAAGGCAAAGTCACGGCACAATGGATCCTGAAGTGGTGTGGGACACCCGCCTCATCCGTAAGGACACCTGTCCTACAAGGCTGAGATGAGTGGAAGGCATTCCAAGGGAATGAACCTGCAAGACGCATCGCCACCACCTTCGTGGACCCCACTCTTTGGAAGACCCTGCTCCAAGTGCCTTATGCCACGCCCAAGTATACATGGCATTTCTCTGCAAATCAGCTGGCACCAAGAAAAGCATTTCCAAGCTAGGCATGGTAGTAGAGGCCTGTGATCCCAGGACTCTCAGAGACTGAGGCAAGATGATCACAAATTTGAGCCCAGTCCAAGCAACTTAGCAAAACATTATCTCAAAATAAAAACTGAAAAAGGAATGGGGATGCAGCTCAGTGAGAGAGAGAGAGAGAGACAGAGACAGACAGAGAGACAGAGATTTTCAAAAAGAAGGGTCCTTATACATCTTCCGTCCTCATTGATACTGGCCACCTGGTCACTTACACATCACCAAGCTCTCCTTGTACACCCTTGCACCGCAGGAAAGCCTGAAGGTCTTCAGTGATGACTTGGTCACAACAGAAAGTGCCACTATTAGCTCTGCAAACTCATCAACAGCCATTAAAGAGGAAAAATGTATCATGAGGACTTTGTTTCTAGAAATGAAAGGAAGAAGGCCAAAGAAAGAAGGAGGAAGAGGAGGAGGAGAAGGAGGAAGAGGAAGAGGAAAAAGAAGAGGAGGAGAAGGGAAAGAAGAAGAAAGGAAAGATGGAAGAGAGAAGAAAACCTAGCCGCACCAGGTGCCCCAGGATGACGGGCAAGGAGAAGCAGTCACCCCCTCACAGAAGGACCGCGCTCCAGCCTGTGCCGGATGGCGAGAAGGGTTAAATTTATGTTCCATTACAAGTCCTCTTTTTTTTTTGGTTTCATCTTCTCAGTAAAACACATAACTTAAAATGAAATCAAATATTAAAAATGACAGACTATATAAGTGCTGTGAGTAACTTCAGGTCACGGAGGGAGGGAGAAGCCGGCAAGTTGTCAGGCACTATCTGTCAGAGTGAATTAGAAACAATCAACAGAGACTGAAAGGGAAGGTGATTGTTATTAAGCGGCGGGGCTGTGAGCAGGCTACCCAGATGTGGTCATGCATATAAAGGACAGGAAACAGCAGTTTAATTCAGGAAGCCCTGGCGAACAGGGCAGCAGAGAGGAGAAAAGTCCTTTGTCGCTAATAAGCTGGAAGTTACTTTGATAACAGCAGGGTTAGACTCGAGAATAAAACACATTTCTTTCACTACCACACACCATTAATATCGCAGAAATGTGGTCGGAAGAAATGCCCGGTGCGAGGCGGGATTAGCAGTGGCCTTCCCCACGCCAGCCCGCAGAGCCAGACCCACTGGCTGCATCTGGGCGACCGCCTCCCCTCCTCCCAAGGCTAGGCTCTTACTGACCGCATCGGACTGACTGTCACCTTCTAGAAATGTCATCTGACCAAAAAAGAATAATGATAGTGTTTCATTATTTCCAAGTGTCAGGGCCTCCCGCCTCCCTGGCCTGTAGGGAAGGTGCGCGTCCGGTAAACAGCCCTGATGTAATGAAGTCCATGTATGCAGCAACGGAAAACAATTTTATATGCAGACAAGGCCCGATTTCATAAGAAATTACTTATGCAGGCGTTCTGCAATTATCCTGTGATACTTTCAGGCAACAGTCTGACAGCAGTTGTGCAAACAATAAAGGGATTACAGAAATAAAAACAAATAATATTACACACGCAGAAACTCCATACTGCATGTGGCCGGGATGGAGAGGGTGCACAGAAATGAGTGGAGCCGCTCAGGGGCTTCCAGGAAGCCAGGCCTGGTAGGCCAGGAAGTGCATCCACCCCTTCCCAAGCACAGCACGAGGACAGCACTTTTGGTGGAAGGCACCCTGGCCTCGGAGAAAATGCTCAACAGCTCTCTGGGGGCCCACCCTGCCCTCCTCCCTGCCCTCCTCCCTTGTCCCCAGAGATGCTGGGTCCCCCTGTGCCTCTCTGGCCCTCAGGGCCCTCATACCCTCAAGCTCTTCGGGAGGAGCAGAGTGGGGGCCCAGGAAGGGATGGGCCCTGGCAGCCCATACACCTCTCCTGCCCAGGTGGCCTCGCAGGACAGAAAGCATTTTGTCCTTCTGCCTTATCCCAGACCAGCCCTGTTCAGTGGGAACCCAGGTGAAGCTGCCAGTCCTCTCCATAGCTGGTCAGGCTCCCCCTTCTCAATCACAAGCGAGAAAAGCAAGTGGACCAACATGCACAGAAGAGCAGACCACCACGTGTCCCTGGGCACAGAAATCAAGCCACACCCATCCACCACCCTGCAGTGGGCATGCGTAGGCGCCCCCTTAACCTAGGCATAGGTGGGGCGGAGAGGAAGGTGGCACCCGGAGGCCAGCGCGGGGCCATCATGGCCGCCCCTCCCCTCCCCGAGCGCGTGCACGTTCAGGAAGTGGCACTTCCGGCTTAGCACTGTGCGTTCTCCCAGGCCCAGGCTGTCCCACAGGCAGCTGGGGTGCAGCCAGTTCTTATTGATCTCAGCCCCCAGCATTCCCACCGTGCCCAGTGCCCAGTGCAGGTTCCCACTACACCCAGATAACACACATCCTTGTGTTTGTAACAAGGTTTTTGCAAACTTGAATTAGATGCCAGAATTAGGTAGGGAAAAGTAAAAAGAGGCAGTTTTTTTCGGACTTATTTTTTTCAACCCTGGTGATTGAACCCAGGACCATCATGCTGAGCTACATGTGTCGCACATGTTTGGTTTTTTTTTAGTTTGAAACAGGGGCTTGCTAAGTCTCTAAGTTGCCCAGCCTGGGCTCAAACTTGCTAACCACTTTCAGGGTTCCAGGAAATTTCCTAGGTGTGGTGGGAGCTGGTGAGATGAAGACACAAGCCTCCCACCCACATACAAGGTGGTTCCTCTTTCCATCTAAGAGTAGCCCCCAACCTGTCTGGGTTCTGCCTCTGCCAATGACTTGCTGTGTGACCCTGGGCAAATCCCCTGCCCTCTCTGGGCCTCAATCATCTCACCGATAAAATGAAGGTGGCTTCAATCACAAGGTTTCTGCTAGTCCTATGGTTCTATGGGCCTATGAATGATCTAGAATTCCCAAAGCAGGATCTCTGCTTGGCACTGGGACTCGAACTTCCCCAGAGAAAGAGGCCTAAGGGTCCATCACCAAGGCTCTTTACTCTCTAACTCCTCTTCTGTGTTATCAGATGACCCATCGTGACTCAGTTTCTCTGCACCTAGTGGGAGATATCTGTTGCCTGGAGGGCCACTCTCTCTTCTTCCTAGGATGTAGCCAGAGGGAGGCTTCCTGATCAATGGGAGCCCCAGGGACCTTCCACCTGCAACTCCACCCAAGCACCAACATCCAGGGTAGCCTAGGAGGACTGAGCTGCAGAGGAGCCATGGGCACTGCTGCTCCAAAGACAGCCGCCCAGTGTTGCGGGCACCTCCCTGCTCCTGCAAACTACCAGGACTCCATCTAGGGGAAAATAAAGGCCCCAGCAAACCAGCGGCCAGGAGCCACTAAGATTCTGGTGCCTAGAAGGATCTCCTCCTCTGTAAAGGTGGGCTTCTCCAGACACCCCCACTGGTTAAAAAAACATAAGCAGAAAAGAAGGGACTAAGGATAGAGCTTAGTGACAGCACATTTAGCACGCATGAGGCCCTGGGTTCAATCCTCATTGTCTCGAAACAGAAAAAAGAAAAGGAAGCCGAAACTTCTCACTGTGGCCTGCCACATCATGCCTGAGCATCCAGCCTGTCCCTCTCTTTCCAGCTTCCTATGCTGTACCATCTACCTCCTCTCGAGTACTGACACTCCCTCTTCCCCACCAATGTTCCTGCTTTCCTGTTTTCACAGAATTTCTCACTATCTCACATCATCTCAGCCATTGGTTGCCTTGTTTACTGCTTCCCACCCTCAACTCCCAGGATATAAGCACCCTGCAGACGGACACACTGACCATCTTGTCCAGTGCTGTGCCCAGTGATGATCATAGCTATGAGACTGGAGCCCCAAATCAGGAAGAACCGTGCTCTAATCTTGGCCTTCCCATCTACCAGCTTTGTGAGCTCAGCCAGGGTACTTAACTTCTCTGACCTCACTTCTCACATCTGGAAAATGGGACTAAGTGACAGTACCCCCTTGTCAGGGAACTTGTGCTGATTGGGGGAATCCCAAGGGATCTTTGGACAAGTACAAGCTCCATCCACTCTGCCTGCCCTGGAGAGCTGAGATTATCCTTGATGTGGGTTTTCCCCTGGGGATAGCGTGAGCTGTGACACCTTCCACATTCATCTTAGCCACTGTTGTGAAGGGGATTACGGGCATCCTTACCTCAGTGAGTTTCAAGTTCTCCTGGTGCAGATCAAAGACAACACAAAGCCCCACACACATATGCAGGGCTTATCATCATTATCACAGAAATTACAGCCATTCCCTCTGCTTCCCCCGTGCTCCCAGAGCACCACTACTGCAGCATTTAACGAAGGCAATTACTGCCGCGGGAGGCTGTGACTCACACTCGGTCCGAGAAGCGGGTCTTCCAGAGCCACAGCAGGTTGGTCCCCAAGTGCAGGGTGCTCACGGCCCTGCAGGGGCTCAGAGCCCAGCGGGTCCCTGTGTGTCGGTCAGAGGGAAGGAGGGCCCTGTGGCCCCGGAGAGCCATCTCCCTCTGGGTGTCACTGGACATCATGACCCACACAGGGGTCTTTCCGAAGGATAAAGGTAGGGATAGCCACACAGCCGCATCTCCAGGCTCTGTCTCCCATCTTTTCAGGGAATTCTCTGGAAAACCACCTTGGGTTGGGACATGAAGTCACTTCATGAGGCGAGGTGCATGAGAGATGGAGTTAACTGCCGGTGGCTTTCTTCTATGCAATTGGAGCTTACCAGGTGACAGCATGGTTGTCCCCAAGATGAATCTGTACAGCAGTGTATGTAAGATTTCAAAAGTCCTTTTCCCAGAATCGGGAGGGCAAGGATGGGGCATAGGAGCAGAGGCAAAAGGCCCCGGCAGTACCTCGAGACCCACACAAGGCTCTGGGGCAAAGCGAGTCCACTCACCCGGCTCCCACCCAGCCCTTCATGGATCCCAGATCCAGGCCGTCTGAAAAAGTGCCCGATTCCAGAACCTGAGGGACCCGTGTTCTGGGACCACAGAGTGGAAACACCCTGGGATGGAGGTGTCCCCGTGTTCTCTGCCTGAGTCCAAGACCTGTCCTTTTCCTGCTCATCAGAGGACAGAGTTTTTTCTTGAATATAAAGTTCCAATCCTACTTCCATTCACAAAAATTATTCCAAGCTCTCCATTTTTCCATCTGGGAAAATTTCCCCATCTCCCCCTGGCTGACCTTGAAGAATAGTGCATACAGTTTCCTCAGCTATGCGTTCACTTTCTGCTGTTTAAGTTACCCAAAGCTGACCATGGTCCCAAAATATTAACATTAGTCTGGACCCTTTCCAGAGAGAAAGAGACTGTGTTCACATAGCTTTTATTATCAAGTATTGTTGTAATTGTTCAATTTCACAATAATTATTCTCCATTTCATACCATGCCTAATCTATGGATTAAACTATATCATAGGACATATGTGTAGGGAATATATAGTATATACGGGATTTGGTACTATCTGAGGTTTTAGGCATCCACCCATTGGGGGCGTTGGGGGACTAGTATAATTTTTTTTAGCAGTAACGGAGATTGAACCCACAGCCTTCACACTGAGCTATCCCCAGCCCTTTTTATTTCACACATGTTGAGATGGGGTCTTGCTACATTGCCTAGGCTGGGCTTGAACTTGTAATCCTCCTGCCTCAGCCTCCCAGAATGCTAGAGTTATCTTCTAGGAGACCCAGAGCTATGACAGGTGATTAACTCTGAAATGTGGGCTTTGGTGGCAGAAGCCACTATCTGTTCTGCAGAGTCCACAAAGCCGGGTTCTGTCTCACCCCGGTGGAGGCACAGAGCACTCCTCCCCTCCTGCCCCATAGCCAGCAGGACCAGCATTCAGTCAGGTGGTCCACTTCCGCTTTCCTTCCCATCCCAAAGGATGGAGATCAAGGGCAAGCGGCCAATATCCTGACAGTAACTCCTCCTGCACCTCAACAGGCACAGGGCACGGAATGTTCTAGGACAAGCTTGTGTGCTGGCTCCCTCCGCACCCTGCCCAAAGCCCATCTCCACCACCTATGGCCCTCAGCAGTGATGCTAAACTGGGCCTTCAGAAGCTGTGAGCAGCCACACAGCAGAATCCCTACCATCAATGTAGCAGCTAAATATTGTAAGACTCCTAACTCCCCCATCTGTGTTTTGCCTCCCAAGAGGGAAAATAGTCTTCACAGACATTCCCTTATCTGGCAGGCAAATTCTAAACCTTACTGGCAACCGCAGGCTTGTTTTCCCAATCAAACAGCTATGGAACCAAAAATTGTTCCTGCCTGCGATATGCCGATGGGGGACCTAGCCAAACCGCTCAGCCTGGAGGGCCAGGGCTGTCCCCACCGTGAGAGGAGCCCCAGTACTCCAGGAAGTTGCTGGTGCCAGGGGAGGCCCACTTGTCCGCTGGTGGCAGCTACACCGGCTGGTGTTCGCTGCTCCTTTTTCGTAACGCGGAATACACCCACCAAGAAGCTGCTGGAAAACACTCACCGCAGTGTGAAATCAACACTTTCTAACTCAAATAAAGGGGGTAAAACAGGGAACACGTCCAACCCTTTTGCAGCAGTCATTTTTCTCCTGCCAGATCACATCAGGCTGGGGCACCACCAAGCCCTGTCTGTCCCCCGGCTCCATGCATACCTCGAAGCCCCCAGACCCTTGCTTTTCATTTCCTGGTATTTCTTTGCATTTTTCCTGGCCCTTCGCATTCTACACACCAGAGCCCTGCACCTGTGCTATTGCTAATAAACCAATATCGGATGATAACTGTGGAAGACTAATTGATAGGAGCCTTTATCGACTGGCCTTGATGTCTATCTGAGGTTCTCAACAGCCAAGATTTAAATGTTTCATTTTATTTTTAACTTTCACTTTTCCACATTTCAGCAATGTCAGGCAAAGAGGTATGGTTTTACTATCAGAAAGAATCATGGTGCAGAATAATTTATGACTTCGGCTTGGGCTTTCAGAAAAGCTATTTCAAATCTTCACTTTGATTTGGTTGTATCAAAACTACTCAAAATAACAGCAGCATTTTCTTGGAACTAGAATATGTTAGCAGCACCTCAGGATTTTGAACTGAAGCCTCGTCTTTATCCCAGAAGAAAACTTCAGAAAGGAATTAAGCCACGAGGGGGAAAATAACACTTCCGCATGATCCTTTTGCTCCTCCAGCCCTCCTTAACAGTCTCCAAATGTACCCAAACCGCAAAGGAGTGTCAGTCCCTGTGGGAAAGGGCCCACCGGTCACCACTCACCCAAGGCACACTGGGTGGGTTTGGGAATCCCACTGGGTCAGGAGGAGGCTGGGAAGAAGCCCTTGGCCAGCACAGGGAGAGGTGCTTGGTTTGGATTTGTGTTAGGCCCATAAGACAAAACAGAAGCAAATGAAGTATGTCCAGGGCAAAGAGTTCCAATCTTGTAAGACTTACCTTAGCAGCTTAACTGCATACTTGTCTTAAGGACTGTCAGTCTGGTGAGAAAATACTCCAGGAAGGAGGCTGCTGGTTCAGGCACTGACAGATTGCCAGAGGGGCGTCCCAGCTCCCTATCACAAAAGGAAATAGAGAAAGAAACGATGTAAAGTGAAATGTAACAAATTCACCAAATCACAGCAATATGCAGAGGTCAAGGAAATTCAACGGAAAAGGTTAAAGATGAAATCAAATCCGGTGTATGAGAATGGAAATCCATCCCAATGCAAGGCCACCAGTGACGTGCGGTAGACAAGAAGCTAAATACTGCCTAGCACTGGGATCTTTCATTTTCATCAGATCAATAAAAGCTTATATTTATCAGGATTCCAAGCAGCTGCCACTTCTGACAACCTCCACTTTATTTTCTCACTCCTTGCGCTGTATCAGGGCAAAGAGGAGAGGAGAAGCAGCTTTTAATGCTATTTACACCTGAAGACACAATTCCATTAAGAGGTCCTGTTTTGTTAAAGAAACAGGGATTGATATGATGATATTGGCAGGAGCGGGAAATCTCTTTGTTCTTCTCCCCATGTTTTCCCCTTTGCAATCCAGACCCAGCAAGAAGACTGCCTGACACCAAGTCCACGTGCAAATACTTTTTTTTGTTGTTGTTCAAACTTCCCATTTACAGAGAGAGGGAAGGCTCTCTGCTAAAACAGTTACCACTCTAATCATCTGTACAACAATATTTGCTATCAGGCATTCTAAATAGATTATCACCAGTCCATCTGTGTCATTATTGATTTATAAGGCTTTAAGCAGCTTTCGAATGCAAGCTTTCCCACTGAGGGGTTCCTTGTATAAACCAGAGCTGTGCTCAAATATAGCAGCCATCACTCAAGATATTGTTCTTAAAATCATAACAAGAAGGGGAAAATGATAAATTGCTTGTAATATACTGATCCAAACTGATATGCAAATCTTGTTTTTTAAATATATTACTTGAGTAAAAAGAGGCATCATTAACATATGAATGCTATATGCAAATGATAGTCATAGAGCAGATGTTGGCGCATGTAATTGACCTATATGTGAATTGCATCAGAACCCTTAACTCTATTAATTCACTACCCAGTAACTAGATATTGTCCAAAAAGTACATTCTTTGAAACCATATACTGGAAGCAATGCTGACAGGGTTCCAAGGATTCTGAAACAAGGTCACTGTCACTAGTATTTTGCTGTCATCTGCATTCCCCTTCTTATGGATGACATCATCATGTGGCCGTGTAAATCGATCACTTAATAGCATTTGGAAAATACTGCAGTGGGGAACAGGTTATAAAAAAAATGCCCCAGTTTTATTCTTTTTCTTGGCAGAAATGTCATACCTCTTAAACTGAGGGTTTGTGCATGAGTGCACTGTGAAACACACAGATGCCATTTTATTCCCTGTCTTTATTTTTCCACTTCTTCTCAGAATGACATTAAATTGTATTAAATAGCCTTTTGTCCACAGGGCACAGACCACCCCGCATATGATAATGTATTAATGCCCCACGTTCCAGCCACTGAGCTGAAACATTCTGAGACTTGGAGGATAAGTATGAAGCACCATTGTGTGTATAGCCTGCTAACAACTGTGACACATACTAATAGAAACATACCTAATAAATTACTGCTTTCAGGTCTAGCAAGCTGACATTTCTCTGCAAGGGACAATTTTATATTTGTGGCACAGAACAAAATTGCTTCATATGAAGCCACTGTGGATTAGCATAAAAATTAACACTTAAATTTCAGCTTATTTTCCACCCTCTCCTCCTGCCACAACAATCAATTCCTCTTATAAATCTGATTAGATTTTATGATGCTTATTATTCAGAGCATGTCTCAACACAGCATTCACAGGCTTGAAGACTATTTGTTTAAATAGAAAAAAGAAGCAGATAAATCTATAGGTATTTTTTATTACCCCATTCCCCACCAGTTTCTTTCTCATATTGTAACATCAGTAATTGATTGCACACATTAATTAACATGTAAGGTAGAAATTCTGCATTATGCATGATTTATTTTCCTATCTGGTGAGTCGGTTTGTCTGCTGCCCTTGTGTTTCTAGGACATTGGGCTCGATTCTGGTCCAGACATAAATGCCAATGCTCATTCCCCCTGAAAGTTATTAATGTCAGATATGAAATGAGATTTTTGATTTCACCTGCTTACTAATCCACAAAAGCTGTTTTGAGTGATGCAGGCTTAAACGCTGAAATTTGAAATGATATATTGCTATATCTGATAACATGCAAATATGTTCATTAGACATAATTTAGCAGGAGAGAGCAGCAACACTTTTATAACAAGCCTAGGTCAAAAATGGTTGTTAATTAAAAAGTCATGAAAAATGGCACTACAAGGATACTGTCCGGCAGACACCAGACTTTCTCATGATTGGAGCAGATAAACACCCAATGCTTTGCACTAAAATGGAGAGAGACGGGGGCAAAAACTTTCTGAGCCTCTCACTATCTAAAGCAAGGTTAACAAAACTATACCCACATTAAAACCGCAAATGGATCACACATTCTACTTAGATTTTAATGGTGACACACTATACTTCTCCATTTGAAGATGTGATTTTACTTTCTGTCTTAGTGGCTTAAAGTGATTTATATGGTTGACTCCTTCACAAATAAACCAGAAAAGAAATTAATTTTACATCCGGCCATGCTGCTGGGTTTTGCCCTGAGTGTTTATGGCTCTGTATTTTAAATCAAATAGAGTAATAGACAAAAAACATGGTTGGCTGTTGAGGGCAGGGTTGGGGGCTGAGGTGGGAGCATAGACTCAAGAAGGAACTCCAGGTGTCCGTGGTTTCTTCCTTTTCCTATAGCCCTGCGTGTACACTTCTGTTACCTAGGGAACTGGAGTACAGTCAGGTCTCTTTCCATTGGCTGTGAGTGTTGTGGGGAGACTCAGATGCACAGGTAAGACAGGCCACCTGAGCTTGGCTTCTTAGACTGAGGCTTCCTGAGTGACTACCTAGGAGGAAGACAATACCTCCAGAGGTAAGTACAGGATAAGGAGGGCTATGATAGTTTCCAGCTTGCCACCCACACCACCTTCATTCCACAGCGAGACAGCATTCATACTATGCTAAAGGCTGAAACCATCATCAGGAACCAGCAGGTGCCCATGCCAGACTGCATGTGTGGAAGCCACTAGTTGACACTTTATTTATCCAGAGAATCCTTGCAGTCAGTTCCTTGAATACAGGCTGCAAAGCAGGAAGGGCACACAGATGCACTAGGAGTCACATGCAGCAAGGAGAGTTGAGTGTGAGCATGCCGGTAATTACAAAGAAGTCCACACTCCAGCCTTCAGAACATGCAGCCTTTCTTCACGATGCCAGCACAGGGGTTGACAAAGGTGATGTTTCTGTCCCTCACTCATCTGGTGGTGGCAGAAGGCCCTTCCCCAATCATATTGTAGCTACGTGGGCAACATTCTCATTCTTGGCCTAGCTTGAAATCAGCATTATTACTATTGCTAGAAATCCTAATCTTTAAATTGAGTTTTATGATTGCTGTGCTTTCAAATACAAGGTCTCAACTAACGGAACCAGAGGGTAGTATTCCTCCTGTCCACTTCTAGCAATGATATGAAGTTCAAAAACAGAAAACAGATAGACTCTTCAGTGGGAGGAGCAAGGATCTTGAATTCTGTTCGGCTCTCAGTGCTTTCTTATTCCCACTATACCCACCACTGTCCTTCCATGCAGGCTCCTCATGTGACACTCTAACCTGATGCTCTCCCACTACCCTGATGCTCCTCCCACTACCCTGATGCTCCTCCTCCTCCACCCTGGTGGTCTCCTTCCCACCCATCTGCTCCCTGGACTTGGCCATTGCTTGCTTCCCCTTGGTGATTCTCCTAGTTCCTAGCTTCCAGCAATTAAAAGAGGTCCCAGGGTACAAGAAGACCTGTTGGGAGAACCCAAGAAGATCCACCAGTTCCCTGACCATGGAAAAAGCTGTCGGAAGACTTGGAAGGAGTCCTCAAAGACTTCAGGACACAAATGACACTTGCATCCCACTGTCATAGTGGATGAGTTCAGCTTGCATCTCTCATAGGCCAAAAGCTCCTCCCAGAGTCCCTGTGCTATTTGTCCAACTCCATGTGTCTATACATCCAATGACAAGTAATTCCCAGTGTCTACTATGGGTTTGACTACTATACATTCTTCTAGAGGCTTTAATTCATCTCCAAGTGATTTATTTGCTGAGCCAATAAATGAGTTAACAAATACATATGTGACAAAATATGTGAATAAATGAATGAAAGCCTAAAAGCATACATGAATGGATGGATGAAGAGACAGAGTGAAAACTGAAGGAAAAAAGAAAGCAATAAGAACCAGGTTTGGTGAACGCACACCTAGAATCCCAACACTCTGGGAGGCTGAAGTAGGAGGACCTCAAATTGGAGCCAGCCTGGGCAACTTAGCAATTTAGTGATAACCTGTCTCAGAATTAAAAACAAAAAACAAAAAAAAACTAAAAAGGAATGGGGATGTAAACCAGTGAGAAGGCCCTGAGTTCAATCCCCAATATCACAAAAGAAAAATGGTAATAAGTGCTTGAAATAATTGGCAAATGCTCAAATACAATATGCAAATAAAATCTCTTATGAAGGAATGAAACAATATCAGTGAGCCCCTAATCAACAAGCACACATGAGCTCCTCTCACGTGGCCACCTAGCCGGCTGACATGAAAAGTGAGAAGATGCCGTCAGGAAGGTCCCTGCTCTTGTTACTGTTGAGGAATTTGGTTCCTGTCCTCAGCTTCAGCCAGTGGATTCTATACAAACCCTCACATGGTCAGAAGGAAGACAAAGGTTTTAAAACCATCACACCACAGCAATATATGTGCACCTATGTTTATAGCAGCACAGTTCGTAATAGCTAAAGCTTGGAAACAGCCCAAGTGCCCATCAACTGGAGACTGGATAAAGAAGATGTGGGGTTTTTTTATAAAATGGAATACTACTCAGCCACAAAGAATGAGAAACTAGAGACACTTATAGCTAAATGGATGCATATTGAGGCCATACTCTTAAGTGAAATAAATAGGACACACATGTGTAAATACTGAATAGTTTCTCTAGTGTGAAAAACTAAAAGTGTAAATAAGAATCAAAATGTATAACTGATAATATGAAATAGGAAGGAAAGGTCTAAAGGAGTAGGGGAAGTGGGGGGGGTAGGGGAAAGGAAAAAATATGAGAAAAGGAAAAAAATGGAAACAAAGTCTTTGTAAATAGGAAGAGATGGAGGGGTTGAAGGTAGGGCAGGGGAATGGTGAAAAAATAGCAACCAAGAGAGATTATGTAAAGGTGCAAATTTCCAGTGATGAATGTCATGATACTGTATACCTAAAATGTACCAATAAAATTAATGGGAAAAAAAAAAGGAAGACAGAAGTATTCCTCTCCCCTGTCTGACCCTTCAGAAGGAGAGAACTCAGGCAGAATGTTCTCACGATGGAATGGCTGGCACGTAATGCCAGAGTGACATCCTGCTAGACACTGAGGGGCATTTCCTGGGCAGCCATGGCAGTGAAGAACACAGATCCTAATCACAGCCCAGAAAGCTCCAGTGCTGATTGCCTAGTCACATGATCATTTCCTTGTGCTCACCTCTGAAATGTAGATGATACTGTACATCTGAGCACGCTCAGCTCAAGATCTAGCATTCTGTCACCCCTCAACTGTCAGCCGCCATCTTGGTTGTTGCTGGGCATTTCTGTCCTATGGGCTCTGGGTCCTCTACTGGTGAAGACCTTGGTTCCAAGTGAACATGAACTCCAGAGCAAGGTACCACCCCACAGGAACCATCGTATCTCCACTCCAGTGTTTATTTCTCCTACCAAACTTCCACTGATATGTGTAAATAAAAACTTCTTTATTTAAAATCACTGGATAGAGTCAATTGTGATTCTTTGCTCTTCTGAGAAATTTGCTTTTCTATTTGCAAACTCAAGAATTGGGTCTAGATTTGTGGGGTTTTCAGCATTTTATAATAACAGAACCTCAGTTCTAACCTTCTCTTGGCTCCCAAGGGCTCTCCTTGGAAACCTCTGGGTCCCGCAGAGACTAGTTTGAGAATCATTTGGACTGGAGCCTTCTTGTAGCGACTGACTTTGCCATTCTAAAACAGACTCATAGTGGCATGGAGGGACATGTAAGGGAAGCCTGGTAATCACTAGGGTCGTATGGAGGTGATAATACAGACAGCAACATGTGGTCAGCCCTGGGCAGCCCAGCACGAGTAGCTAGGCACTGGAATAGGACTGTCTACCCTTCCCACACTGACGGTCTTCAGCCCAGATTCACCACCTACTCTTTTTCTCAGCTTCCAGCCCTGTCGCTGATTCCAAGCTACAGGACAGTCCCCTTTCAGGCAGGCCAACCTAGACCCCAGACATGATATCAAGGACAACCAGAGACTTCCTGTTGTGTGGCTCCCATTGGTGTATAAAGAGCAGCTGTCTTAGACATACATCGGGAGAAATAAACACCCAAGACTCTCTTCAACAACTGCCACAAGACACCATTAGAGGGCAACACCCACAATGAAGACCAGAACCACCTGAGCTGCCTCAGCATGGAGTCTCTACAGGTTCCTCCTTCTTCCTTCCTAACTAGGTCAGGGACGGGTTGTCACCTGCACGCCACCTTCTCCTGTGGCCATATCTTCTTATACCTGTACCATGAACCAGTTAAGACTTTTCTTAACCAGTTAAGACTTTTCTTGACATTGATTTCAAAGATTCCCCTAAATGAGTTTGTTTCAAATGGAAATTTTATATGATATGGCTATAAGTAAAAAGCAGTACTTATTCCCCAACTGTGTATGTAAAACAGAGACACAGCTATGTCAGAGAGGAACACGCTTAACCATGTGAAACCTGGAGTTGGGGCTCAGTGTTGAAATGCTCAGGGAGGGAAGGGCTGGGCACACCAGCTCTGGGTTGAGCAGCCAAGCTTGAATTCCTCTCTGCTACCTGGTTTAGACCCCAAGTACCTAACAGCCTCTCTGAGCTCCCATTTGCTCATCTGTAAAATGGAGGTCATGGTAGTACCTACCCTACAAAGTTGTAAACCAACTGAGATAATTAATAATTAACTCATTAAAAAGGTAAATAATGCCTAATCCATAATTAGCATCTTCTATTACTGTCATTGTTATGTTAAAAGGTAAACCAAGCTAGGCATTAATCCCAGAACTTAGGAGGCTGAGGCAGGAGGATCACTGCAAGTTTAGGGCCAACCTGGATTGCTCACTGAGTTTGCAGCCAGCCTGAGCTACATAGTGAGACCCTGTCTCAAAATACAAAAATATCAACAAACAAAGGTGAGCCAGTAAGAAGGAGAAATGTTACAGAACTGGCCATCTACACCGTGTCTTCCAAAGAACACTGGCTCCTATCACTTAACTACACAAGCAGTTCAATGCGATGACAAGGTGACAAGGCTAAGAGTCAGAAGCCTGGATCCCTTCCCAGTCTACCACTGACTCCTATCTGAATTGGGAGTCCCTTCCTCTCCCCGGACTTGACTCTCCTGACTGTGAGACTGTGATGGGGTGATTGAATCCAGGGGTTTTCAAACAACCTTTGGCTGTGGAGAACTTGAATGCCTGAGGCCACAGCTAGTCCAGCCTTCTCACTACCCTGGCCCAGGTGAAGACTGACTAAGCAAGGGCTTCCGGGGCATGGCAGGCCAGGCCCAGAGCTGGTGACAGGATAGGAATGCAGAGCTGGCGATTCCCAACGTACAAGGCCCAGTGTTGCCTCCAAGCAGGGAAGAGAGTGGAGTCTCAGCATGAAGTCTAGGATGGGCTGTGGCAGTGGCCCTAATTGGAGGCACCCCAGGATGGGGTGAAAGGGACCCTGCCCTCTTTCTGCTCCCTCTGAGTCTCAGCCCAGACCCTGACTCATTTCCTCCAACATTTTCCACTTGTGGTCACATGACCACAGATACGACAAGTGTCCTCTCTACCTGTTACCTTAAAATGCCGAGACAGTGGCACTTAGTATAGCATAACCTCTTTGCACTTTCCTCCATCCAGCCCCTCATTCTGTGCCTGAGACTTTCGGAGGGGCAGAAGTTTGTACCTTTGTCCCGAAGCAGTCTCCAGTCTCTCCAAGAAATACCCAAGGCGAGCTAACTTTATAAAGAAAGGGGTTTAATTAGCTCACAGTCCTGGAAATTCAAGGGCATGGTATGAGCATCAGTTTGGCTCTGATGAGACTCTCACGGCCAGCAACAGGGGCACAGGAAAGCAAGAGAGAGATCACATGCCCGAAAAGGAAGCCAGGGAGAATTCAAGGGTCAGGATGGCTCTTCTAACAACTCCCTTTCTTGAGACCCCGGGGTACAAGAGAAGCACCTTAATGTCTTCCAAGGGCAGCTCCCCCAGGACCCAAAGACTCCTCCTAGGCATCTCCTAAAGATCGCACCACTTCTCAGCATCACCATATTGGGGACGAGGCTTCCGATGCAGGAGTCTTTGGGGGAACACATTCAAACCATAGCCATAACAGGTTAAAATCTTCTAATTTTACCTCCAAAGGTCTGTTGACAAGTTTATCCATTTCTCTGCTACAAATAAGATTGGAACTCCCTCAAAAATCTACCGGAAATTATGAGTCTTCTCCATGATAACACACACACACACACACACACACACACACGCGCGCGCACACACACCGGCCCTCGGGTTCTCCGGCGACTTCCAGTTGGTGGACCTACTGCAGCCATCACCTCCTTCACTTTGTCTCTCCAGGGACACGGGGTCTCCCCAGGGTTAAGACCTCCCAAGCCAAGCCTGTGTGAGTGGGAACTGCAGTAGGACTGAGGAGCTCCTTAAGGGTTGGAAATAGAACTTGTGACAGTGGGAGGAGAGGTGCTCACCCACCCCAGGAGTCACTAGGTGTGGCTTCTGGACAAATGTACACACATGCCGAGGTTTGTTTTGTAGGCGTAAACACATGATCTCTAAAATAGGCAATGTTGAGTCTCTGGCACAAAATGAGGGCATGAAGCCGACACTGTTTATAATCTGCTGGAACCCTCAAACTTATAAGCCCTCGTTCCAGAAACATTCATGTGAAAGGCTCTTTCTCAGGAGTGGGCACTTGTCTTGCTCCCAGGCAAGCTTGGTTGATGCTACCACAGAAGGGCTTACCCAGGGGACCCTGTCTGTCCCCCTGGGATGGCAAGGGAGAACAGCCCTGGGGATGGAGGTCCCTGGAAGGCTCCCCCCGGCCTCTTGGGGAACTGGCTCACCCCAGCACCACTGATAAGTCCTGAAGGCCTCTCACCAAGCATGATGGTGCCGAAACTCAAATTATTTATTCAAGTATTTACTGCTTCATAGTCTTTATTAAAACAAATACTGCAAGAAAACAACAAAAAATGTTTTTTCTCATTTCTTTCAACTGTTCTGCTTTGGCAACTTTATTGCACATTAGTTCAAAATAAGCTGCCAATAAAGTTGGATAAAATTAAACTCATGCTGGAGTTTTTTCCTCAATAATTTTTGTCGGGTTGCTTTTATTTTCATAAGGATTTGAAACGTGGCATCATCGTAGGATCAGAATTTCACTGTCTGGGTAGTTACAACTTCTACTGAGTTTATGAATTCCAATTTCAGTTCTTTTAAAATGAGTTTGGTTTTACTGTTAACTTCATATCAAAGAGGTCTTTGTAGCAGTTTGTCTTTTCCTATACAAAATGCACGGCATAAAACCAGAATCTTCTATACTGTAATTAGACTTAGAAAAATTCTGTGATTTCCAATTTAGCAGAACCTCAGAACATTGCATAGTCCACAACCCAAAGCCAACATTTGTTTGAATATATGCTTTCAGAAAAATATTTTTTTAAAAGATAGCATTTGTGAATAGGCCAAAATGATTCAATTTGAGATAGCAAAAAATAAACATCTTGGAGTGAAAATTATGCACTATAGTAATTTGATTATAGTGAAAATCAAACACTGTGTGTCATAAGCAAACAATGGGAATTTTTATGCAACTAAACATTTTTCTGGTGATCTAACTATGATTTATACGTCTAAAATGATAAATTTAATTCCATCACCAGTAGATCAATTGCAGGTATAACAGATAAAACCAGAATAAATCATTGTATCACTGTATTGGAAACATAAAGAGCAGATAGAAGGGGAATTCTGACTTGAAACAGAAATCTGTTTTCAAGCTTCCCAAGGACAAAGTGCTGTGGAGAAGTTCAATGTATACACAAAGTCATCTGATCCAAATATGCTAATGATTTTTATTGGTCAAATCTTAAAAGTAAGGTTTATTTTTATGAGTATACATTAATTAACCCAGCATGTACTATCTTTCAGGCTATCTTGCCAGGGACTTTCATTTAAACATGTTTATTGTGAAATGTTTGCATTCTCCACATTTGTGGCCCACACACAGATTATTTCATACTTTCCTTTAGAACATTTTAGAAAAGTTAAAAGCAGTTATTGTTTTTGATTAATGCCATTTTAGGGCAGTTTAAAAAAAAAGAGGGGGAGTTCCAAATCTTAGCTCTGCATAGATTCTTCAACATTTAAAAAGAAAGAAAACCTCTGCAACTTGCACTGCCCAGAGAGGTGCGGAGGTTGCCCTGGGTGTATTTTAAGGTGGTCTCTTCACACCAAACTTTATTAACTTGGTGTCTGCATGAACTCATGCGGAATAGCAATGGGCCGAAGTGATACAGCTATCAATCACGAGCGGAAAGCAGCGAAGCACAGAGCCGTGGCGTGGTGCCACGCAGATGGGAGTTCTAAGGCCCTGCCTGTCATCTTTTGATTAAGAAAAGGAAATGATTTCACTAAAAAGATATTCCCTCTTGTGTTGTTTTGTTTTAACTGAGTTTGTACTTTCCACCGAACTGGACATATTTATTGAGACTCATAAGTTACTTCACAGTTACCAACATCACTGCAATCTCAACAAACTATTTTTTCTTGCCAATTATCTAAATATCATAACTATAAAATATCTTAAAACATTCTTCATACTGTAAACATCTTAGCTACAAAGCTTTGAGTGTAAACAGTGTGATGCATCAGAATGGTTTTAAGCGATGTTATAAAAACTGCTCTTAAAAACTAAACAAAAATGTAAAGCTCCCATCTGTTTTATGATTTTTTCCACTGCTGAACGGCTGCTGTGTGCCAGTTCACTGAACCATGGCTTGCTAAAGAGATTGCAGGGGTCACAGATTGAAAAAACAAAGAGCATATCTTTAATGGTGGGATCTCTCTCCTCTCTCTCTCTCTTTCTCTCTCCTTCTCTCTTTCTCTCTCTCTCTGTCTCCTCTCTCTCTCTCTGTCTCTCTCTCATCTTCCTGGCATGGCTGGAACTGAATTAAGTGCACAACGGCAGAAGGGAAGAAACATGAGACACATACACGAAGCCTGTTGCAAGAGAAGCCCTCGCCGAGAGTCACGCGCTTTCTAAGAGATGTCATTTCAGCGATTATTCCAGCCTCTTTGGTGATTGTATACCTGCAACCTCCATTCGCTCTGACTTCCTTGTGGAATTTTCTTTTTGGCCCTCTCTGTACAAGTTAAAAATAGACAGCAAATTGCATGCTAAGAAAAAGCATTCAGGCATATTTTTGTGTACATAGGCAGGTAGGAGACGAGGATCATTTAGAGCCTGCTGATTCTCCTCTGCTCTGAGCTCCAGTCCATGGGGATGCCAGGCACCTGAGCAGGTGAAAAGACTCCTCAAAGATGGAAGAAGAAAACCATCCCTTGCTAGGAAGGTTTGGCTTTGACATATTCAAAAATGAAGGTGGGAAGTGGAAGAGCTGAAAGGGCCTGCACATCTAACCCATCGCTGGGCTCAGGGCTGCAAACACATGGGGTGAGTCAAAGGGCAGCAGGGCTGGGCTCCCTGGGATCCCCACAAGGAACTTCATCAAGCTGCGTGCCATATGCCCTATGGACTCTCCTTAGATGACTGATAATATCCATCATCTTGTCTCTAGGGCCACTTCCGGGGAATAACGGCCAGTGTGACCACTAAGTTTGGGCTCCTGGACAGAGTAGCTGGCCTGTAACCCAAAGACACAGCCACTAAGGGCGACGAGCTCCTCTGCCTCCAAGGTGGGGCTGTTCCCACAGCTCCCTTTTAGATAGCAGACACTCCTGGAGCTGGAGCGGGGCTGAGGGGCAGCCTGCAGCACCAGGGCAGGAAGAGCAGGAAGCCAGCCTGCCTTGCTGAGGGTGAAGCATGCTTGTTGGGCTTCTCCCCAGGGTCTACCCAGCTGGCCCCAAAGGCTCCCCCAGGAGCAGTAGTGCACGGATGTGTGGGAGGAGGGAGAACATTCAGGGCTGAGGTTGCCTCAGCAGTCTCCCTGCTTCTAGAAGCAGCTTCCATGTCTGTCCTCAGTGGCCACCCATGCACAGTTCCAGTGTCCTAACTGAAATCTCTCCTCCATACCCCAAGGCTTTGACAGCCCTTCCTGTCACCTTATTGCACAGTGGCCTTGTAATGTCACCCCCATGTCCATGAGGGACCCTTGCCCCCAAGGAGGGCTCCACTGAAGACCTATCATAGGAAGATCCCTCCCAGATCCCTGGGAAGGCTGCCTTATTAGCGAGCTGATCTCTGCCCCTGGGGTGAGCAAGGCCCTGGGGATGTGGCTCCCTGAGACCAGAGGGCAGGATGCGTCCCCCTCTTGCTGTCCTCACCTGTGCGCAGTATCCCACCTGCATCTCCCATCTGCCCCTCCCTCAGCAGACCAGCACACACCCCTCAGGTGGGTGCCTGCCAATGCTCCCCAGCCCCATGAGCTGGTCTGGGTCTTCCCCTGCACTTGTGGCTTCAAGAGCCCAACCAAGACCCCAGGCCACACCATGTGGCCAGTGTCCTGGTATGCGGAGCAGCCGTTGTCCCAAACAGCACTCGGCCCGTGGGCCCCGGGGGCCCCCAGGCAGGCTGGCACAATTCCATGCACATTCCAAATTTAAATCTGGGACATTCTCCCCTTTTTTCACTGCTTCAGAATATGGGGGAGGCATCTGCCTGGAAACAGCTGTCACCCAAAGAAGAGGCGGCACATGCAGCCCTCCCTCCCTCCCGCAAGCAGCACCATCAAAAGCCGCACAGCAGCCAGGGTTACTTAGCTACAGAACTTCACAGCCTGTGGAGGGAGGAGAAGGGTAGCAGAGGGAGGGAGCTCCAGGGAAGGCCAGCAGCCGCCGCGCCCGCAGGTGTGCACTGCCATACATACCACCAGTCAGCAGAAGCACCTGCCAAGCGGGCCCTGTGTCCTCGCTTCATGAGTGGAGAAACTGAGGCTCAAGGAGAAACTAATATGCCCAAGATCACCCAGCTCGAAAGTACTGATACAACAGTCAGCACTGCAATAAACAGTAAGAACTCACACTCACTGTCAAGCACATTACTTGTGCTTATCATGTGCCTTGTGCTCCCTGGTGTGCAAGTTCAAATCCTTACCACCACCCTAGGAAGTTCTACTAGCACTTCCTTCAGAGAGAGAGGAGGAAGGAAGCAAAGCAAGGTCAAGTCATTGGCCCAAGGCTAAATAATCAATGATAGTACGAGGACTCGCTCCCACACAAACTGAGTCCCTTTCCTTAGCCACACTCTCTGTCACCATCATCATGACCATCGATGGAGGAGCACATGGCCACTTATGGGGCTCTTGCTGAGAGCGCACTCAATGCCAAGTCCTTTACATCTCATCTTACTGCTGTCTTCGTTTCTATTACTCACTTTTTCCTCACTATGTAAATAGTAGAAACTGAGGTTCAGAGAGATTATGCAGTTTACTGAAGGTCAAACAGTAGCAGGAGAGCCAGAGCAAACCCACACGGTCTTGTTTCAGAGTCCTGCCTCTGTCCGGTGAGGGAGATGCTGGAGACCTTATCTGGAGACCCGCCCTGGGCTGCCAGCCAACTTTCTGGCCATGTCATGCATGGGGTCCCAGAGGAAGAGCTGGGACTGCACCGTATGCCGTGCCCAGCAAAGTTCTGGGTACTGTTGCTGTGTCCATGTGTGCTTCTCTCTAAGGCTAATCTGGATGATAAGGGTTTACTCTAAGTCCGGCGAAGGGATGGTGGCCAGGAAAAGCCTGGCTAAAGGGGTGGCTAAGCCTAAATCGACAGCTCACGCAGATGCAGAGAGTAACAGGAGCTCTACAAACACTGACCATATTTAGGAGAAGTTGGGAGAATGGAGGACACAAGCCATTTAGCTCAGCAAGCCAACACTATGGGCCAGGCAACCCAGCTGGAAGTGTGTGGAGCCAGCCCTGGTGTTCCTGGCCATGAACAGCCATGGGTAGGGTTTGCTCAGTCTCCCCTCCAGGTAGCCCAAGTCAGAGAGAAAAAAAAAGGCAAAGCTGGGCACAGTGGTGCACGCCTGTAATTCCAACACTCTGGGAGGCTGAGGCAGGAGGATCACAAGTTCTAGCCCAGCCTGGGCCACTGAGTTTACCAAGATGGTGTCTCAAAATAAAAAATTAAAAATGGCTGGTGATGTAGCTCAATCCCAAGGCCCTTGGATCAATTCCCAGTACTCAAAAAACAAACAAACAAACAAAGGAAATAAAGAAAGAGGACAAACTGAAGAGGCAAAGGAGAATTATCAAAAAGTAACGGTATGGCCACCACAAAAATATCCTGAGATGTTCTGAGAACCAGATGTGGAAGAGCTGGCCAATGCCACCAGAGACCAGCAAAGCCATCAGCTACCCTTTCCTGAATTCACACAACTTGGACACAGATGAGATGAAAAATGTTGGCAGGTCAGGCTGTACTTCCCTCAAACTAGTCACTAATGAAGTTTGGGGTGAGCTATTTTGAATGCAGCCCACACAGCATAACCACACGCCGTCATCAGCTGCCATCCCCAAATACAATTTCATTCATAATTAAATATGAAAAAGCCACCACCTTAAAATAACATCAGGGGTCACAGCTGAACTCTCCACCCTGGGCCTGTGCATTCTGGCCTCTACTGGCCTCTCCAGACCACCTCCAGTGCCTCGCAGGCCACCCTCTCTCCAGTCCAGATCACCTTATGCAGTCATATCTGCATGCCCTTGCCCACGCCACCCTGCCTTCCATGCTGCTCCTTCGCCTTCCTCTCTGCCTGCAAGCACTGCCAGGCCCTAAAGAGCCACTGGAGCAGTCTCTCTGAAGCCTTCACCAGTGCAAGGCTGAAGGGACTTTTGCCAGCCCCTGACTTTTCATGGCAATCATTTATGCACTTGTGACATCCCTTCTCTTGTCCTTTCAAGCAACATTTGCTTATCACATATGGGTGTTCCATTCATTCATCCATCCATTCAGGAGATGCTTACTGACCACCCACTATGTGTCAGGTGCTGGAGAAACAACAGCAAGTGAGCAGACATAGTCTCTACCCTCCTGGACAACTTCTGGAAGGAACAAGTGACAAAGACATGAATAGATATGTACCACATCTTTCCAGAGCAACACCGAGTTCCCTGCCTTGCATATATTTGTGGAATACGCAGTCTGTGCTGAGAAATTGCTGACCAGTCCCCTCCTCTCCCTCCTCCATGGCTCTGCTTCCAGGCTTCCCCCTTGCACTGTACTTAGGAGAGACTTCCTCATGGGGGTGATCAGCTTGGCCAGGGCTTCCCTTTGACATTGTCCACCCAACCCATAGTTCTAGGAGGCTCTGGACAGCCTGATGTTGACCTGCTGGTGGCAACAGTTGCAGGGAACCCATGCAGGATTGAGAAAGGGGAAAAACCACCCTCTAAACCCAGTAGTTAATGAGGATCAGGCATGTTTGAAAGAGAACAATCCAGGGACAGCTGCGCTAAGGAATTGTGTCCAGGTACCATGGCAGCTCTGGAACCACATGGGAAGCGATACTCACAGTTTCTTCCACACATGGGTTGGCTGGGGGAGAATGCACAGCCCAAGTCCAGGAGCACTGGGGCCAGGGAGACATCCAACAGGCACTGGGAAAGGGGCTGGGTGTGGGAGCAGACCAGGTGACCAGAGACTCAGTGCATGACTCAGTCCTTGAGGGATTTATGTCTGGTGCAAGGCTGGACCCCACAGTGAAGAGGGGCAGGGCATGGTCAGGCCCTGGGAAGCACACAGCCAACAAGAGGAGAGGATATACTACACTTGTGACACAGGGTAGGGCCCACACCCACCTCCTGGCCTGTATGGCATCGACAAGGGCAGCAGCAGCGGCGTCAGAAGCGATGTTACTGGGATTTAAGATGTAGCAGAACCCCTTATGTGCATGATTATTTCATTTGATGCTGCAATAACTCTGTTATTAGGGTGCTGAAACTAAGGCTCAAGAGATGTTCGATGACTTGTCCAGGGTCACACAGCTAATACAGGGCAGGGTGAGAGCCAATCAGCAGGTCTTTAGGCCAGCTTAGCTCTGTCTGTCCCCCACCCAGTGCCAAATCCTGCATGTTCTGGCCACATCTGCTTCCTCTGTGACTTTCTCATGTCCTCCTCAATTCCCACCTGCCCCCAGCACCTTATGTTTAGTGGAGCTCTCTAAGGGCTGGCCATTGAGCTGAGACCACTGGGATTTCACCACAAATAACAACATCACTATGATCAAGTCACTGTGCAAAGGGTACTCATAGCTGGGCTCTGATGGTCCCTATCTCTTCAAATACTTCCATGTATGGGGGACAGGCCAGTTCTCATAGGCCCAGTCTACAGCTGAGAAGTCAGAGGCTCAGTGGGGAGGAATGTGGCCTCCCTGCCATGGATGGGGAAATGCATGTCTTACCTTCAGATCTTGATGTGACACCCTAACCTCTCATATTAGCCAAGACATGCTCTTCTTGGGATCTTACCATCATTGTCCAAGAAGCAGGAAGTTAATACTCACTCTCCACACAGGAAATGGCTTAGAATTCCAAAGGAGAAATACAGATTTTAGGAATTGGTAAGTTCGTTAATTGACTTTCTGGGGTTTTAGGTAATAAGAAGCTTTTATAAACATCTTTTCCATCCATCCCCAAGAATTGCACAGCTTTGGGTCCAATTTGGAAGTCATTATCAATGCTCAAACTATCATAATGATGACTCTTTCTACATGAAAGGAAGAGAAGATCCTGGGACCCCGGGCACTCACTTCCCATTGGCTAAGGGGCTTCTTCACCTGGGTGCTACCATGTCTAGTGAACAAGCTATCATTTTATTGAAAGTTGTGAGTCTGTCACCACCGTGTCCATCAATAATCAGCACATTAGCAGCCTGCTCGTGCAGGCACTTCTCTTTTCAACCTGAAGGGTGGTTTGGGGGTTTCTTTTAAATTTAACTATCCTCATTAAGAATTCTTAGCACACCAAAAGAGTGGTTTTTTAAAAAATCATCTTTGCAGAAAAGGGATATCAGCAAAAATAATCACTATTCCAAGCTAAACAATGAGTCCCTAATGAGGACAGCAGTCATCAGTTAAATAAACATATCATTAGGGCGAGAATAGATGTGTCAACACAGACACAGTCCACTAAGCCAGTCTTGGTGGGTCCAGCCGGTGGGTGGGTATTCCTAGGACAGTCATGGATCACCTTCATGAGTAGTAGGGTTCATTGTTTGGGTGAAGTCAGGGCAGGTGGGAGCTACTGATGGAGTAAGTGGCAGAAGGTGGCAACAGGACACAGTCCTGGGAATCAAGCAGGCTGCAAATCAAGTTCACAACCAGGATCAAGTTCACAACCAGGAAAGTGTCCAGGAAGCTCTACACAAAGCCAACACCATGCAAGAAGATGGAGAAGAACCTCTTGATCAGAGGCCCCATAGCCATGTTGATCCCAGGGACCGAGCCCTGCCTGCTGTCCAGTGTGGCCCCAAGTCTCCACCCAACTCCCTCCAATGGCAGAAACCCAAGTGGTTCTTCCTGCTCATCACTGTAGCCAGGCTGATGCCTGGGGCCATGTCCCATTGTCCACCCTCTGTCACTTGTCACTTCAACAAATTCTACGTGGCCTGATCTCACCTCCACCTTCCCCTGAATCAGACAGGGATCCATTGGAATCCCCAGACTTCTCTTAGTCTGGGATCCTCAGTCCTCTAGAGATGAAAGAGAGCTGTAGCAGACAGGAGGCCTCTCAAAAAGGGCTGATAGTCATGGACACGTGTTCCATCTCCACAAATATTTATCATATTCTTCTTGTGAAGTAGAGATTGTACTAGACTCCAGGGCACAGCAAAGAGCAAGGCATACTTAGCCCTTTACCTCATGGGGTTTGCATTTATGGGAAGGAAAAGACAGTGAGATGGGAAATAATTAGGGTCATTATAGATTATGATAGAGCATTATAAAGCCAGTAAGCAGGGTGAGAAATACCAAGCATTTGGGGAAGGCTGATTTTACAGAAGGAGGTCAAACAAGGGCTTTCTGGAGTGGAGAGAGGATATTAGATCCAAGGCCTGGAAGAGGGGGACAAGCTAGGATTTAAAAGTCCTTGAGAAAGGACAATCCTGGCAAAGAAGCAGGAGGGCAAATGTAGACGATCAGGTAAGCAGCAGTGGTGCATGCTTGCACACATGGAGGGATCGCATGCACACTCCAGGGGAGGGAGCACTTACTTCTCCAAGAAGGAGAGAAAGGCTGTGATACCTTTGATTGGAGTCAAAGACCTTGTACCTAATCTTCCCAGTCCACTGCTGAAAATGCAGTGGAGACTGAAACTTCTGGACTCTAATTCCTGAGATGGAACTGCATGAACAAAGTAGTAGGGTTATGTTTTGAAAAGCAAGGATCCTCACTTCCTTTCATTCAAGCAAGTGCTTCATTGACTAGAAGCCAAGTTCTCCCCAGCAGGGAGACCTCAGCCCTCAGAAAAGGGCTCCACTTTAACCCTCAGAAGTTCCCTGGTCACCTGCATCTCTGCTTTTCCAATCCTGAGAGAGCACAAGCCTGAAACGGCCATGTCTTGGACAGGTGTCAATGAAGCCAGGCTCCAGCAGGAATTTCATAGCCGGGAGCTCAGGAAGTCCAAATGTCAGAGTGGGAGAGCCCTCAAATTACCTTCAGGGAACACGAACTCAGGCCTACAACAGTAATGTGACTTTTCTAAATCCTCTTCATGACAAAGCAAGGTTTTGAGCCAGGACTTCCCGTTCCCAACTTCAGAGTCAAGGATCTTCTGAGTCTGCCCAGTTCTACCCCCTAAGAGTGAAAAGTTCTGTTCTTTGCAGAGTGGTTAAATGCAAAGCTAAAGTGCCCCCTAGCCAACCTGTGTCCACAAAAACCCAGTGTGTGCAAAACTCACCACTCAAGAGGGAGTTTCTGCCCTAGTTCTGCAACTTTTTGTGCCAGATGCTTAGACCACCAAATTTATTTTAATATAATTCTATTGGCTACAAACTTAAGGAATCAGACTTAGTAGAATTAATATTTAACATGTGGGCACCCAGAACCTCTTGCCATTCTGACAAATAAAGTATGCAATATATTACTCAGTATAAACCTAACAGAAAAATTAGGAGCAGAACTGATGACAGTGGTGACGGTGGAAATAGTCCTAGTAACAAAACCAAAGGAGTATGTATTGACCACCTACTGTATACCAGGCATGATGGCAAATGCCTTCAAACAAAGCATCTCATTTAAATTATGAGATTATAAAATACCACTGAAAACATATTATTTTGTAAAACTTTAAGTCTACTCTGCTCAGTCAATATTTTTTGAAAATCAAGTAGTGCAGTTCAATAATATCTAAGTCAATTTTGATTTTTATTCAGAAATTTGGTAGAGGATGCATCTCCCCAAGGTGTAGACCCAATAAGTTAAGTTACACCCCAGAACAAAATATCCTTTCACAGTAATAAATCTCCATTTAAAAAATATGTGTTTTAATGGAAATATTGACTTGACCCTAAGAACTTCTAGCAGCCCTAGCCCTAACCAGTGCAGCTGGATTCAGGAGGAAGAGGAGCCTGATAAGCTTGAGTCTGTACCATCCTTTGGCTTCCCAAGGTCTGCCTAAAAGATAACTCTGAGTACTTGAAAAGGTCATAAATTAGGGGTGCTCTTAAATTTGACTTAATCGCCACTTTTATGAGCATTTCACCGTATTAGTTGGTCGCATCCACTTTACAAAACAGAACTCCATTAATATCACTTACTTAAGAGACTCGGTCTATAAGCAGATAGTATGTTGCACAGGCTTGAAACAGATTCCTTCCCACCACCCATACCACAGCCCCCACCTCCAAAATTCCAGCTAAGCCTATTTTTACTCAAAGGGCAAAGTCGGCCTTGGATTATGTGTGTTCTTTGCGCAAAGGATATGTTTTCAGCAAGCAGGACAACATTCCTACGGAGCAAAAATATTCCTCATAAGCTGATTGTCCCCAGTCCTTTCGGGCCTTTCTCAATAGGGCTCTGTTCTGTTTGCTCCCAGTTGTGTGGTCCATGTTCTCAGATGAGGCTTAAGACAGGTGTTTGTCTATTGAGAGGCCGGAGAGAGAAAGAGTCTGAGCCAGCCCTTCTGACTGCTAAGGTGCCTCTCACATAAGGCCACTGGCCTTGACATACAGACCTTGGAAAAGCAAGCCCTTAAATAAGATCCACTTTAATAAGATCCAAAAGAGCTCCTGTTGTCTAAGTGCATCCCGCCCTATAATCCTAACTCTCATTTCTCACTCTGTTATGCCCTCAAATTCTACTGTTGCAAGGGGGAGAGTGCAGGAGTGGAGAGGTGACACAGAGACAGATCAAGAAGGGCAAAATTAAAGCAGACAACATTTCTAAGCACCGCTTGACAGTCCCTAAGTTCTAAAGGCCACCACTAGATTCAAAGTACACCAAACACTGGGTGATGTAGGCTTTGCAATCAGGGGAAAGAGCCAAATGGAATCTCTTTTCATGTCCATGAATGGGCAAAGATTCTTCCAGAGAAAGGCATTTTTGCCCCCTCCAGCATGCACTGGGTCTCGCAAATCTCTCCCTCCAATACAATGGAATCACCAGATCTTTATTTCTGGATCACACATGTGGTACAAATAACTATTTGCATTACCAAATGATTCCAGCGGAACTTGGGTGATTAGTTAAGGCTACGTGGAGACCCAGAATAATGCATCACCATTTACTGAATAAGCGATTATTAAGAGCTAAGTCCTCCCCTCTGGCTATTGTTGAGAGCTCCCATCAGTTTGGAGTGCAGATCAAGGGCAGCACAGTGCTGGTGAGCTTGTCATACCAAGACCCTTCCTACAGCTTGTGAGGTCATTCAGTGCCTTGCTAGGGGCTGCAGAGGCTTCGCTGGGATGCAGACAAGAACCCAACACAGGAGCTAAAGTTGCCCTTCAACTGGGCATGAGGACATAATGCCTAAAATCTCAGAACTTTGGGAGGATAAGCAGGAGGATTGCAAGTTCGAGTCCAGCCTGAGCAACTGAGTGACTGAGTGAAACCCTGTCTCAAAAATTTTTAAAACTATATATATATATATATATATATATATATATATATATATATATATATATATATATATATAAAAGACCTGGGGTTGTAGCTCACTGCAAAGGCCCTAGGTTCAAATCCCAGTACCACAAAATAAAATAGAATTGTCCTCTAGCATCCATGGCCCGAGAAGACTTAGCTTGCTTCTCAGCAAGGCTCAAGGGAATCGGCCTTTCCTAGCTCACGTCTGCAGGCACCATGATCACTGCAGCCAAGCCCTGTCCCTGTCTGTCCCCTGAGGAGTTCCACAGAGCTGGGCACACAGTGGCACCTAACTGCTCACTACCAAGCCAGTGTTTGAATGATGATCATCAGCTAATTATTCCTAAGGGCTTTCACCCCATGCCAAGCACTGTGCTAGGCACTTCATGTATCTTACTTCATTTCACCCACAGCAACCCCTCCTTCTGCAGAGAGAAAATAGGCACAGAAGACTCACACCAGGGCTGAAAATGTAGCTCAGTGGTAGAGCACCTGCCTGGCATGCATGAGGGCCTAGGTTTGATCCCTAGCACTGCCAAGAAAAAAAGAAAAAGAAAAGGAAGTCTGACCAGTCCATGCTAATAACAGCAGCTCAAGGAACCTCGGCCAACTTTGCTCACTCATGCTGCTGACCATCAGAGTTCAAGTCCACTGTTGAAGTGGCGCCCTGTACAATGGGGAAGGTCACTGGGTAATACAAACCTGTCCTCTATTCTTAAATGTCATTATAATCTCCAAGACCATCATCAGAGGACAAATACATTGTCCAAAGAATAAAAGTCCCCCAGCTCAGGCCACTGAGGTGTTAGAGATGGCGACGGAAATCTGGGGAATGGATGCACAGGTGTGGCCTGCTCATAAGTGAAAACAAGCTTACTTCACTTGGGAGAATTAAGATGTGAATACAAAGAAAGCCAAACCCAAACAGAATTCACGAACCACCACCACCACCACCACCCGCCCCGCCAAGCCAAGGGGCTGCAGCTGCTCCATGCAGGTTTTCTAGAACTTTCAAACAAAGCCCGCTGAGGGGGGTCAGGGGGAACAATTACAGCATGCAAATGTCATGTGATTTTTGTCACTGATCTTTTAACATGCATAGCCGGGTTCATGTGTCTCCAATTCAAAATTCAAAATTGAAGTCTTATGTGGAGATAATTATAAGTGAAAATCAAACGCAGGCCTGGAAAACACCCCACTTTGCTCATAAAATAACTGCTCACTGAGAAGAGCCTGGATTCCCAGAGGAAGTTGAGATGGAACAGACCCTGCTGGCTAGGGCAGGGTTCAGAGGTGATAATCGGGCTCACTCATTCACACTGGGTGCAGATCCTGAGGTCCTGAGCTGGAGTTTTACACCCAAAGCCAGAGGGGGCACACGCTGCTCTCGTATTAATTTCAACAACGATATATTTTTTAACAAAAGCTGTCAGACCAAAGTTGCACAAAGAAAACAAAGTCTTTACAAAAAAAAAAAAACCAAAAAACTCCCAGTTAAAAAACAAACGTAACTGTGTTTTTCAAGGGTCTTTTGTACCAAACAGAGAAGTGCACACCTGTGTCCCGGGCCAGGGCAGCCACCTCCATCCCTGCAGCCTCTTCTGAGAAACTGTTAGTGACCAACAGGAGCCAAAGGGACATTCCCAGCTGTCTTCGGGGGGACTTTTATCACCACCATAAGCAAAAGGGGGCAGAACTGTGCACAGAACTATGTCTTCGATTCTCAGGCCTGAACCAGTGTCCTTTTCACCTCACCGTACTCTCCCTGCATGTCTGCAGCCAGCAGACTTCCTAGGTGGACCCCAAGGCATCAGCCTCTTCCCTGGGCCCTGAAGGGGAGCTGTCCTGGGCCCAGTGAGAATGTGTCCTCACAGTGGGCTGGCCCTCTTCACCGAGCCTCTTCAAAGAGGCTATTTCTGAGCTCTGCCTGTTCGCCTGGAGCATGGCAAGAGGTTGCCCTCTGACCCCAGCACTATTAAATCTTTTTAAAGTTTAATCTTCAGGGGATTTCGACTGTAAATAAAGAACACTCCACATGTTAAAAATAAACTTACACTCATGACTTCATACGTGACCCTCAGTTCAATTTCTGTTTGTGATTTAGCAGAGGGGAGACGAGGTATGTGCTGTGCAGTCTGTGGGCGTGGGACTGAGATCCCCAAATGCACTGTGGAATCACAAGAACAGCCCCTGACCTCGCAGTTAGGGATGTGACCCCAGGGCAGAGGTGACAAACAGCATCATGTCCAATAGGTGACATAGCCAGGAAGACCAGCACCGTGATCATGGCTCAGCTCACCCTCACAGTGGGCACATCTGGAGGCTGTTCACAAGGAACATCTGGGTTGATCTTTTGCCAGGATTTGGTGCCAGGACCTCACTTCCAACCAGGCCACAGTCCACAGAATTGGACATCACAGCCAATGCCAGACCTAGCACATCTAAGATTCCAGGCCTCCAACCTCACCTAAAAGATCTCCAGAGTGCTCTGCAGGGGTGGGGGAACCAGGGGACAGCGATGCTCCAAGTAGTAGGCATGGGATTGGAGCCTCAGAGGACCTTCCGCAGCACGAAGGCAGCAACCACTGTTCCCAGAAAGCCCTGTCTACATCCCTCATCCTCCCACCATGCTTCCCTGAACAGGTTCTTGCTGGAGCTCCACCACTGCCTCTGGACACAATAACACAGCTGTTAGCTTCTTATTTTCCAATACACAGAAAAATAAACTGGCCTTGCAGACACCCATGGCCAGTTGGCAGCAACTCAGTGATGATGAGCTGACCACAGAGCAGTCACTGTGCTGGCTGTCTCCCCTCCCAGATTCTATACCCAGCTGAGGTGTCCAGGAAGATGATGAGGAATGGCCTCAGGGGCAGATGTATTTGTCCATTTTTCATTATTATAATGAAATATAGCTGAAGTGGGCTACTCTCTAAAGACAAGTGGTTTAATTTGGTTTATGGCTCTGGAGGCACAAGGTTGAAGACCCATATCTGGTGAAGGTCTTCTGGCTGGCAGTTCTGAGGCAGCACATGGCATTGCATGGCAGGAGATGGAAAGTGGTTGTGCATGGGGTTTGCGTCTGTCTGATCTTTCCCTTTCTCCTTATAAAGCCACCAGGATCAGATCCCTGGACTTCCTTTCCCCATGTACAAGAAAGAGTCTAGGACAGTGATGACAAACCTTTTAGAGCTTTCAATGATAACAAACAGCCCCTTGCAGCACGTGTGCCATAGGTTCACCACCACTGGTCTAGAAGGTATCATATGGAACTCTTATTCACCATTAACACCCTCCAAGGAGGCAACTCAACAGTCTTCAGGAAGAACTGGAAGAAGAGAGGTAATTTTATGAAGAAAAAAGGGAGGCTCTGACTAAATGCAGAATAGGGTGCAGGAAACTGGAAATGGCCACTTTGTATCATTGTCAGTGACTTCCTTGCCTGAATTTCCCATTACAATACACAAGAAGACTGTGGAGTTCAGAGATTTGTAACAAATCTCAAAACACAATAGATGGGTGGGTGGATGGATGCAAATATGGATACAGGCAGGAGAATAAATGGGTGGATGACTGAGTGAGGGATAAATAAAAAGGAAAAATGAACAGATGGACGAAGGCAGAGATAGCAGGAAGGATGTTCAGGTAGATAGAGGAACAGACAGGGATATGTGGATAGGAGGGAGAAAGAAGGGAAGGGTGGAGAAATGGGGGGGGGCAGATAATGGTGAGATGGGTGGTTTGGAGGGCTGAACTCCAGCAGAGGGAGAAAAACTCAAAACGAAGGTGAAACCTTTAAGAACCACCAGTGCCACATCCCAGCATGGCCAAGACCATCTTACCACCCCAACTGCAGAAAGGAAGATCTCTTACCCCAGTGTCTGACTTCTACCTCACACTGCCACCCAAAAACTCTGCAACCCTAGAACTGACTCTTTATGAAGACCCCCCTCCCTAGCCAAGTTCAGATAGAGATAGTATGTTTATTTTTTAAGCAGGAATGAATTATTCAGCACTTCTAAATCCAGAACACATCAAATTGAAAACGATGCACACTGTGCTTTTCCCCTCTCCCTGCATACGTAGAAATATTCTGTAATTTCTTTAAAAGAATAGAATTATTGATTGTGGGTGAATTAGCAACTCAAGAAAGATCCAGGACAAAAACAGGACGTGGGAGGTGCTACTGGGCTGGAGTTAAGTGCCCGGGAAGGGAGGATGGAGGGCAGAGGGAAGGGGTTGAGGAAGGGGTGAGGTCTAGGGGTCTGTGGGGAGAGGAGGCACTTGGCAGTGTTGCAGCTAAGCTGAGAGGGGAATTCCTCAAGCACACTTGTCCTGACATCCAGTGGGCATTAGAGCTCTGGACTCTTCCAGCAAAGCCCAGCCCAAATGAGGAGGGCACAGGCCCCCTAAGAACCTCTCCAGCTCTGGAAAGGGGTCCATTTGTTGGCAATATCAAGTTCAGAAGAGGCTGGAGCCTCCAGGGCCCACTACTGGCTCCCACTATTGCTTCTCAAGACTGGTCTTTGCAGTGGCGGAGGTGGGAGAACATCCCAGACCCAGATTTTCCCCCAGTACCACAGACCTCTCTAAGGAATCAGGATGCCCAAGGCCTTTGAGTCTCTCCCATGAGGTGGCAGGCCTTTCAGAGGAATCCCATAAAGTCCTATGCAGTGGTAAAGCCTTGCAGAGTGGTTGCTGCAAGGCAGGACCTCAGGCCCATGGGACATCAGTGAGCTCTTCAGCCTCTGCCTCAACTCACAGGACCATGGGCATTTGGACGATCCCATCTGGGCATAAGAGCAAGGGGCTCGTGGGCAGTTCATGGCCTTCTCACATACCTGGCAACATAAAGTTAAAAAAATTTTAGTATGAACTCCAAATCATGGATTGCTTCACCCAGAAAGCATCGATTGGGTGCAATGAGGGAAATTTCAGGAAAAGGCACTTCCTTCGCCTGCTTCCTTTGGGCTTGGCCAAGGACCAGGTCTAAAGGGATCTCCAGAAAAAAATATGCAATACATGCATCCCCTGCCCAGAGGGAGCCTGCAAAGTTCCCGAGGCAGCAAGACCAAGTCCTGAAAAAAGAGAAATTTGTGAAAAGGGATGGAAAAACAGGAATCTCCTCTCTGGGCATCTGATCTAAGGAAAATAGTCTGAAATAAGGAAAAAAAATATTTTTTCCATACAAAGATGCTCATCACGGTATTTTTTATATTAGAGAACTATTGGAAATAACTTGAATGCCAATAATAAAGGAATTGTGATGTAAATTATGGCATATCCATTCAATGGAAACCGGCAGCTATTAGGAATGGTGGTTATAAACTATATGGGAACTTAGCAAAATACAAATCACATGATGCCTGGGGAAAGGATGTAAAACTCGGGGTACAATTATTACAATTATATACAGTGAAAAGTGTGTGTGAAAAGGGAAGATGAAAAGGTTAGCCGGTGAAAATGATGGAGTACTGTGTGGCTTTGTTTCCTGCTTCCTTGTTTGCTAAATTTGTGCGACTGGATTAAGATTTCTTTTATGGTGAAACTATAAGCTGTGGGGAGGGCAGCTGTAGTAGAGAGAAGGGAGCTGTGGACTAGCTGGAGGTGAGTCTGGGGAGGGCACTTGCAGAAGAAAGGACTCTCTCCCAGGGGTCAGGGGATGTCTCAGAGCCAGACAGGCAGCCTACGAGGTGGATGGAGCTCGAGAGGACAAATGAGGACACGTTCCTCACCCGTACAAGACCTTGGAGGAGAGCTCCCAGGATGCCCCATCCCCAGGGATGGGGTGGGGTGAGGTGATACCTTTGTCTGTGCTACTAGTCACAGATCTGGCCACCAGAATACAAGCTTGGGACAGGGTAATTTCTCCCTTTGCTCCTCACTGTTCTCCAGTATGTGATACGTGCTAGCTACCCAATACATCCTATACAGATTAATGGACTGAAATATCCTTCTGTCTTTAATGACATGTCCATTGTAGAGTGGGACTTCAATACTGTGTATGAACTGAATGAAAAATCCCATTCCTGCTGGAGGCCAAAGAGAGGAGAAATCTGAGTGTAGTTTCATGTAGGAAATTAATCTAGGGGTCATCTAGTTTTATATTTCCCTGGGCCCAGATGTCCCAAATATGCCTGCCTTGCAGAGCCACCTTTGAGGCTGGCATGAGCAGGCTTCTGGCCAGGGTACTCCCAGGACCCTGGAGAAACTGGGCCCAGACCCTGTCTCTCCACTCCGCCCCACTCCCAGCAGCTCTCTCCAGCTCCTCCTTCCTCACTGGGTCCTGACCCCCCAGATGCTATGTGCTTTTGCCTGGGAACCAGGGGATAAAGAAGACTTAATGAATTGAGAAAGTATAATTTGTTCAGGAGGAGTGCATTACATGATCCGTCTGAGAAAGACCAAAAACATTCCATATGAATAGGCCCCAAAGACTGATTAAAATGGACTAGAATGAGTCCACTATACTTCTATTTTAAAACGAGAAGCCACTAATTCAGTTTAATTCAAAGATTAAACATGATTAAAATTTCTGTAAGTTAGCTAGGCTTAAGAAAAAAATAAACGGCAGCGGCCATCCAAACATTGTGGTTCTTGGGGTATGACTTCTGGTATTTAATCAATGTGATTTTTTTTTTTATCATTCATTTTTTTTTTTCCTTCAAGTCAGCTTCTAACACCAAACTACATTTCATCAAGGTTGGTAAAATGTTTAGGAAGGAACAGATGTCAGAAAGTAGGAATTGCCCGTAACACTGATGGAAGCCAGTAATTTCTTTCCTGTCCAAAGGCAAAAGGATGAAAAATAATCCAGACTGTATAGTCATGCAAGGTTTACTGAAACATTAATGGCTATAAAAAGTAAGCTCATACCAAGCTATCTCCTCTCTCCCCTCTGAAACATCACTAAGGGCAATGCCTTTTTGATTTTAATTTTTTTTAATTTGTGAGAAATTCAACTGCACACTGAAAGGTCTCCATACTTTTCAACCCCTGAATATTCACACAAATACAGCTGATGATATTGATTAATGTTTATTAGCTCATTCCAAATATACTGGCATCTTAGTCAATTCTGCCATTTAATAATTTTGCTAAATCTCAAAAAATGGAGATGCAATCTTGCCTGTAAGGAGGCAGCCCTGCTAGTTATTTACAGATTGTAACATTTACATAAGAGTTTGGTTTAACAAGAGATATAAATATAGATAAAACCCTTAGGACTTCATTCTTTAAACTGCCCTCTAAAAATCTGCCCTGCAATTTGCAAACTGAATTTTGTGCAGACTATTCTTGGAAGCCTTTGTGAATTAGGAAGAACTAACTCAAAGCAAGGGCTGGCTAATCACAATTTTGCAAATTGTACGTAGCAATCATCCTCACATTGTGAAATTCAAATCTATAAAATGCTGATGTTTTAAAGTTGAAAAATAAATTAGCTCACTAGAACTATTTCGCAAAAAAAATCAGTCTGAGGCTTTACAACTAAATTATTTGTTTAAAAAAATTAAAAAATAGTCACATTGGTAGCAAATAATAAATAAAGGCAGAATATCATTCCAGCGTGCTCCTGCCACCGTCATCCGAAGGATGGAGGGTGCTTTCGGGAGTCCCCAGCTTCACAGCATTGCCTATAAATACTCACCTGCCTGGAACACGTGGATGCTGTAACTCTCCAGAATACACTTGTGGACATGCCCGGACTTCTATTGTAAATGCCTCCAATGTATTTGTCTACGATCTGGAAAACGCTCTCAGGCAGCGAAGGGATTAGTCAATATATTCTTTGATATGTCATCTACTGACTTGCTAAAGCCGATTCACATCTGCCCAGCCAAAGAAGTTGGCAGTTAGCATTTGTTTATTTGTTAAAAACCAATGCCATTCAGGTTACAAAAATTGTAATAATGTGAAAGTAAAAGAAGAGAGAGAGCTGCCTCAAGGGCACTCTCCAAATCCAGTGTATCTGAAAATGGAGTTGCCCTGTGGGAAGAAAGCTGATCTCAAATTGGGACAGAACATAAGGACCTAGGGCTGAGGGTCTGTTTGTAGGGAATTTTCTACAGATCATCACCCTAACAGGGGAGATATGCATGTACACCACCCAGGCAGACATGCGGGAGGGCACACACATACATACAAACACACATCACATAGCATTCCTCCCCTCAGCCCCAGAGCCCCATCCTGCAGCCTACACACAGGCACAGGTAAATGCCTTCTCAGGTTTATCAAATCCTGTTTTTTCAAACTCCAAGGCCTCTCCCTGGGCTTTGGCTCCAGTGAAATTTTGTGTTATTTAAAATTTCTTGCAACAAGCCCATATTTAAAAATATTCTAATTCTGTTGCAAATGCATCTGCCCGCCCTAGCCTTGGTCTGCATCATTTCATTGGCTCTTTGCAGACTTACGTCTGGTTTGCTCAGTTCTTTCCTTTTCCTTGGCTCTTACACCAGGCGAGATGGATGTGACTGGTATCTGATTTGTTATCACCCCCTCTTTGGGCATCATGGAGTCTGGAGACTGCACTGCATAGTTCTAGGCATGCTGTGAGCCCACACTGCTGATCTCACAGTGCTGGCAGAGGCTCCAGAGGTCCTGGGGGAAGCTGGCAAAATGGCTTTAGCATTTAGAAAGCACCCACAATGTCTTTGTGAGGAGGAGGCCAGATGTGGCCACATGTGGCCATTCTGCCCATGCCCTCTCCACAGAGGTAGCATCTCTTACCTCATAGCATTCAGCTGCTTAGCCTGCTGCTTAGGCATTTTGTCTAACATTACTTCTAGAAACAAATATTTCTATTAGTAAATACCATCAAGATATGATCCGCATTCAAGTGTTTCCTATAGGTAGCTGTTAGAAACAAGAAGAGAAATTGCTGTCTAAGTAGGAAAGAGGGAAAACAAGACATGTGGGCGTCTCAGAAGGATTGATGAAAAGCCTTCAAACATTACCTTCCTGTTCTTAATTCTGAATGTTGACTCAACCTCTATTAAAGGTCAACCCTCCAGTGACAGTGTCAGAGGTCAGTGACACTTCTCTCCCCTTCCAGAGGGGATTCTCAGCACCCCTCCAGTAGGTAGGACCAGCAGGTAGGTAATCTGCAGAAGCCCACGGCCAGCAGCGCATGCAAGGACCAGGTCCGAGTACACAGGCCGTAGGCCCCAGACACTTCATGACCACTCACCAGGCTGCTGGTCTCCCAGCCAGGCCATAACATGTGATGGGCACAGGTGAACGCCACCAGCCATGTGTCTGCCCTGTCTCGGAGACAACTGTAAGGGACTGGCTCTTCCAACACCTGGGTGATGCCCCAGATCATAGGTAGTTGAGACCAAGTCCCAGCTCTGACCAGAACTGGCTGGGCAACCTCAGGTCAGACTGTCACCCCTACTGTCGGTGGCCTGCATAAAACCAGAATGATCCTATCTTCTGGGACAAGAAGGAGCTGGGTTCCCAGAGAGGACTGAGGTCAATGTATGGGAGTTGTCATTACTGTGATGTGCCTATGGCTATTTTTAGCAATAGCTAGCTTTTAGGTTACTAAACTGCATACTATCAGAGCTTTGGGGCCTTAAGAGAATGGGGCCCAAATGTCTCTCTTCAGAGGAGCAAACAAAGCCCTGTCCAGGACCCACCTCCTGCCCAGCCCAGAATAGCTTAGCGTATCCTGCTTCTCTCTCCCATGTGCTACATCCCTGTGCCATGACCCTCAGGCTCCTCGAGGCCCACAGCAGGGCTGCCTCTTAGAGGTCAGGGTGGAAGAGGACACTGCCATCCCACATAGGCCAAGAAGAGCCACAGCCAGTCAGCACAGGGTCCTGACGTCCTCATGTGCCAGAACAGCAAAGCACCACAACCACTTTGGGGCCTTTCCAAAAGTCTTCAGCGTGTACCTGGGATCCCTCTGGTGGACTGAGGAGCATGGTACATGCTCTGCAGTGTAAGATGACGAGGCTTCACCTCTTCATGCCCAGAATTCTGCTTGGTACTTTGTCTCTGTGACCCTACACCCCCAACCCATCCATCCTAAGCTAAGCCATTCTCTAAAGCTACCCAAGAAAACACTTTAAGTATGTGAGGGATGCATACCCAACATATGTAAAGAACTCTTCAAAATCAATGAGAAACATTTTAAAACAGGAAAACATTAACAAGCAATTGATAGAAAACACTGGAGTAGTGATATACATGTAAAAAGATAGCTTAGTTGTACTTTTTCTAAAATTGGGGTTTTTGTCGTTCTTCATTGTTTACACAGATTAATGGGCTGCACATGACATCTAGTTGGAGTCTTGATCACAGAAATAGAAATGGAATTTTCACCCTTCATACTGACCAATTTTTCAGAGCAATAATAATCAGTGCTGGTGAGATTTGGGGAAATGAATGTTATGCATACAATATTGGGTAGGCATGTACATAGGTACACTATTTTGAAAGGCAATTTGGTGATGTCTCTCAAAGAATGTGTTTATATATCCAGCAATACTCTTTATAGAAGTCTATCATACAGAAATACTCAAACTTGCTCACAACAATATGTATGCAGGGTCGGGGATTTAGCTCAGCAGCACTGCACCTGCCTTGCAAGCGCAAGGTCCTGAGTGATTCCTGGTACCAAAAAAACAAAAAAACCAGTATATATGCAGTGTGTTTATTTTTATCATAGGACGGTGAGCATAATGCCAAAGGGAAAACTGAAAACTGCCCTTTCAGTAGGGCTACAGTTGCACAAGTACAAGTATGCCAGACTACAGATAATTATACAGAAATAAAAAATCGTGTGCTCTTTCTATATAGCTAATGTTTTGGTCCACAAGCAATACCATTAGCTTTCAAAAGCATATCTGAGAACAAAATGTAAAATATGATCCATTTATGGATAAGAAAATATCCATATGTGGCCAATAACAAATGCGGGAGGGGCTGTGGGGAGAAAGGAACCCTTCTCCACTGTTGGTGGGAGTGCAGACTGGTGCAACCACTGTGGAAATCAGTGTGGAGATTCCTCAAAGAACTAAAGCTAGAGGTTCCTTTTGACCCAGCTATACATCTTCTTGGTATCTTCCGGAAAGAATTAAAAGCATCATACCACAGCGATACATGCACATCCATGTTTATAGTGATGCAGTTTGTAATACCTAAATCTTGGAAACAGCCCAAATACCCATCAACCGACAAATGGCTAAAGAAGATGTGGTTTTTTCACACCATGGAGTACTATTCTGCCATAAAGAAGGATGAGCTTCAGACATTTATAGCTAAATGGATGCATCTTGAGACTATACTCTTAAGTGAAATAAATCAGACATATATGTTTACATACTGCATTGTTTCTCTGGTGTGAGAAACCAAAAGTGGAAATAAGGACTAAAATGTATAATAGATATTGGGAAATGGGAAGAAAATGTTCAAATGGGAAGGGGAACAAGGAAGGAGGGAAGGAGAAAGAAAAGAAGAGATAAGAAAAAAGTAAAAATTGAAGGAAAAAAAGAAACAAAGCTTTTGTACCCAGGGAAGGGAGAGAGCTTGAAGGGAGGGGAGAAGGGGAAATAAAGAGGCAGGGTGTATAGTGGACAGGTGCAAATTCCCTATGGTGAGTGTTACCATTATGTATGCCTAAAGTGTACCAATAAATGTTGTGCTATTTGCCATGTGTCTTCGTGTATTTGTGAAAGTATTCATAATACTAAGACAGAAACCTCAGATATGCAGACAGGCAGCTGCCCACCAAGACTCAGAATAGAAGTTTTCTCCATAGAGGCCAGAAAGGTTTGGAAGTGGAGCTGATAGGAGCTTTTGGGTTTTACTCTATATATGTCTCTACTGTTTGAATCCTGAGAGCCATAGAGGTTTTGTAATTCAGCAAGACCAGCTACACTAAAGCCAAAACCCTACAGACTGCCTTTGTCAAAATCCTTCGCTAGAACGAAGACTTCCGTGGACCTGCCCAACCCAGCTCCAGGCCCCATTACCATCTTCTTCCCTTTTCTTCCCTTCCTTTAAAGGCCACCTCTTGCAGAACTTCTCCCTGACCACTTCAGCCCACAGTACTCTCTTCTCCTCTCTCACCCACTCCTCTCACTACGGCCTGGGGCCTCTTATGGCTCATCACCTCCTATCTGAGAATGACTACACTCCTCGAAAGAAGGGCCATGCCTACTCATTGTCCCTTTCAGTGATTACTTGTTGAGCACCTACTATGTGCCAGACAAAGTTCTAGGGTTAAAAATAGGGCAGCAAACAAAAGGTATGAGATGTCTTCCATCAAGGAGTTGATGATCTGGTAAAAGAGCAGCGGGTAAGAAGAAATAAATTAAAATGCCCAGGAAAACAATCACAGAATAAGAAATAAAAACAGCAACAGCCTGTAGATGCCTGTAATCCCAGCACTCTGGGAGGCTGAAACAGAAGGATCACAAGTTCAAACTCAGTCCAGGCAACTTTGTGACTTAGTGAGAACCTATTTCAAAATGAAAACAAGCTATAAGTATAGCTCAGTGGGAAAGCCCTTGGTTCAATGCAAAAGAAAAAAAGGAGGGGAAGGAGGAGGAGGAGGAGGAGGAGGAGGAGGAGGAGGAAGAAGAAGAAGAAGAAGAAGAAGAAGAAGAAGAAGAAGAAGAAGACAATGAGGAGGAGGAGGGGAGGAGGAGGAGGAGGAAGAGGAAAAAGAAAAAAAAAAAAAGAAAACAGCATGAGGAGGAAAACTGAACAGAAGGCCACTTTGAGACACACTATTTAGACCCAGGCCTGCAGGTGAAGTGCCATGTAAGGACTCAGCAGGAAGAGCAGGACAAGTGGGCAGGTCCCGCCTCATCCACAGTGCAGGAGCCAGAGCTAGGCACACTGTGGGAGCTCAGGGACCATCTGTCCCAACTGACACACAAGCAAATGATCCAGTCTGGCTGGCAGAGTTTCCACCAGGAGAAAGGAGAGGGCTTAGGTGTGCTCACGACAGACCAGGATGCCATCTTATGCCTGCCTCTGCTCAGACCCCTGGGCACAGCCCTCCTATCTGACCAAGAAAACCCATAACAATCTAAGCAATGCCTCACCTCAGTCCCCAGAAGTATGAGACAGTGGGAACCTCCTGGGTCCCAGAAGGCCAGTGTCAGAGCCTTTGCACAGGTCCAAAATGTATAGCTCTGGGTAGGAAAGCTGCTTAGGTCAAAACACAAAGGTAACCCCACGACATGACTGCAACAGCCAAGCTCTGCTTCCCAGGCCCCCAGGGCTTACCCTGGGCCTGTGTTTTGACAGCTTTCCTATTACTGGGGCACAATATCCACCAATACCCACAACTTAAAGGAGAAAGGGTTTAATTTGGCTCATGGTTTCAGGGGAATCAGTCCATGGTTAGCTGCCTCCAAGGCAAGAATATCATGGCTAAAGAGTGTGGTAGAGGAAACCTGCTCAGATCATGATGGCCAGGAAGTTGAGCAGAACAGTGCCAGTAAGGAAGGGGCTAGGGACCAGATAAAGTTCCCAAAGTCACACTGCCATGACCCACCCAAATATACCCTAAAAGTGTTCTAAGCCAATCCAGCTAACACAATCAATCAAACACCACAGCCTGCAAATTCCCCAGGGTGCATAGTATGGCTCTTCCCCGAGGGCAGGCAGTGAGGGGAGAGGACAGTACAGTGGGAGATCTTCTGAAATTTAGGTCCTCAAGTTCCATAGCACCAGACAGGAGGCACATAAACAACTGTGACCCACCACAGACCATCCCGACCACGTAGTGCTCCCAGAACCACGATTCAGGGATCCTATGAACACCAAAACCTCCACCATCAGGGCCTTGGATCCACAGGGCCCTGCCTGCCACTCCACTTCAAAGGGACACCACAATTCACCTGCAGCTGGAGACTTCCACCCTGCCACAGGGACAGTTTCCCAAGCCTTTCACACTACCCAAACAGCAGGTGGGTAGGACCATGTGCTGAAGTCTTTTGGCCCCAGAAAACCGTGTGGCCCCCCAGTAGGCAAAGTAAGCATTTGCCTAGGTCACCAGCAAGGCAAAGCCAAAATGAGAAGAGTGGGCACACTCTTCACAAAGGAGAATTGGTATGGTTACCACAAGAACACTACCAGACTTTTGCTGGGCTCCCTACTCCCATGTCACCCCCTGACACCTTCATGTACTCTAAAGCACACACCCTGAGGGGTGAGGGAAAGGGTCTCTCCCCTCAGTGTGCTGGCCTCTAGGCCCTATGCAGAGACTCAAATTTCACACGCTATTTGTCCCAAAAGGAAGGCGTGACACACCAGGCCAAAGACCCTGGAGCAGTCACTCTTGGCCCAGGCTCCTCCAGAACACTGAAGACTGACCAAGTCTGGGTGGGCTGTTCCAGCTTGACAGACTGTGTGTCCTTCGCTCCTGACACATGTTCCATCCCAGCAGGACACCCATCAGAGATCTCCAGCCCCAAGAGACATGGGGAAGCCATGAGCCATGGGGGGTGGGACAGAGCTTGGGCCTCAGAGAAGGGGCCTCCCACAGAGGTGTGGAGTGTTCAAGCTTCCCAGGGACTGCTGGGAAACAAAGTCAAAGCTACGCTACCCAAGGCAGAACACAGAGGGACAGAGACAGGGCAGAAGCTCTGGGCAGAGGTGAGTCACTCACAGGGGGCTTCTTTGAGGACCCTCTCCCTCCAGCTAGCAGGGGCTCAGGTGGGGCTAGCTCTGCCAGGGGACGGTGGAACAGACAGCTTCTCACGCCAGGCACCCGAACAAGACTGGCAGCAACCTCTGCCCTGCTCACCAGACCCAGCAGCCCAGCCTTCTCCAAACCTCACGGGCTGCAGAGTCTGTGTCATCACTCTACAACAAAGTCCCCATGAACCCCCTGGGAATGTGTACCTGCCCCAGCTTTGTCACCTCGCTAAGCCATCAGTGGGAGCCCCAGACTATGCTTGGCAGGCTTTGCTCTGAGGTTTGCTTCAGGCAGGATCTGGAAGGCTCTGGCCTTTTTTTTTTTTTTGATAGAAAGGAGAAAGATCTGGAAAGTGTGGCCTTTGTTATCTCAGGGGACTGTAGAAGCCACAGCCTTGCAAAAGGCCAGGATGCCTACTACTGGAGGAAGGTGATCCTGCAGCGAGGAGCAGGACGCCGGAGGTCACAGAGGTGTCCGAGGCAGAGGCAGCAGGGTGGGCCATGTCCCATCCCCCCAAGAGAAGGGGGTCACCCTGAGCAGGAGCCAGGGCCCCATGTGCCCCTTCTGCCACTTGACTCAGAGTGAGACATTCAAAACACAGAAACTATATTTAAATTTCACTAGGTTTTACTTTTTTTTCTTTAAGCGCTGGAGATTTAATCCAGGGCCTTCACACTGAACTGTATCTCCAGCTTGTTTTTTTCTTGTTTAAATTTTAAGGCATGGTCTCAGTAGAAGTCACTAAATTGCCCAGGCTGGGCTCAAACTTGCAATCCTCCTCCTACCTCAGCTCCCAGACTTCTGCGATGACAGCCTCATGCCACTGCACCCAGCTTACTACTTTTAAACTAGTTTCATACAAAAAGAAAAATCAGCTTCTTTGCAGAAATTCTACTGACTTTACTGAACTAGACCAAAAAAAAAAAACAACAAAAAAAAACTTTTTTAATTTCAGGACTCCAGGAGCTCATTTCTCTGGGGATGAGAAATCCCACTCAGAGCACAGCAAGTGCTCAGAGCGCAGATTCCTCAGGGAAGCCTGTGGTGGCCCCTCCCACTCCGCCTCGTGCCCCCAGCTCTCCTCCCCTGGATTACACTCACCTCCCAGTCCTGCAGGGCCACTGTCTCTCAGGGGCCTCCTCTGTCTACCTGCAAGGTGACAAGTGCAAACTGTCCTGCTTGTGCAGCAGTGCAACACATGTCCCAGTGCCACAAAATGAGACTCGCTTAGTCACATTTCAGTCCTTGTACATTTCCCCTCCTGAGACTGAGGAGAAATCTAGCACTTCAAAACTAGGATGTCACAGCTATAGTAGATGGGGCTAACTAAGGGGAGGGAGGAGAGAGAGAAACAGAGAGACAGAGAGAAAGAGGGAGGGAGAATATGTAAAGTTACTTCAAATAAAATATTAAGTAAATAACAGGAAGCTATGGAATGTATAGAGCCAAGGGGGTGGGTGGAAGGGATAGATCTGAAAGGGAGTAAATTAAGTGAGGATTAGCTGCAGAGCAGGCTAAGCCTTGGAATGGGACAGACACTTTTTCTAAAAGTTAAGAAAAAAAATACTTGAAAAAATAAGACATTTGTGGGAAAGAATATTAGCCATCACAAATCTGTATTGTTTGTTATGGGAGCTGCATACAGGCACAGAGAGAAGGAGCCCCAACCCTTCAGGGTACAGAGCCCTTCCAGCCAGTCTCTAGTACTAAGGGCCACTGTCAGGGACTGATATCCTTCTAGTCTGCTCTACTACCATCCTGAGCATCAGGAAAGACAGACGGCCTCAGCAAGCTCAGAGAGCTCGCTTGTGACACACACTGTGACTAAGGCAGTGAACAGGGCCAGTAGTCAGCCTCAGGGCCTTCAAACATGTCAGCTCCAAGTCCCCGGAAGTGGGTCTTCACTGGGACTGGAGTATCAGGCCACGGCTCAGAGATATCAGAGCTCCTTGGTCAGTTGTTACAAAACCTACTGCCAAGGAGGCACCCTGGGGTCCTCTGTCCCTTGGAGAGCACACAGCGGATAATGAGGAAGGGGCTTTACCCAGTGGCCCTCTGCCACTGCCCATCATGATCCCACCATCTCCCTGTGGCCCATTATCCGAGTACTTGAACCCTGGATAACAATGAGTTCATAGAGAATGAAAGTGCTCGGCTTTAATTGTCTGTATTTAGTCACGCAAACAGAAGCAATGGTCTGAGAATGGCTAGTTAGCCGCTGACAGGCTCGGCTCAGGAGCTGGCTCTGAGGAGCAGGAGCGGTTACAAATTGTTTTGATGGAGACTCTACTAGAGCAGTAAATTTCCTCTTAAACCTGCTTGCCTGGAACAAGTTTTCTTCCCTTCCCATCTTCTCCAACCGCCCCCCCAATACCACCACCACCCTTTTCGCCTTAAATGAAATTCCTGCCCATGCTAATATCCAACAAATAAACATCATTAAGAAATTGAAGGCACTGAAAGAATGTGTGGTTTATGTTAAATTTTCCCCTGTCAATCAATTCTGCATGTCTGCATGAAACCGATGATCGCATCATCATGTTAGTTTGCCTGACTTGTTCAGCACAAAGAAGGTGGGAACACTTTCTCAAGCAGGGATGTCAGCACTTGAAAACTCCATCACCATCTGTGCTCATTTCTGAAAGGGAGAAAAACAACCCCTGTTTAAGAAGACACCAGAACAAATAACTTGAATGTTTGAAAATAAACCACAGGGTCAGAGAAACTTTATAATGAAACGAGGAAGCAATAGTATTGTTCTGTTTTTATAACGCGGGGCTTGCAAACCTTCGTCCGCCACATTCTTTGCTCTAAAAATAGATATTAATAATACCCACGGAAAGATCCGCACCCTGTGAAATGCACATGTTATTTTAAAAAGCATCAGGCTTTCCGGCAAGGCCGTGGGAGAAACCTATGGCAATGGAGGCCTCGCCTGCTCCCCATCCTATCGCCTGGGTTCAGAGGCTGCAGCCTAGTATTCAGCACCGTGCCTGACCCTTCCTGCCTCTCCCTCCTCATTCTTCCCACATAAATGAGAACCAGGAGCCCCTCTACCCCCACATGACGATCACTCATAAAAAGGGCAAGGAAGGAAAAACTTCTACCTCCCAACTTTTTGAGCAGAGCCTGTCAAAGCCAGTCTGCAACATGGAGGCTTCAGCACCAGAGTCATGAATGGACACATTGTTCCACCCTTAATAAACTTATAAGCCAAGAGCATTTTGATCTAATTTTTCTTTCTGTATCTCACTATTGTACTTTGTCATGAGGAGGTCTCACATAAATAATGTAGTGTTCTTATGAAAGTTTTTAAAGCACCCGCAGTTGGACAGGACTGTTACAAATGATATCCAACACAAAGAATATCAATTAATCAAATGGTAAAACACTACAAGAACTCACAATACACAAGTAGCAGAGGAAAAGATAAATTGATTTCTGCTGCAGCACTGCGCCTTTTCAACCGCACAACTGTGTGAAAAATACCAGTCAAAAAGTGTGCTGAGGCAGCACAACCATTTAATACTCCACAAACAGTTATCTAAGGCAATGTCCAATAGTCAGACAGTATAGTAATGTGACCTACATACTAACAAAATCATTTTTAGATGCGGAAGCCACTCCACACTCACGCACTTGATACCACTTAGATAACCAGGATCTCTTTCAACCTTCGCAGAAGTTAGTTTTCCCCCACCTTTCGCCCATTTCCACTGCTAAAATGTGTCACGGGGGACAAGCTGGAAAAGAAAGCTACCAGTGAGACAAAGCAAACACTTCTTGGTTTGTTTGTTTTTGCAGTAGTGGGGATTGAACCCAGGGCCTTCACACTGAGTTACATCCACAGACCTTTTTAGTTTTTATTTTTATTTTGCGAGAAGGTCTTGCTAAGTTCCTAAGTTTTGTCCAGGCTAGGCTTGAACTTGAGATCCTCCTGCCTTGGCTCCCGGAGTGCTGGGATTACAGGGAGTTCACACTCTTCCGTCTCTGCATTTTCAGCTGCGTGTTTGTTCTGATTTTCTTTACATGTTTCCTTCTATGTCTCAATGGACTTTTGCCTTTTTAAAAAAAAACAAAACTTTATCCTTTGATCGGGGTGGGAAATTCTAAGGATCTTCTTGTGGCTGTGCAGAGACCTTGCCTAGAGTAGCAAGTTGGGCAAGGGAAGAGGATGAGGAGACTCAGAAGCCACTGTGATTAGTTGTGATCAGTGAAATTAAACTGCAGTATGAGAAACTCTCAGGTGTCATTCTCTCCAAGACGATCTCATCACCAAAGACAATCTCACAAAGCTCTTCCCAGGAAATCATGAAATTCTGTATGGGAACAGGGCATTGGGGCTAGTAATACAAGGGATGGGCTGTGAGCATCACAGAGAGCCATCAGCCTGGGTCTGAGCTCAGCTATGACCACAGAGTGACTTCCAGTGATTGGCAGTTCCTGAGCTGTCTGGAGAAGAGCAACCTGTAGACTGGGAGCCTCAGAGAACTCTCACTGGCTTCAATACCAGGCCCTAGCTCCCCTCTAGTAGCTGACATGGGCTTCAGGAATCAGCTGTGATTGGATGCATGAGGACTCTGAAGTCTGAAAAGTTCAGATCCAACTCTCCTTGTCATGGAGCAAAGAAACCAAGATGGTTCCCACTCAAGAATTCCTCCCCAGCTGGATTGAGTGCCAGCTTTGTAAATCTTTTACACAAAACCTTCTCTTCAACCTTTCTCTCACCCCATTTCAGTCTTCAGAACTTATGACTGATAATCCTCTTTGTTTCAAGAAAATCATGGTTCACATGAAAAAAACAGTTCACAAGATTACACGGAGAGATCGCCAGGTCCCCCTAAAATAATACCATACCAGTCAAGTTCATCTGAGTCCACCTTTTGAATATCTCTAGGGAAATGTTACCCTTTACATGATGGAGAAAGCCCTACATCTTAATCCTTGAGAGGAAGCAGGAGGATTACCAGTTTTCGTTCTGGTTCTGACCCACCTCCACAGGTGAGAGCTGGCACCTCCATGACACGTGCTGCACGACTTCTCCCAGACCCCACCATCCATCAGCCAGGCCCCATGTTAATACAGGCCTTCACATAATGAATGGTATACTTTGCAGATTTCTATTTCCAGAAAAGAATGATTTAATATCATAAAATAAAGCTTCAGACCTCCATGCCAATTACTGTGTTTAAGTCATCGAAAGCCACCCAGGAAGGTTAGGGGAGCAGGCCAGTGTTAAAGGAATGTGTAACCCAGCTGCAAAGAAAGGCCAAGTTACACGGCTTGCCGGGTAAGAAGAGCAACTCGCTAAAAGCTTCAACATTGTGAGAAGAAAATGTCAGACACCACAACCTCATTGCATTGGCAATAAACATGAGCCAATAACTAAATCATTGTCACCAGCTTTACTTGTGGGTCAGGCTGAGAAATACTGAAACACATAATCAAGTTCTTACTGTATTTTAACAGAAAAAGAAAAACCATGGAGATCACAGCTCACTGACAATTCCTACATATTATGAAGCAACACAGAATGTGTAAGAGAAGAAGGCTCTGGACTGAGTGAGTTAGGGTGACCTTTGGAGAACGTGGTAGGGACACCTTCATAACCTGTCTTCCGTTAGCCCTGTCCTAGAGTCTACTCTGAAGCCCCAGCAGAAGTTTCCAACAAGGAAACAATAAAAATCAGAAAAATCAGAAGCATCCTTCATGTAAGACCAAGATACCTGAGAGCATGTATCCACTTCTGCATCTCCTCTGCCCATAGAAATGGTGGCCACCTAATCACGGTGACCCCAGCCACAACAGTCATATTTCATTTAGCAGTGGCTAGATTTTGTTTAAAACAAAAGCATTCATTATTTCACAGTTCAGCCAAAAAAAAAAAAAAAAGGGAAGGTACTTAAGTTATTTTAACATCAAGTGTTTTTCAAAGCTATAAATATATATGAGGGGACTAATTGTAAACTTCTCCCAGAAACTCAAATCCAAATTCATGTTGCCATGCGAATTCAATGATAATAAATTACATCCTTCTAAGTAAAGCATCCTCTGTAATAAAACACCCACCCTAGAGAACTCAGAAGCCCTGATCCCAGCTAAAAGGATTCATGCCTTTGGAATTCTGAGTATATATATTATTTTTCTGTCAGTTCTCTCAACTTCTCTCAATTACTGATGTTCTCTACGTAATGAATTTTCTTGGGTTTGATGCGTGATTATGGCTATATTTTTATCTATATGTTTTGTGGTTCTTGTACTTAAGCTTTTTGCTCACAAATCCTTTATTAAAAGTACTAAATTGTAAAAAGCACATTCATATTTCATTTGGTGTTCTACACAGAAATGTGAGTTTTTGCAGCAAACACAGCTGCATAGATAAAGTTACCATAAAATAACACACCAGACTATAGATCTCTACACTTTGAATGTTTCAGCTCAGAAGTAACTTTACTGAATTAGACTTTCTAGAACGTTTCCATCTTCTTCCTACAATGGACTCCTAACTAACTTTTCAATCTTTCAAATCAAAATCAGAGGTTAAAGCTGAGTGTGGTGGTGCACGGCTGTAATCCCAGCATTCAGGAGGATGAGGCAGGAGCATCGCTGAGAGTTCAAAGCCAGCCTGCACTACAAAGCCAGACACTATCTCAAGAGAAAAAAACCAACAAAACAAAACACCACATCCACACAGGTAGCTTGGCTGTGTACGTTGTAGTCTGTGTCACCTCCCTTCGTATTGACGTATTAATGGTTGGTAAAGACTTTACGTGAAACTGCAACTGCAAGCAGAACCAGCTCCTCCCAGGGAGAAGGCAAGTCCGTAGGACAGGCAGGACGCCCTGGGCAATGCTGAAGCATCGCCGCAGTGTTACCATGTCAGGGTGTGTGCACGTCTTCAGGGTGGCACGCAACAAGGGTTCATGCTTCTTGGGCATGTTTTTTAGAGGGCTTTGCCAAGGGTGTAAATAATTGGTTTTGTTGGTGTTACCTGACTGGTGACTTCACTGAAATCTGCACAATTCAGTTTCAGCTCTGGATTACTTCAGTTGACCTTTGTGAAGGTCTTAGTGGTGTAATGTAGGTGTTTGACTTGTTCTGACCTACTAGGATTTTTAGGGTTTGTTTTCACTCCTTTAAAGTAAAATTTTTTTTGGTACTGGGGATCAAACTTAGGACCTTGAGATTTCGAGGCAGGTGGCAGAACCACTTTAAAGTAAAATTTAGCAGAAGAAAAGAGGTGTGTGTTAATGCTAAGCAGGTGGGTTTTGGTTTGGCTTCTTTCAGTTAGACTTTTTGAACATTGAGATGAGCTTGAGCATGGAGCTTTTCAATTCTAAAATGCTCATTAAAAGCCTCTCATTTGAACCCATACCAAAGCATACTCTTCGCCTCTTTTCTGAAAGTTCAGGAAGAAAATAGCACCAGTTCAAACTTCTCATAATGAGGGAGGAGCATTTGCTTGCCTTATAATACTAACATGACTCAGTGCTTTCTTTTAAAACCGGATTTTTAAAATTGGATAGTATCGTATTAAGGAGTAAGCCACTTGCTATGGGCACCCTATGGTTTTATAGCTCTTAATCTAAACTTAACAGTTGATGTTACTTCCTTTTGGGAAAAACCCCATGTGCTCATGCCACCATTAGCAGTGAGGCAGGTGGCTCTCCACGGCCTCCCAGGGTATGACAAGGGTCCAGCCATCGCATCCTCCTGAGTTGTTTTGAAATGGTTTCTTTTTGTTTGTACATTTTGGCTGCAGTGTTGGTGGTAGAAAATACCATAATATGGATCATCTCCACTTCTGTGTTTAGTTATTTATTATTAGCCCTCAACCACAGTCTTCTGTTTCCCTTCCACCTCTCTTGCCTGTAGGATGTACTGTATATAGTCATGCACTTTGTATTCATATATTAGAAATCTACAAATCTATTTTGTACTTTTTATACTGTTGGATACTGATAATCAAAACTTTTACCAGGATATTGAATAAATTTAGTCTATTAGGAAATTTTTAAAAATCAGAGGTTAACGCTTCACTCTGGATCTCATGTACTTTTAGCCAAAAGCAAATCCATAGACGTTTCAAACTTGATAGCCCCACCATGAAGACTTGACAGTTTCGTTTGCTCTGAAAAAAAAATGTTAGAGGCAAGAAGCTAACTCAAGACACACATATCCATTTTGATATCCGTGTGTCATGAGATCTTAATTTGAAATGAATAAGCAAAATGAAGAGAATAATCTCACTCTGAAATGAGATGACTCAGATACCAAGCCAGGTAACAGGCCAGCATAAAGGCAAGAGCCCCACCACATTTGGCAATGATCAAAGACAAGAAGAGAAGACTGAAATCTGACCAATATCTCTTTGCAAAAAAAAAGTCTCTCCAGGGAAGGCACACACTGGCCTGGTAATCTAGGGAGCCACTGACCTTTTGAAAAAAAAGGACTGTAGAATTAAAACTGCCAATAAGGCAGAACAATTACTCAACACAGATTTCATGAGCAAATGAATAAATGGGTGAATAATGTGAGCATTTGTCAGTTGCAGTCAGCATAATAAATGAATCTGATATTAAAATTTGGAGGGAAACAAAAAGCTGATGTGACCCTCTGTCAAATCGAATCACTAAATATTTCCATGGACCCATTCTTAGCCTGGCCCAGATTCAGTGCTGTGGGTGGACCAAGGAAGTTTGGGCATTCGAAGGTGCTGGTCTTTCCTCACTCACCTGGCCTCTGCCACCTCATGTCCAGCCAGCATCAAGAGGCCAGGAAAAGTGGCCCTGATCAACACCTAGCTCAAAGACCTAGTCCTGCCTAGAAGAGACCTCCAGGCACCAGAAGGCAGGTTCCTGAGCTCCAGACCCTAACACAGGCCCGGGACTGGGGTCACCAACTGGACCCAACATGGGCAGAAGAATATGGGGCGGCCCACACAACCGAGGCCTAAGTGTCACTGTGGACCTCTACCATAGGTGCTGGAGCAAAGAAGACACTCCCTGCAGGGGTCACAGGGCATAACTGAGGGCTGTGAACTCAGATCATGGAGCAGCCTGTGCTGATTCTCCCTAAGATCTTTACAAGCTCAGACATTACTGCTCAGGTTACACCTCCACTCGCAAAGCACTTTTCTCCATTAACAGAGGATGCACTACCCTTTCTCTGCGCACAGTGAAATGAGCATTTTCTTTCCTGGATTTGTACAAATGAGGAAACCCAGAGCAATCACAAGCAGGCCCTGGAAGGGTCAGCTGAGGACATGGCTCCCCTCCCTCCCCACCGGTCCTCTCGCTCTCCCTTTTGCCCCTACATGGGTGCCATGCCTGGTGGGTGCTCCCCTGCTCACACTTTATGTAAGCTTCATCAACTGCTGTGGCTGCGACAGGGAACACACACAGTCCAGCCCATTTGGGGAAACCAAGGACCAGACAGAAATGCAGCCTTGGGCTTTGGAACCAATGAGAAGTAAGACTCCCTAGCCTCTGACTTCCTACTCTTCTCTGAGATGCCTTCTTACAGTCTTGCTCAAAATTCCACAGAGCGTCAGAGGAACAAATAGGCTGAGAACAGAGATATCTGCTTCCCCCCAGAAGTCTTTTTGACCCAGAGGTGGAGGGCCAGCCAGGCGTCCTCCCAAAAGGCACATGCCCTTCTTTGCTAGAGCCATTTTTGCAAACTGCCAGGCAGGTACAGGCATGCCTTTGCCCCTCAAGAACCTCCCCAGCCCCATCCTAAGAACTTGGACCTATCTGTTATCAGTCATTTTCCTCAATGGCAAACAAGAGTACGAAGTGCAGGTTCCAAAGCCAGCAGGCTGGTTGCTCCTTGTGCAATGGCCCCAAAAGCCCTAGTCTTTCACCTTCTCCAATGTACCAACACAGCCCTCTCACCCTGCCATTTTTATTCTCAATTTAATGGTAGAAAAGCATCACTCAGGGACCCAACTGGGTCACCTCACCTGCCTGCCCTGACCACCTCTAGAGCCATCGTCTAGGTCAGGTCAAGGAATGAACTCTAATTCCCTCTCCACTTTGCTGGGCACAGGCAGCAGGAACCCCATCACCAACACCAACACCACCAAGAATCCATGACTATGCTTCCCCGAGAAGCATGCACTTAGCTGGCCAGGGACTTAGGGGAAACAAGCACCTTTTAGAAACTGCTCTGGTTGCACACACCTCCAGCCAGCCATCTCTGTCCTGCGTCCCCAGCCTTGGACTATCATCATCACACCACACCTGTCACAGGCACAGAGATGCCAGCCTCCGAGCAGACCAGTGGGGGAGGAACAGGAAGGAGGAGGGGACGTCCTCCCCTCCAGGAGCTTGCCTCGCATCTGGGAGATGAAGCAGGGTGATGGCAGAGGGGACGCGAAGTAGAGTACCCTGTCCCCATTTCAAGAGACCTGAGACACTAGCCAAGGCTTAGAATAACCATTGCTCAACTGGGAGCTCCTAAGTGCTTTAAAATGACCATGATCCAGGTGTCTAGAACCAAAAGCATTTTGCTGGTAAAACCTTCAGTTTCCATCACATCCACTGAACCAGACGACAGATTGTTGTGTGCACGCTCACACACGTGTGCTTGTGTGTGTGTGTGTGTGGTCCTGAAGTTAAAGCAAGACCTTCACACTGAGCCACATCCTCAACCCTTCTTTAATTTTTTTTTTTTTTTTTTTTGGTACCGGGGATCAAACTCAGGTCCTTGTGCTTGCAAGGCAGGTGGTGGAAACACTGAGCTAAATCCCCGGCCCAGCCCTTCTTTAATTTTAAAATGGGGTCTCACTAAGTTGCTAAGGCATCCAGGCTGGGCTCAAATTTTAGATCCTCCTGCCTCAGCCTCCCAGAGTACTGGGATTATAGGCATGTGTCATCACATCCAGATCAAGACTGCCAAGTTTTTGAATACCCTATTACCAGAGATTTGCCTGCTTTGGAATTCCAGCTCCCAGTGTGGGGGGCGGGGCGGGGGGGTGTAAAATTCACAAGTAGCACAAAAAAAAAAAAAATGGCCCTGTCACCAGAGAGTCCATAGTTGGGTTGGATGGGGAAAGAGCTGAGTATAAAACTGCCCTCTTTCCATCTCTGCCAGTCAGACTGGGTGAGCTGATTTGGGCATCCACTCGAAACACACAGTGCTATCCATGTGCAGACACTGGGCAAAGGCTAAGGGGATGGGGAGGGCACAGCCTTGCCATGGAGAACAACGTGGGGAGGCAAAGACCAGCCTGAGGGCCAATCACCCTCATGGGCACTGCAGAGGGCGAGGCTTCAGCCTGCGCACTGCAGAGTTTGCCTGAAGGACAGAGACCAGGCTGACACTCTAGACAGAGGGCACAAAACATGAGGGAGCTGCCTGTGGTATGAGAGGACCAGAAAATGGGTGAGCTGGTGTCTGGGGGCCTGTAACCTTGCTCTCAGCTCTGTGGAGTCAGAGTCTAAGAGAGGGGCACTTTCTCTTAATGTGCTCCTCAGACTGACTTCCGGTCCTAAGTTACTGTCCTGCTCAGAGACTGTATGGACCCAAGCACCTCAGTTCCCCACCTAAAGATCCCACCAACCCTGCAAATCCTGTCGGATCTTGCATGTGGTGATCTAGAATGCTGCACCATAACACGGGCTAGAAGGGGCTAACCTCAGAGACACAGAAACACAGGTCCAAGCCCACGGACCGAGCTCCTATCTACTCCTAGAATATTCCCCGCATGGTCATGGCCTTGCATTAGCCCCCACTAAGTGGCTCCCGCAGTCTTCAAGCTCCCAAGGACCTGCAGAGCAACAGTGCAATCTGCAAAGCTGGGTGGGGGCCTTCGGAGCAAACTGGGTGCCCTCTTTTTCACCATTAGGAAACACTGGTGATACATGACTCCTATTCTAGAAAGACTTTCTCTGCCTTACCCCCAAACTTTCTTATCAGTGCTGGGAAAAATATTGGATCCAAACAGTTATTATAAAAAATTATTTGTAGACTGCACTAAAACGTCCTCTACATCTTTATTTAGCATCGTCTCTGTGAACATATACTGACATCGACTCCGCAGAGCCCACCGCGAGCATCCCTCCCACGCAGACCGAGACGGTGCCGGTTTCACCCAGCACACATGGGGCCCTGGCAGGGACCTGACTGCACCCAGCCTGGTAATTCCCATATCCCCTGGGCTCTTTTTTTCTCCAGCATCATACATTATATTTAAGTCTCTCCAGCAATACAAATTTCAATTTGGCCAAGCTCTTTAATATTAATAGTTGTCAATCCAAATGCAGAGTGCATAATAAAAAATTTAATCGAAACGAATAGCTCACATATTTCTCTACCTTCTAAATATAGTTACCAATTAGACAAAAGATTTGGTTATATAACATTGTAGAATTAAGGCCACCTACTAAAGACCACCTGTTAGGGCTGAGAACGACAAAATGCCTAATTCCACTCTGCTCATTACTCTTAAAGATAAAGCATATCTCACCTCATAGTTCCTTCATTCACAGGCACAAACTGTGAACAGAGAATGAACAGGCGTCGATCCAAGGGAGACTCTGAGGCTAAATTATAATCACAAAGGCATCCATAACGGTAAAACCATGGCTCCGATAGAACTGTGCAGCTTACGAGACCCAGTCCTGGTAAGAGAATGTAAATGTCTTGCCATTGCCATTGCCCCATTTTGCAGACCGCATAACTGAGGCCCAGAGAAGGATGTGAGCTGCTCAGCAAGCCACAGTGAGGGTGGTCCTGGAACCCGGTGCTCTGACCCTAGGCACTTAGCCCCTACCTTCTCAGACACAAAAGCATCATTCAAACTGGGTGGCATTGTTGTTGTTGCTTTGTTTAATATAAGAACTAAACTGCTCTTGCTGGTTTCCCTGCTCTTTGCTGAAAACCACATCATCGCTGCAGGAGGGTGGCCACGGTCCCCCCAAGGCAACTTGAAATGCCTGCAAGCAGGAGCACTTTTCAGGCAGGACAGAAACACAGGCTGACCTTCCACTGTGATGACTGGGGCCTGATCAGAAATCCAAGAACCTCGGGTCTCGGGGTGACCCCCTGATAATCCAGCATTTCAGGGAATGGCAGGGCTGCATCTCACTGCAAATGCAACATCCCTGCCCTTTTATAACAGCAGAAATAGTCGTGGAGAAACTAAGAGATGTGACCAAGGTCACTAGTTAGTGGCAGAGTTTCTGGGACAAGAACACACACACACACACACACACACACATATGCATGCACACTTGTGCACTCAAGTGTTGAGTTCTATAAGTACTGGTCTAGTCTTGGCGCCAGTCGCAGAGCATCCTGTTGGGCATGTGGGGTATTTCTTCTGCAAATGACTCCAGGCCTCTTTTGTGAGCTGCTCTGGGCTCTGCCCCGAGCTACATCAAGCAGGAAGTTTAAATGAAATGGCTCCCAAGTTCCTTAAATGGTTTAATAAAACATATACTGACTGCAATGTGCAGTTTATAGTGGCAAACTATTGCCCCTCAGTTGGGAAAAATGACCTCCAGTCGGCAATATTACTTTCAGCTTCATGATTCTAGCCCGTCGTCGGCCCGTTCCCTCAATCCACCAGGCAATTCTTTTCTGTAACAAGGCCGGCAGCAGCCACCATGCGAGCAACCAAAGGTGCCAGCGGCCCGCAGGCCTCCAGAAGGCCTGTTCTATGACGAGACAAAAGAAGCAGCGGGCAAATGACACTGACACACACCAGGAAAGACACTGCCTGGAAAGCAGGGAGACACCAGAAAAAAGTGTAGGAGATTCCAAAAGATTGGAGGAAATTACATGTGGTATCAAGCAGAAAGCTGTGCGTGTCTGTGTGTGTGTGTGCCCCACTCAGCATTGCCTAGGACTAGGATGGATGAAAACTTAAGCAGACTTGTGGGGGAGAGAAGGGAGAAGCCCAAACTCCACAAATGATCTTGGCCTTTGCAACCCTAAGATTTAGAAAATGCAAGGAGGGTAGAATATGAAATTCTAAAACTCTATGCTACATTAGTAACAAATAGCTATTAATAACGCTTCTAATCACAAATGCCATTTCCGATATTTGGTGCTGAAAGGTTTTGCCTCATCTGAAAAGTACTGAAATTTGACTGCTAGAAACTGATGACCTTTTATCCTAAACTGTGCATTGAGATGGCTTGTTAAGCTCATTAGTATTATATGGTGAATTAGATTAGACATTTTATGATTTTTCAAAAAAGGCTTTTTTGATAGGAAAAAAGCAGCAATTTCCTTTTTTCACATTTTTCATTTTTAAGGTAATAAAAATGGCATGTGTGTACCGTGGCATAATGGATTAATTAAGGAATATTATGTTTATCCTAACTCTTAACCGAGTTGTACATCTTCATAACTCACCCATAAAAATTAATGCATTATCTTATACCATGGGATGATAGATCTTCTATTTTTACCAAACCTGCTCAGAATACATTGTTCTAAATTGGATTATTCTGAGAAATAGTGAATACCATATTCTGATATCATCAGTCCAAAATCATATTGTTATTTTAAAACGTTATATTATTACATATAAAACCAAAGTCTTCTCTCTGCTGCAGCTCTGAATTGTCAGCTTATTCTGGCTCTGAGAACATCAAACTGCTTTCTCCACCTACACTCAGGCAGCCTATTTTATATTTTCACTCATTCACAATGGATTTGTTGTTTAAAAAACACATGCATTCCATCAAAGAATCATTGGACAGTATTTTTTGTCTATCTCTTTGTGTCTTGATGGTAGATGTGAATATAAAAGAATATTCATGCAAGATTCATAAAGGCCCCAGATTTCTAAATCAACAGATGAAAAAAATCCCTAAAAATAATAATGTCCAGATGTTGCTTATTTAAATGAGCTGTTGCCATTTAATGTTGCCAATCATAAAAGTGATAGAATTTGTGAATTTCAAGGTATTCATAATTTACGGAGGATTATAATTTTTTTATCAAGGGAGCATCCAGGGTGATTAAAATGAGCAATTTCAATAAATACAAATGATTCTCTCACGGAAGCTACCTTTATAACCTTGGCCTTATATTGCCTGCTGCAGATTCTCCCTCTTTTCCTGGCCCTCTTCAGGGGCAAATGTAATTTACTAAGCCTAAAATGTAGATTGTTTTTCATGTGCTAAACTTCAGAATTGGACAGACTCTTAGGAATCACATGGATTTGCTTTCTCTTACTGGTGAGAAAACCGAAATTACGGAGCTTATAACATTTGACCCAAAGTCTCAAGGTTGAAAACAAAAAAGATTGTAGAATCCAGGCTTCTGAGGTCCACCTACAAAAATTTAGGTACTGGGATCCCAGGCCCATCTGCATTGTCAAGGGAGCCCATGGGAAACAGATATCACCAGGTCCCATGCCAGACTCATACATGTCAAAGTCTGGACCCTGGGAACCTGTCTTTGAAACAGATTTCCCAGCAATTCTGAAACTACCATGATAATATGTTCCCTGGTCCCAAGGCTCCCTGATTCCAAACACTTTCTTTGGACTGAGACAAGACGAAGGAGTTAGCAAATTGTTCTTCCAGAGGTGACAAGGATCTTTCAACAGCTGTGACCTGCTGCAAGTGTCCCCACCCCAAAGCTAGCAGCCTGAGGAAACACTCATTCCAATGGTCATCAAGAAATCTGTATTCCACAGACTGACGTGGGCTGTGACCCATGGGAGATTTCTGGGCAAGCCTCCCCTGGTCCAGATACAACCAAGGAGCTGCTGGACCTGAACAGGATCAGAATTTGTGAGGATGTGTCTTTCATTTGCAGTGGGTGTTTAGAATTAGCCTGCTATTCTCTAGGGAAAGAAAGCTGGGGTGGGGTGGGTGAGGTCCCTTGAAGAAGTACATGAGGTCAACCAAAAGGGGCACTGTGCAAAGCCAGGGGCTCCTGTGGCTGGCACCTGACCTCTTAGGCCAGAATGCATGGATTAAGGGGCTGCCTTGGGCAGAATTCTCCCACTACACAGCTACTCCTTTACCTGTGCCACAATTCTCTCTACAAATTCTAATATCTGCAGGTCTTAATCCTGCAAAGAGAAAAGGTCAGCTACACCCTTGTGTGACACTGCAGAAAGAATGGAACAGCAACCAACCCGTGGGAGGTGGCGCCTATGTCTGTGTTGGGGACCGGTCCATCTCTCTGGTGAGATACAGCTCCATTCAAGAACATGTCAGCCATCTGACTTAAGCAGATTTTTATTTAAATTCAGGAATAAAGCCCTCAAGGGTTCAAACAGAGTGGCTTAAGATCAAACATGTTCTAGTAAGAAACGTACTTTAGCAGACATGCCGTTACACTAGATGTAACTTTCCCCCACATAGCCCTTCCGGGTGTGCTAAGAGATCATATAATTGCACCTAGAAAGACTTAAGGATCACGTGCCTGAGTGAGCAGAGTATTCTTCAAATCGCCCTTTTGTTAAATCCATCTAGCTGCACCTTGAAGATGGAACACAGACAAACCAAAAGGAAGACCCTCGGGCTTGATGTTGGACTGAGCTCAGGTCACCTCTGAAGATGTCTCAAGGAGGGTCCTAGGATCTGATGGACAGGAACACACCATAGTTCTGGCTACTGGAAGGGCTTCCCCTGCTGGGACCTTGAACCCGATTTCAAAGTGTCTCCAACACCCCATCAGTAGGCTTTGTTCTCACTTTCTCTTCCCTGCTACCAACACCAACCAGCAACCCTTAGGCCCAAGTCACATTAGGGGAACAGATGCCATGTATTAGGGTGACAACAGGTTGCTCAAATGACGGCCAAAGGGTACTGCCATCCTCCCTACCAACAGAGCCAAGTACCACTCAGAAAGCAATACACTCATCTGTGCCTCCTTTCCTCCAAGTAGGGAGGCCCCCAACCCCTGACCCGAGTGTAATGGGTGAGCAGGGAGAATTAGCTCTGGTACAAAGTCTCAGCAAGAACCTGCTGTAATGAACACATTCCTAGTCTCCCAGGACCCCAAGGGCAGAGAGCAAGCCACAGAATCAGAACCCAGCCTTGGACAGATCTACCCACCCTTCTCAGTGGCTGACGCTCCTCCCAGACACTTCTGCCCAATCAAAGGCCAAACAGCAGGGCCTCACCCAAAAGGAGTCTCACTGCCCAGTTTCCACCAGGAAGTCTTGGATAATTGGGACTTTGACCAAACAGGAACATCTACAGAGACTTCTCCGAAGATGCTGGCCCAGGATGGCCAGGGGCTCTGAGTGCTGTCACCTGGCCCAGGTAGTGGCCACACTGACCTGGACAAAGTCTTCACCCTCACATTCCATGGCCTTTACCCACCACCCCCTGTGCTCTCACCAACAGGCAACCTGGATAGCCAAAGCTCATCTCAGAACTAGGATAATGGGAGGACTCATTCCATGAGGTTGTGGCAAGAATTAATGAGATCATGTGTATAAAATGAGGATAGTGCTTGACACTGATAGTCAATAGGTTCCAGCAGCTGCACGTGTTTGGATTTACCAAAGCCTGAAGCTTCCCAACCCCAGGACAGCCCCTCTGGAGGCCCCATGACCATTGTGAGCACTACAGACCCCAGCATGCACAACACTGACTGCAGGACAGGTCAGAACAAGGGCCACATCTGGCAACAAGGATGACCAGGATCCTGCGTGGTTTATCTCTCAATTGCAGAATGAACATTCACCATCCCTGTGATTAAAAGTTTCGGTTTTACTTCAGAGGTTTTAAACAATGTTTTTCTACCCACAAATCATTTTCCAATGAAAGCTTACCAAGGCAGATGTAAAACAGATGCATAGGAAGTGACCCTCAGCAGAGGGTCTGGATGTCCTGAACCCCAGCTCCCCCTCCCTCCAAGTCTCTGCACCAACTTAGTTGATTGCATTAGATCAGTGATTCTCCAAGTGGGGTCCCAGGACTGGCAGCACTGGCATTGCCTTGGATCTTGTTGGAAATTCAAGTTCTTACATTCTACCCAGGCCTTCTGAGTCAAAATGTGATGGGTGGCTCAAAGTTGCTTTTTCACAAGCCTTCCAGGAGATTCTGATTCCTGCTTGAGCTGAAGATCCACTGCCCTACCCAAGGGTTCATGCCCCAGGTACATATGAACTGGGCTCTCCCAGTTACCAAAAACTATACAAGGAGACTCATGATTTGATTGGTCTGGGGTGAGGCCAAGACATGATTAGGTCTTAAAAGCTTCCCAAGTGATTCCAACTCAGTAGCCAACAGAGGATTGCCCACTTAGGGCCTTGTTACTCAACGTGTGGTCCGAAGATTGCCAGCACCAGCTGCAAGGAGGCTGTTATCCATCCAGACTCTCTCTGCTTCCCCAAACCTACTGAACCAGAATGCATGGGCTACCAAGATCCCACAGGCATTATATGCATGCTCCTGACACCTTTATCTAGGTCATTCTGTATAAGAACTGCAAAGAACCTTAGAGGTCATGAGGTCCAATCAACTCACCCTTCAAGTAGAAATCTGCAGTATCAACCAGAGACTTCTTAAGGTCACACAGGTGGATGGCAGCAGACTGAAGGTGGCAAATTTCTAACAAGTTCCATCAAATCATGAAGGTTGCAACCAGCTACCTTTCTTTAGGATCAGCCCTCCTTTCCACACCCACACAGCCTCCCTCCAAGCAGGCTCATCTCTACCTTCCCTCAAAGTTTTCAGCCTTCAATCCTTGGGGTTTCAGAGAACAGGGTTGATGGCCCCCCAAAGGAAGCAGGAGCTAAGCTAACCTGCAAACCTCTAGAGCTTCTTTCAGAGCTCTTGTACTCACATCTTGTTACTGATAAGATTTGGAATGTCACATTTATAGAAACATTGAAATCATATTTACACACACACACACACACACACACACACAGCACAGCACAGCACACAGGGCCTTGGGAGGAGAAACAGAAATTTGGTGAATGATTCCAGCATATGCCATACCTCAGTCTTTTACTATCAAGTTATATTTTGTTAAGGAACAAAAATTATTCCGTAGAGTTTAGCTCACTCATAAGAGCATCATTTGATGCTATTAACTGTTTTCAGACATGAAAATATGTAAACACGAGAGAAACTTCATTATCTTCTTGTAATATTGCAGGAAGGAAGTAAATATGACTTCAGAGTAGAAAATACACATACATTCTGCATAGCCTCCCCTACAAATACACATACACACACACATAAGCATGCACACATATTCATGCATGCACACATGCTCACCCCAACTCTCCAATCAAAGTTCTTTCCCCTTTGGGCACCAAGATCCTCAATGTTGGGGTCACATTCCATGACAAGGGCTGAAAACAGGGACCCTCGATAAAAGCTGAGCTGCCAGCTAACAAGAGAGACTCAAAAAGGGGTGGTCAGAGCCAGCAGCAGCAAAGCCAGTCAGAAGAGTTTGTGGGCCATGTTGCCACCACCTACTGGGGTACTGGGCAAGCACTGACTATCACCGAGGCCCAATATTAAATATATGAACAGAGAATGGGGGTGGGCATACACAGTTCTATTCCCAAAGCACATAGGCATAAGACATCACATATTTTCCCACTTAATTTTAGGCACAAAATAGCTACCAAAGTCATTCATTTCTCAAATATTTACCAAGCACTGACTAGGCACGGACCCTGTTCTTGAAGTAGTACTGCAAATGGTCAAGGATGAAACTCAAAATTCAAAGGCACTGCTGTCTTTCTTGCAATGTGCTGACATGCCGATCACATTATCATCCTGCAGTTCAGATTATCATACTTCCCTTTGTGTAAGATGAATTGAGCCAGAAAGCTGTAAGGGTAAGAATCCAACTCTGCCAGACTTAAAACCACAGCCAAAAGTTCATGAAAAACACTGTGATGCTTCCCTCTGCCACCGTGGTGACACCTATTGTTGAAATGCAGTAGTTATTGGGAGAAGGTGTGATGCCTTCCCAAACAATCTCTTTTGCCTGAAGTAAGCTCAAGACCAACCATTCCCTGGGGCCCCCAACATCCTTTAAGTACTAGGGATTGACAGGCCAGTTCTATAAGGCACACAAATATGTAAAATCAACTAAGACTTTCTCTAACTTGAGGAAAAAACAAGTAACTATCCGTGCTTTGTCCTCTATATCAAGAAATGTCAGAAGGTTCCTGGTACCAAGTCCACACATCCTGGTGGATGTAGAAGGTGTCAAGGAGAGAAGGAGGCAGGGACAGAATCCCCTGGCTCCTCCTTAAAAATCATGCGCCAAAGGACCTCTGAGCCAGAACTGAAGCAGAGGAAGTGCCCAAGACTGACTCTGAGAAACAGGAGAGCAGATCTTTACACTCAGATACAAGGAATGGGGGCAGTAAAGGATATCTATGCTGGGATCCATCCCCTCCCCAAAGAACAAAACATGTGAGTCAAAAGAATGCAGGGGAAATGATCGATCCACACATTCCCTTGTATACCCTGATTTTCCTTCCCCTCGATTATAGAAATAATTCACCTTTTTAATCCAAGAAGAAGTTATTGATTGGCTTAGCTCTTCTACTAGTGCTGAGGAAATGCTATGCATGTACACAGGCCTGCATCCTGAAGCTATCATCTTCTGCAACAGAGCTGAAAGCTCATCCTGCCAGGGAATGTGGAGTGGAGTGTGGGTCTCAGAATTTATACGGAAGAAATAACTGGGCTGTGGCTGTCGCTCAGTGTAAAGGGCTTGTCTCATATATACACATATGCCCTGGGTTCGATCTCCAACACCTCAAATTCATATATATGAGAAATGAAGGCTCAGCTTACTATTGCCTCCTTCCATCTTCATCCTCTCTCTCAATTTACCACTTCTCCCAATGATAACATCATATTTTAGTATAATTGCAATTTTTTCTGAATCAGAATCTAACCTCAAGCTTGCTAAGAACAACAACAACCCTCCTACACACACACAAAAACAGCAACAGCTATCGGAAAAAAATCATCTTAGAGTGATTGTACTCCAAGTAGTGGTGGTTTGGAGGCTCAGGTACAGGCACATGCATCCCAGTACAGCCATCAATTTCCCGGGTAAGTGACTTGTTGAAGTGGCTTAGCTTTTCTCAGCCTCAGTTTACGTGTCTGCAGAGCAGAGTGCTGGGGAATTTCACAGAAAAAAGGGTAAAAGCTCTTATCATAGGCCTGGTTGGCAAATATTTCTTGTAAAGGGTCAGGTGATCAATTCTTTAGACTTTGTGCCCACACAGTCTCTGCCCCAACTACCCAACTCTGCCATTGTAGCATGAAAGCAGCCATAGACAAGATGTCAGTGAACACAGAAGCCTATATGCTAATAAAACTTTACTGATCAACTTTGAAATTTGAATTTCATACAATTTTCATGTATCATCCACTTTAAAATTTTTTTTAAGCATTTAAAAACATAAAAATAAGAAGAAGCACGATGAGAACCACCTCACAGCCATTAGGATGGCTATTATTATAAAAAGGAAAACTAAGAGGTTGGTTAGGATGTGGAGATATTGGAACCCTTGTACATTGTTTGTGGCCACAGCAAATGGTGCAGCCTCATGGAAAATAGCATGGCACTTCCCGGAAACAGTAAAGGTAGAATGACCATATGACCCATCAGTTCCACTTCTGAGTAAATACTCAAAAGAATTGAGAGCTGAGTCTTGAAGAAACATATGAACCCATGGTCACAGTAGCATTATTCAGGTTAGCTACAATGGCAGAAGCAACCCAAGTGTCTATCAGTGGATGAATGGATAACCCAAATGGGGTATCATCATACACTGGAATAGTATTCAACCTTAAAAAAGGAAATCTTTCACATGCTACAACATGGATGAACCTTAAGGACATTATGCTTGGTAAGTATACCAGCCCAAAAGGACAAATACAGTATGGGTGCACTTATATGAAGCACCTCCAGTGATCAAATTCACAGGTACAGTCAATAGAATAGTGAGTGCCAGAGTTGGGGAGATGAGGAGCTGTTGAATGAGTCTAATATTAGAGTTTGGGAAAATCAAATTTTACTGGAGATGGTTAGTGGCAGAGGTTCCACAGCAGAGTGAATGTATATAATGCCTCTGAACTGTATGCTTTAAAATATTCAGGATGACAAGTTTTATGTTATATGTATTTTACCATGATTTTCTTTAACTTTTTAAATGTTAAAAAAGAAAAAGGAAAACATATCTGGTCATAGTGACTCACACCTGTAACCCCAGCACTCTGGGAGGCTGAGACAAGAGGATCGAAAATTCAAGCCCAACCTAACAACATAGTGGCTTAGTGAGGAGACTCTACCTTAAAATAAAAAATAAGAAAGGTTGGGGATAATGCACGGTGCAAAAGCCCTGGGTTCAGCCCCCAATGTGGCCAAGCAAATTTAAAAAGCCTGGGTGCTATATGTGAGCCACAGACCACAGCTGCCTAATCCCTGGCACAGAGGCATAAGAGGCATAAGTGTGGTACAATAGACACCCCCCCACACACACACACACACAAAAGCAAAATGAGTAGAAGAGTATTGGAGTTACATGTGAAAAAAGGGCTCAGAGGCAAATAAAGACATTTCTGAAGTTTACTCAAAAGTTTTGTTTCTTTTTTTTTCTTTTTTTTTTTTTTGCCAAGAACTCACTTTGGAGCTAAAAAAAATCATCTAAGCACAGACACAAAAATAGAGAGAGAGGCATCCTGAGGCTTTACAATCCAAGCCTGTCATCTTGTCCACTGCTGGCCAAGGGAAGACTGCCTAAGCACGTTTTGGGCACAAACTGGGTGCACTCGGGTACCCAGGGGCCATGGGGAGGAGCGTGGTCAGGCCACTCAGGCACTCACACAGCTCCTACACAGAGGTACACCCTCCTTGGAGTGGTCAGTGATCTTGTCAGGGACAGAAAAGTTCAATGACTACAAGGGTGAGTTTAATTATATGTTGTCGCTGACTAGCAGTGGTGACGATGGTACAATTACACATGTAATTTATCAGCAAGATACTTACATACATAATAAACCAAAAGCAAAACATTAAATTTGAGTGGAAGCTAAAAATATAAAACTGAGCCACGATGCAGAGCAGACTTACTTGCAAGGGGATGGAAGAACAAAACCATGGGTGTCCATCCCCTCCCTTCCAGGAGCAGGCTGCTCCCTCCCACTATGACCATGTGGCTCTCATCCCAGGAATGCACTCCCCAAACACCAAATAAATCCCCAATCCTCGGTGGTATGTCAACAGTGCTCCTTCACAAAGAGAACAGGATGGAGAAATTGGCTTTAGAAACTCACCACCCTTTCTGATGTCCTCTGAACTTGCTAACCAGAGTCCCCAGGGCTTCTGGGGAGACCACATGCTTGGCAACATCTTGGGGTTCCTAGCCTGGTACAAGCCTTGAGGGGGGAGCTAATTATCTGAAAATGGTCTATATTTTCATTAGGCTTGAATAAAAATGGAGAAAATGAAAAAAGATGACTAAACAGAGAAAATGAAACTAATAACAGTGACACGCTTTTATTAAATGCCTGCTTAGAGCCAGGCAGTGTTTTCAATGCATCACACAGTGTAATCGATTGCACTGTCATTATTGTTACTCCCAAATTACAGAAGAAAAAACTGAGATGTAAGTACCTAGATACATGATTGTGTAGCTTGTGAGCACTGGAGCCTGGCTTCCAACCCAGAGAAATCTGGTTCCAGAGCCTGTATGTTTACTATAGGTCTCCAGATTAGAGTGAGTGGCAGCTAATTTATTTCTCCCTCTTCCTTATTATTTTCTCACTGGTACTGCTGTGATGTCCACTGGGCAATAATTTGAAAGTCAAGGATGCAGTGACTTGGGCCATCTCCATCACTGAGACTAAGTGTCCTAATAAATGAGTACATTGCACACATCATGCCTAGGTTTGGGAATTCCACTCCTTGGAGTGTTCTCCTGTCTCCTGACAGAAGCTGTCCCCAAATAGCTGAGTAGTGACCATTCCAAAAAGATCAAGCATGACAAGTTTGAAAGGGACATACTCTAAATACATGCAATACACTGTAAAATACAGTCTAGCCAGAAGACAGATGTACAGTATGGTCAGGTAGACAGAAGGTCTTCTAAGCCTCATGAATTCCTCATCCATGTTCTGCTTTGAAAGAAGTCATCTTCTCCCACTCTGCTTTTATGTCCACAGTCCCAGTCATCTATGTATGTGCCCTTAAGATTTTTTAATGTATTTTTACAATACCATCTTCTTCCACTTACGTGGATTGTCTAACACAGTCTCAGATATTTTTTTCTATTATAAAAAATGGGACTGAAAAGAGATAAAGAGAATGTCTTCCTATAACTGACCATTTTGAAGTTAAAAAAATGTTTTGGAGACCAAGGAGTAAAGAAATAGTAAAGGTGGTATTTAAATTATACCATGGGGCCTACTATTCTAAGATTTATAGTATGACTTGAGATAGAGTTCCCTCTGTCCACCCATAAAATCGCCCATCCATCCATCCACCACCTCTCCACCCATGCATCCATCTACCCAACCACCACCTTATCCATCCATCCATCCATCAACCCACCCATCCATTTGTTCATCTATCTCCTCATCCACACAAGCATCTGCCCATTCAACTACCCATCCATCCATCCTTCCATCCAGCCACTCATCCAACCACACTATCCATTCATCTACCCACCAGCTATCTAGCCATTCACCCACTTAGCCATCCACTCACTATTTATTGAGAGTCTGCTATGCATCAGCACCATTCCAAGAACTAGGAGAATAACACTGAACAAAACACAAAAGGCTTTTACCCTCACCAGGCTTACACTACAATAGGGGAGAGAGACCAAAAATGAGTAAAAAGGAGTGGGTCACCGAAACGCTTCCTGTACCAAACATCACAACATATTTGAAACCTTCCTAATGCAAAGGTAAATTAGATCTATTTGCTCATTTGTTGTTATCATCAAAGATCAGTTGTAAAAGCAAACAAGTGTGTCTCATATGGAAAATGTTAATCGTACAAAAATGTATTCCAATGTGGAAGAATCATCTGAGAGTAAATACTTCTGGAAATATTTTTATGACAAAAGCTTTTATTTCTCATCTTCTCTATCTTTGATTTAAATATATACATGTATGTGGGTGCACATGTATTGACTCAAGTATTTCAATATAAATTTTGTATTCAAAATACTTTTCCTGATTTCAGTTGATTGCATATTTTGAGCCAATGTTGCAGCAGTAATTTTTGTTCTGAATCAAAAACAAGGCGATTCTCTCTCTCTCTCCCTCTCCTTCTCTCTCTCCCTCTCTCTCTCCCTCCCTCTCTCTCTCTGTCTCTCTCTCCTTGCCATACTTAATGACCCCTGCTTCTTCCCCCACATACCCTCTAACCCTAAGGAGCCCAAATATTCAAGCTACTTTCAGAGCAGAGTGGTATCAAGGGCAAAACCTGTTTCTTCTCATTTATTTTTCTGCTGAAGGTTTCTGAAGCTGTGGGGGCTGAGGCAGGGGCTAAAGCCACATCATCACAAAGGCACCAGGATAGAAGGACAAACCTTCCCACTTCGATTTGAGTGTGTGTTATTGTTTGAGTACATCTCCCCAGCACTACAATAATGTCTGCCTTGGTTGGCACAGATTTTAAAGCCCTTTGAAAAGGTGGAATGTTATCAATCATGAGCATGATTATAATAGGATTTAAGTGGAAGAAGCTAAGATTCAGGCCTTCACGCGGGCCAGACTCTATGGCAGAGGAGGGGGGAAGAGTGAAGCAAAAGGATTGTATTTGAACTAAGAGAAGGAAGAAGTGTGTACCATCATCCACACTTCCTCTTTCCTGAAGGAGTACCAGGAAACTCTGGAACTCTGATGAAAGTTCTCCCACATTCTGAAATACCTGCTTGTGTTTTTATCACATAGTGGTTCTCAAGCAAGTGCAGCCTGGGCCTCCCAGGGAACATTTGGTGATTTCCAAGGACATGTTAGTTGTCACAATGGGGGAAAGGAGTATTTTCCTGGCATCTAGTGCTAAAGGCCAAGGAAGCTATTAAGCATCCTGCAATATACAGCACAGTTTCCTCAAGCAAAGATCTAACCAGCCCCAAATGTCAATCCTGCGAAGCCTGAGAAACCCCACATCAGACCTGGATCACTGGAGGCACCAACATGGGAGAAAGGAAAGCACAGGTCAGAGAAAAGCATTTCTGGGAAAGTGGTCTGACACTGCTTCCACTGGCTCTGCCACACCCCCTGTCTGCCAGCAGATTCAAGCAGGTGACAGAAGAGAAGACACAACGGGAGAGAAGAGAAAAGCATCTTTGAGGCAAATTATTTACTCTTTCCCTTTTGGTCTAAAAACACACCTTCTTTATTGTATATCAGAAGGGATTGGAAACCCCTTTTTTTTCTCCAAGGCTAAACAAGCCTGGCCCAACAAAAACAAAATAATCTTCCTGGCAGATCACTGGGGCTGTCAGACCTCTCGCCTGGCAAATCACAACGGTGCCTTACAGATGTAGAATTCACCCATCAAGCCCAATCACATGCCGGGATTACTAAGGCAAAGAATTGTGAATTTCATTAAATATGTTAAAGGGGAAAAATCAGCTTTGAAAAATAGTAATCCTGTCTTTCAACAAAAATATTATAGGAAGCTATGAATTTGGTAGATCCGAATAGGATGTTGGTACATGTTTTACTAAGGTAATATAATGGCACACTATTATTAGATCACATTAATCATTACTGTGCCAACGGCACTGACAGCCGCACTGAAAAGGATTGAAAGGCCTGGTAATGGATATAAATTACCCATTGTGTGATAAAAGGATTTTTACTAAGAAGGTAAGAATAAAACAGCAAATTTCTAATATAACTGTTGTGTAAAAACCAAAATAAAAGTAATCCACGGTCAGTAAGATCCACAAAATCAGAAGTAAGCACTTTTCCGACAAGATAAAGTCACAATAAAAAATATATATTCAGTACAATGTAAAATTAATTTTGGAGTGCATAATTCCACTATCAATTTCCCTGGTTTATGTAGTGACCTGAGAGACCCATGGTCAGGAGAAGGTGGGCTCTGCTAATTAGATCTGAGGGTGAGTTAGTTCACCGAGAGATCGGGCAGTCCACGTGGCCACCACAGGTATCAAGTGCATGCGCTGCTCTTTCTTCTGTATTTTATTTTCAGTTGTCATCGGCTCCTATGGTGGAACCCAGTCCATCACTGACTTCCTGATCTTGAGTCTGACTGAGATGGCAAACATGTGTCCCCCCAGCACTGGGCGGCCCAATGAGTCACATGGCAAGTGATAGAGGAATGGAGGACAGGTGGCCCTTACATAGAGTCACGTGACTCCCAGCAGCCTCATCGGCTGGGCTTCCAGGCAGTTGGCTGGTGGACAGCAACTCAGGATGTGACACAGAAGCCACCATCATGGAGCTTTGCCCTACTGGTGGCCCCGTTCTGAGCCTCAGGAACAGGTCTCAACATCACATGTCCATCCCGCCTGGAACCTGTGCTACTCCCCTGAAACCTCTGAGTCTGGAAGTTTCTCTGCAGCCCACTCAGCCCTGAGAGTAAAAGGGGGTACCTGATAGATCAGACTCTCATTCAGCACAGGACCCTGGAATCCCCCAGAAAGCAGCCTGAATTCCCTGCTCTCCAGCCCCCAGACTCACGGACAGACACTACTTCAATAAGTTACAAAGCCACAATGCGAGGGTCCTTACCAGACAAGTCTTAAACCAATGCAGCTCCCTCCTGGGTGAAGAATATTCTTAAAGCCGTGGTGGTCAGGAACTGCAAAAATAAGACCTGTTAGAAATTCTAAATGTCAAACATATAGACATCCCTAAGACCCATAAACAGCATTTGTTGAGGTAATGATTTCCTGGGTTAGTGTAGAGCCTAAAAATATTAAATAGCCCCCAAGGCCCCAGTTCTTTGAGATATTCACAAAATAGGAATTGTGTGACCTTTGATGCAATGAGACAAATTTGCTCAGGCTCTTTTCAGAGGGACATTGCCACCTGCCCAAAAAGGGAGGAGGCCTTCTAACTGTCTTTTCCCTAGATGGGACAGGAGAATAAAAGAAGAGAAACAAGGCTCGCTAGCTCACTCTCCCTATTCCTTGGAACTCTGAAAGGGAGGAGCTATGGAAGTACAGATGGGTCCTTGTTTTCTCCCTGACTTACAGAGCTCCCTGCAGTAGCTCGAAATTCCACCCAAATTTCAATGGGCCGAGCCTATGCAGTGGCCGGGGAAAGTACTGAATGGATCCAAAACAGGAATCTGTAACTGACCAGCTTAGGGATATTGAGTTTGCCATCAAAAGTCCTCCCTCCTGACCAAGACCAGGAAAGCGTCTGCCAGTTAAATTTTCTACTTTTCTGCTTTGTGCTGTAAATGAAATCAGTCCCACGTAGATGATCTCATCTCCCAGGGCCCTTGAGGGTGCAGTAAGGCCCCACAGGAGACCTGGAACACTTGTCCACAGCAGCTCCACAGCCCTCAGCTGGGTGGTCAAAGCCAACCAAAGCCTGTGATCTCCAGCCCACTCCTCATCTGGTGCACGCCGCAGCCTAATTTCTTTTGCCATCTTATAGAAGAGATTTTGTGGGGCATGCAAAGTCCTTTCTTCCTAGGTTGTGTTTTACTGAAGCTGAAGTTGTACATTTGGATTAGAGAACCGGAATTCTGCGGTGGGGTCAAGGACGCTGACCTGCACTTGGAGGACCTGTGGTGGCAGCCCGAGCCCACGAAGTTTACACAGCGAACTGCTGGTTTGGGAAACACTCCATCCAACTCTAAGACTGATTTCTGGCAACCAAAAAGGTGTTAGCTGACTGCATTCTAGAAGTGTTTTCTCAAAGTCCCACAAGGATGCTACTCTTTGTAAAGAAATTTCCACCTGCCTATCTTGAGACATAAAGCAAAAGTTTTTATCTCAAACTACTCTGCAGTAAGGAACAAAATTGCAAGTCTCTCTCTCTCTCTCTCTCTCTCTCTCTCTCTCTCTCTCTCTCTCTCTCTTCTCCTGTCTTTCTCTTTCCCCTAATCAGGTTATCTTTTGCATTTTTATTTTCTCTGTATCATGAAAATCTAAAGAACGAAAAGCAAATACTCCACATTACACTCTGTGAGGTTCCATCTCAACGCTGAGCAGAACAGGTCCCCAGCCACCAGCTGGCTCTAAAAAGATTTATCTGCTTTGCTCCCAATATTCCTGATATTTAGGGGGGAGTGCAGGAGTGGGGGGCACAGGCTACAGTGTTATATCCAGGCTCACGGCTTGCAGGATGATTCTCTAGGGGCTGTTCACTTAGAAGCTTTGTAAATCCTCACGACAGGAGAACACAGGGAAGGTGTCTACACCCCAACCCGGGAAGTCCCACACCAGTTTGTCCTCCGGCACCCTGCCACAGATCAGGACATCACCCACCATCTCTACACCCTGGCTATAATGCAGCAAATCCTCATACCCTAAATCAAGAAAGGCCCAGCATCAGCCCCATAGCTGTGCTCTCCGGACTGCTCAGGGGTTCCCCAAAGGCAGCGGACCCATGGCCAGGGCAAGGCCAGCCCAACATTTGCAGGAAGCCACTGAATGAGGCCACACTGGAACCTTGGTAAAGGAAATTGAGTTAGTTCCATTGGTGCCTTTCTGAGCCTGTCTAACTAGGAGGAGCTCCAGATGTCTGATGTCGTTAGAGTCACTGCAGGTTGGGGAAAGGTGACAACATCAGACCTCTGATGCTGTCGGGATTCAGGGCAGAGAGAAAGGAAAATGCCAGTACAGTAATTCTGTCTTCCTCAATGAAAGAAACAGCTCTTTCAGAGCAAGTAAGTGACTCACATTTAGAGATAACACAATCAGGGGCATCAGCCAAAGCTAGTCCCAGACACGAGCACTCCCATCACCCCTGCCTCCCAAGGGGACCCCATGCTAAGGGGACACAGGAAAGAAAGGACACCAGGGAGATGGTGCCCTGGTGCAACTACCACCAGATCAGAGGAGGGAGGCAGGGAGCAGATGCAAAGGCAGCAGAAAGCGGGTGTGAGTCAATGGGTGTGGGTGGATAGCAATCGCCTTGCCGAAAGAGATTACTTTCGTGCAGGAAATCCCACCCACTATAAAGCGATAACCCAGGTTTCTCCTCCTTTAAAGCACAGACGCGGCACATGCACAGCTGTCCTCAGCCGCGAGCACCTGAGTGTGATGAGTACAGGTGACTCAGGCTCTCCGCCCAGCATGTGGCCTCCCCTCCAGCGGGCAGAGGTGCCCGCACCAGGCCAGCCTTGGTTCTGCGTTCTGCAGGGCCACCCAGTGAGCAAGGCTGGAAGTGGAGGTGCAGAGCTCCCAGGGTGGGCTGTGTGGCTGCACTGTGGGCGCCCTGTGTGCCAGGGAAGGCCAGCGTTGCCGTGTCTCCGTCTGTGCCTCCACATCTTCCTGCCTCCCCTGCCCCCTCCCCTTCAAAGTTTCTCTCTCCCAGCTTTCCATCCCTTCTTCTCCTCTCCCCTTCCTTGGAGGGGCCTAAGAAAATCTGGGCCCTAAGAAGGCCCTCTTCTCCTCCCCTTGCCCCAGTGCGGGAGCTCCCTGCCCTACCCCACCCAAGATTCACTCTGGAAAGAGGCATTCAGGACCTGTCCTCTCTCCCGCTTCTCCAGGCCGCAGCCCCTCTGTGCTTCCTCCTAGAACCCAGTCCCCTCTCAAGGCCAGATCCACCAGCCTTCCCCATCCCTTGCTGACAGCCCTACCTCCTCCAGAGCCCAGGGCTCCTGGCGCCTTGCCTTTGAAAGCAACCTTGGCCAGCCCTGTGCAGCCAACCAGGCTGGTCACAGCATGAGGAGTCTCTGTTCCCCACAGTAGCCCTGATGCCCCCAAGCCTACCATGGAGCCCTGCTGCAGAGGTGGGATGCTCCTGCTGTCACCTGGGCCCTCTGTAATGAGCCTGCATCGAATCCACAAAGCTGTCCTCTAGGCAACATGCTGTCTCCACGTGGCCCCCTGTCCCTCGTGCCACACCATGGCAACTTGAAGGCCTTAACAGTGACAGTAAGTTAGTCTCACTAAGAGCCTGCCAAGCACCAGGTGCCACACTGTGTGACCTGGGCTGTGCTGGGTTCCCCACACCTAATCCAATAGCTCTGACAGGGGAGGATGCAGGAACCATGGGATAGGGAGGGAGGGAGGGAGGGAGGGAGGGAGGGAGGGAGGGAGGAGAGGATGTGAGGGAGGGAGGGAGCAGGCTGGGCAAACAAAAGGTAGATGGGAGTGTGGGAGGTAAAGACAGAAAGAGAGAGAGAGGATGGAAGAAGAGGAAAGATGGGCACTACCTGATGGAAGAAAGAAAGGGAAAGAGGGTAGAAGGAAGGGAGGGAGGGTGGGAAGGTGCAGACAGGGCTGGGAGGTGGGAGGGGAAAGGCTGGCTCCACCCACCCCTCCCGAGTCCTATCCTCCACACCCCCTTGTCACTGTGTTCCATCCACTCAGGATGCTGTCCCATGGAGGCAGGTTTGGTGGAGGACCACCTTTCCCTGGGGGCACTTAGGGAGCAAGCACAGTCACAGAGGAGTGGGGGACAGTGCAGAAGTGAGGACCCAGGGACGCTGCTTCCCTTCCAGAAGAGTCTGGCAAGAAAGGGTCTAAGAAAGAGCCAGACAGCTGCCTTTAGCCCTCTGCCCAAAGAAGGGTGAGTGGACAGCCCCAGAGGGGAGACACTGCCTGGGGGCCAGCGACCTCCAAGCCTGCAGACCCAGCGATGCCTCTGAGCTCTACTAAAATGCAGGCTGTCTTCGAACCCCTGCACCCCTAGGGGCTGCACTGTCCCTCCCAAGGGACTGAGTCCCTCTTGCAACCCAGAGCTCAGTGTCCTCGGGTCAACTGGGAACAAGGGACCTGCCAAAAATGACACCACCTCAAAATGGATTTGGAAGTTCTGCTCCCAACCAGGGTGACTCTCTTGGCCTCAAGGAACTCTGGGAGATGAACATAGACGCAAATGGCACAGTCACTGTCCCTCAGAGATCCCAACAGGAGAGGCTCCTGGTGAGAAAAGCTTCCTGGGAAAGAAGCCCCTAGGGATTAGCCGCTCATCCTACCATTGACCATCACATGCCTCCTGGGCTCACATCTTTATTCCGGGGACCTACTGATTAAAAAGAATACATGACTCCCCGTGTGGAGTTTATGACTTAGTGAGCAGATTCAGGCAAAAAGCAAGTGTAAGTAAAATAGGTCCACACAAAAAAAATGAAGCTGAAGAAAATGACTGTGACAGAGGCCAACAGAGACCTCTCTAAGAAAGTGACATCTGACAAAACACCTGAATAAAGTAAGGGTGTGAGCCCTGTAAAATTCTGGGGGAGAATTTGACAAGAACAAATTGTTAGTGCAAAGGCCCTGGGGTCAGAAGGAGCTGGAGCATTCAAGGAGCAGCAAGACATTCTGTGTGGCTGGGTACAGATAGTGAGATGGAGAAGGGGTGAAGATGGGCCATTTAGGAGCCACGTACCGTGGCAGACATGGTAAGGAAACTGGATTTTATCGCAGGCCACGAACTGGTTTTGAACAAGGGATACCAGGATCTGAGTAGCACTGTGTCTGCTGTGCGGCCAAGAGGCCAGAGGGACCAGCACAAGGCCAGAGAGGCCCCTGGAAGGCTGCTTCCCCTGCACAGGGGAGTGAGGGGCAGAACACCAGGAGCAAGAACCCAGAGTCACCCTGTGCTCACCCAGCGCAGGACCTAGGGGACACAGGGTGCCAGCTCCCCAGAGCCAGCCCCACCCAGAGCTTAGACACCTTAGCTGAGGCCCCGCACTCGGACATCTTGGGGCCTTGCTGACCCCAGAGGACTGCGCCTCCCCAGGTAGCAATGCAGAGCCCACACACCAACTGGCTCCTTCCCTAGGGTCTCACACGGCTTCCCTGGGGCCACTGTCCCTGGCCCTAATCACCCTCACCAGAACCGGACACTGGATGGAGACAACTCCACGCCCCAGCAGTTGCAGAAAGGGTTCAAATCAGCCAGCCTGAAGTCCAGTCAGCTGCCAAGCCTGGTCCACAGAAACCACCACGAAGGCTCTTACCCATGCCCCACCCATCCCACCCTGACCTACCCTCTCCTGAGCTCCCACTCTGCCTTACGCTCCTCCTCTTGAGAACTGTGAGGAGCAGGCTCTCATCAACAGGTGTTGTCCCCTGGTCTGCGGGCTTCATATCCCTAAACAATAATGAAGCCTCTATTGGAAGACATCAGGTCCCAAATCACCAGGAGGAAAGGACAGGGCTCAGAAAGAGTGCAAGTCTGGGCCTGCTGAACACAGCACCCAAGAGGCACCTGCTGACTGGTGATGTCACCATGAAGCCACCACCTTCCTCCTCCCAGAGGGCAGGCTATGGACCCTGAGAAATGGTCACCTCTTCTAACTGCCGCCAGAGCAGGTGCCCAAGGGGTGATTTTCAACAGCCACAAAGTGCCTCAGAAATGAACTCTAGAACTCAGCCAGATCTTCCCTACACCTGTTGGTCTCTTTCTCAGGGTCCCACAACCATCCCGCTGAGGTCAGACCTCCAAATACTGGCTCTAGGACCTGTGTGAGCGAGTGCTTGCGTGTGTGTGTACGTGTGTGCTCCTGCGTGTGTCTGCTCCTGTGTGCACAGCACGGTAGCAGGCATCTGAAATAGCACAACATGGAGTGCATTGGGCTGCCCAGACATGCTTCCAAAGGAAGCCTCTTCTTTCATTTTAAAACAAAGGTACTTTGATGGAGAAGCTATTTGATACCTGTTCGATCTAAATGCTTTCAGGATACACAGACATCAGACGCTTCCCGAAACCTGAGACCCTGCGATACCATCCCAGGCACCAGGATGATAAAAGATGAGTGGCAGGCTCCTTCCCCTCTGCCTGCCTACCCGGTGCATGTATTTTTACATGCTTTAGCATGAAAAAAAGCCAAGCCGCTCAGAGCCAATCAAATTACATCCCTGTCTCTTTAATAAACAAATCCATGTGCACATTAACAGTGTTGAAAATTCAATTTAAACTCTTTGTCTGTTGCTGCTTACTCTAAAGATGGTCTTTCTTAAACAACAGAACACCAAGGAGTCGTTAGTGCTCTCTCTTCATTACTTCAAAAAACCAATCATTAGACACCAGAGTATATACGTAATTAGAAAATCACTTCCTTTGCAATCCAAGCTAAGTAGTTTACATACTGTAATTACAGGGACAAAATCAATTTTTAATCATTTCCCTGATTGGGCTCATCAGCTCTGTGGGAACATTGTAACCTGCTTGTTGTGCAAAAGCAACATCTGGGCTAAAACAATTACCCTTTGTTTGCTACAATATTCCTTAAATCTTTTTGCTTGCATAAAAAAATGAAAACATGAAGACAAGATATTTGGATGTCTTTTTGTCCTTGATCAACATATATCTGAAAGTTCTCCTCACGAGGCAAGCTTAATGTTTCCCGGAATTTACGGTTTAACACTACACATCCAAGGAATGTATTTTTTCAGTGAGATAAAAGTATCTGATTGTTTTAAAGATCCATTCAGCTGCCTAATTGTTCCATAGCTAACACATGGTATTCAAACAACCCACACATTACAAAAGCTCATCTGGGTAATCATGGGCAACTATTATTGCGATGGTTTACACTTTTCTAATACAAATGAATGGATTTTATCAAAATTTAAAAAAAAAACTAAAAAGCTGAGTATGTGTGAAAAATAGTTGGTATGAATTGGCAAGGCGAGGCTGAGCATTTTGTTCTCTTAATAGGAAATGACCTCATTTACACTGGAGTAATAATTAGTACTGCTTCACTGACAGTTAAGAAAAAAACTTTCCCAGTATAATAAGGCAGCATCTCCTTTGTTAGGAGATCTACATTGATTATTAACCCTTGCCAAGAAATTCCAAGTTTAACTCTACGTTCCACTGGGCCCATGCTTGCTGGCAAAAGATAAAAATAAATGTCTTGGAAACCGTCGCCTCTCACCCAGATTTCCAAAGTTTTGCCTCTGAGCTTTTAAGTGACAATCTGAAACACTTGGTGTCTTCTTTGATGAAACATACAGGGCCCCACCACCCCACCCCATTGGCCCCCTGTACTCCCCCGGTGGCCCTGGTCCTTCCCATCCTTTTGAAGTTTATTGGCTTTGATTATGGCTTGCAATTCTCCCAACCTACAATTAATTCATAGTCAAAACAGCCCTGCAAAGGGAAAAGGAGAGAGGGAAAGTGGAAGGAGAGGGGAGATATTCTTGCTGGTGGTTCAGCCCAAGCCCATGGTGGGAGAGATAGGAGCAATTAAATAAAGAAATATGGTCCAGGAAGCAGCTAGAATGTATTTACAAAACACACACACACACACACACACACACACACACACACGCCTTCTGAAGGGATCTGCTCATTGGATAACCATTCTGGAACTCAAACAGAGTAACAACTAACATTAAGCACTTACCATGTGCCAAACAGACTTCCAAGAATTAACATGCACAGTCTCACTTCACCCTCAAAAGAATAAGATTGGTGCTGTTAGCCTGTGCATTTGCTGTTTATGGGAAACCAGGAACTAGCCATGGAGCTTCAGAGCTTATGCGCCTGGAACCAGGTGGGCTAACTGCAGGGCCTGAGCTGTAAACCATTCAGCCACACCGCTTCCCAGCACCAGCCGACATCTCTTTCCTGCCAGCCTTGGAAAGCTCCATCTTGAAGGTAGTCAAGTGTGCCCAAAAAGTCCACTGATCAGAGACATCTGGTAGCCCACACAACAGTGCCCCAAGCACCACCCGCCCTGGCACCCTCTTGCTCACAGACTCCTACTCCATCTCCCAAGCAGGGTGACTCTGACCCAGGACAAGTTACAGAACCTGGACTCACCTGGTGGCCTGGTGTCATTAGGAAGGCAGACCAGGCACAGTATGCATGTTTTCCAAATGCCTTAGGAGCTTGCATTTCAAGCTGCCTGCTGATCCCCAGAACCTGAACACACCTAGGATGGTGGCCCCCCACCTATGCCCAGAGGCCGTTTACTCTGAGAGCTAGGGGTCGATAGGCTCCCCCTGAGCCTCACTTTACCCAAAGTCTTTGCCTAACCTGGCCTCAGATCTTGCTGTGTTTACAGGAATACGAAGGGCACAGCAGCTCAAGACTAGCAGCACAGCAAATCCAAGGCAATTCTGTCCCCCAGGGGCAGTGGTACCAAAAGAAATTCTAGAAAAAACTGTTAATGCTTTCTAACAGATTGTGCCACGACACAAACCAGAAATATCCTTTTTCACCCAAGATATTTCTTAGCATTGTCAAATCCCAAGGTATCTATGCAAGTCACTTTTCTTAAAGAAGAAATGCAGCCGCCTGCTATGTGAGCACAAGGACCAGAGTTCGATCCCCAGTGCCTGAAAAACAAACAAACAAACAAAAAATACAAAAGAAGAAATGTAAAATAACTGAAAAACTCAGAGTAGTTGTTTTCTATTTTACCTACACTACTGCAGGCATGCAGCCACTCATATATTTGCTTATCAAATGTTGCTTGGATATTCAGTCATCGCCTAAAGCTGCACTGTGCAACTTGGTAGCCACTTGTTACAGGTAGCTACTGAGCACAGGAAATGTGGCCAGTCCAGACTGAGATGTGCTGTATGTTTAAAATACACATCACATTTGGAAGAATGCAAGATGTCCCATTATTCTTTATCCCTTCTATATGTTGATGTGATAATATTTGGGATATACTGAATCAAGCAAAATATAAGGCTTAAAATTAATTTCACCTCTTTCTGTTTACTAGTTTCAAGCAGCTATTAAAAAATTTAAAAATCACATATATGACTTTGCATTTGTGGTTTGAATTATATTTAAAGGATACTAGGTACAATCAAAAACTATGCTAAATGTTTCAATTTTAGTCTTTAGTTACACAGTCATGGCTGCCTAGATGTCCTGAAGTGACTCAAAACATTGACCTTTCGTGACAATTTTGACTTTGGGGAGTAGGTAGGAGTCACATGTTGCCAGATCCAGTCAATATGGTAGATGAAGACACCATAATGTTTTTATTTGACAGAAATTTTCATAAATGCTTTTGAATCAAATCAGGACAAAAGGTAGCCATGAAAAGACACTCATGAAAAAGGACTTCCAGAAGTGGTTCAGAAAGTGGCAAGAATGACAGGATCAGTATGTTTGAAGCAAGGGGGAGTATTCTGAGGGAGATGAGTGGCATTGTGTCTTTTACTGTAATGATTTCTTTTATTTTTATTTAAGCATTCACTATATTGTTTGTTTGTTTACACCTCATACAGTGCTGATCCAGAGCTTGGCCAAAAAAAAAAAATCAAGCTATTTTGACAGCTGTATTTGCCCATACTAAAAATTTACTTGTTTTCTGAAGCAAGTTTTAAAAGAAAACATATTGTCCTCAATATCATGTGAAACACTAGTCTTAGAGATTTCTGAGGCCAAAACAGAAGCTACACAAGTTTTAACTGAGCCATCCTGAGCTCTCCTTTACAAGAGTCATTCTTGTCATTCAGCTTATGTACTTTTTACTGCTATAAAATTGGTTATTCAATTAAGATCTGCTTCTTGGTAGGAAATTTAGAATATGAAAGATGTTAGAAGAACAATGATACATAATTCAATCATCCAGTGTGGCTGCTACTAATAGTTTCACGCACTTCTTGCCATTCTTGTTTGTGAGTTCATAGAGTATGTGTGTATGCTTATGCATGTATGTATATGTGTTCATGAACATAGTTGAGAATGTACTTTGCATGTGTCTTTTGATTTTAAATCTCCCCAAACCTCAAGTCCCAGATGAAAGTAGATGCTGGTCGGCTATATGAAAATATAGCTCACTGGCTGAAGTAGTCGAGTTCCCAAGGACGTTAGAAAGGGACAGTGATAGAGGAATAGGAAGATAAGCCACGTACTGAGAGAATATCTTTCCAGAAGACATAGCTGATAAAGGACTGGTCTCCAAAACATACAAAGAACTCTTAAAACTCAACAACAAGAAAGCAACAGATCAATTAAAAATGGTCAAAAGATCTGAATAGACACCTCATCAAAGAAAACATATAGATATCAAGTAAGCATATGAAAAAATGGTGAACATTCTTATGCCATTAGAGAATTGCAAATTTTTTAAAAATGAGATTACTACACACTTACTCGTATCACAGTGGCTAAAACTCACCACACTGGCACTTTCAAATGCTGGTGAGGATTCAGAGCCTTGGGAACTCTCACCCTTTATTTGATGGGAAGACAAGATTTTGCCACCACTGCAGAAGGTGGTTTGACAGTTTCTTACAAAACTAAAATAGTCGTGCCATGCAATACAGAAATCATGCTCCAAATGTTTAGAGTAAGATGTCCTATATAATAAAATTACCTAAATTTGGAAACAATCAAAATATCCTTTAATAGGTGGATAAACTGTGGTATTCCCATGCAATGGAAGAGTATTCAGCAATAAAAAGAAATTGGCTACTGAACTATGAAAACAGAGTGAGACAGCTTACGTACATATTCCAAATACATGTCATTCTAGAAAAGGCAAAACAACTTAGTAACAAGATCAGTGGTTGGCAAAGGTTAAGAAGAAGAGGGTAAATATATTGGAACATAGTGAGGTTTTAGGGGAATGAGACTGGAGACACTGTCGTGGTAAGATTCATGTTACTATACATTCTCAAAAGCTATAGAGGGCCAGGGATTTAGCTCAGTGGTGCCGCTGCCTGCCTCGCAACCTCAAGGTCCTGAGTTCAATCCCCAGTACTAAAAAAAAAACAAAAAAGCTATAGAATGTACTATACAAAGAGTAGACTTAACCAAAACTATGGACTTTAGTTAATAATAATAATGTAACAGTAATTAACATAAAGTATTTTGAATGTTCCCAACACAAGAAATGATACATCTAAGGTGACAGATATGCCAACCAGCCTGATCTAACCATCACCCATTGTGTGCATGTACTGACATACTACACTACACCCAATAAATATGTAAAATTAATACGAATCATTAAAATGTATACTAATACAATTTTAACAATATACTGTATCTATATTGCTTCATCAATGAGAGCGAATGCCCCCAAACATCCCAAAATGTTAATAATTGAGGCAACTGCAGGGAGAGGCAAGAAGTATATAAAAACTATGCTTTCTTGTCAGTTTTACTGTATATCTAAAACTGCTCTGAAAAAGTCTGTTAATTTAAAAAGCAAAAGGGGGAAAGGAAAGAAACCTACTGACTGCCCCCTACCTTCCTGGCTGGAGTATTTCCACTTCGGCACATCAGGAAACATCTCCAGTGCTTAGAGACTTGGGATCCTTCAGAAGCCTTCTGGCTGCCACTGCTATGAAGAGCTGGTGTCCAAAATATCCCAGAGAGGCTGCTCGGGCCGTTCTTCAAGAAGTACACTTGGCACTCAACCCAGATCCCAGAGGCAGGAGACCTCATCCTGTGGTTACTTACTTCTGGGCTGCTGTCACTGTTTCAGCTCACAAAAGGAGCGGGGCTGTGTTTCTCAGGACAGTCCAGGCCCGCAGACCCTCATCTGCTCCACCTCCTGGGACAGCCTCAGGATGGCTGCATCCAACAGAATATTCCCCCAAAGCCCCATCCTTGCTCCCTTGGCCTCCAAGACAGAAATGTGGATGCCTTGGGAGAGCCGCTGATGTGAATAGGGGACCAGACAGAGGTGAAAGATGGACACAAGCCACCTCCCCAGCTGGAAGCCAGCAGAAATGTGGAGAATGCTGGGGAAAAGACATGGGGACAGTGGTGTTTTCTTCTTTTCTCTATCCAAGCATAAGGTGCAATCAAAATGCTGCTGTCCTAGTGAAAGGTCTTTGCCTCTAAATCCACATTAAGTTTGGCTCTAGCCACTGGTTACTCTGGGAAAGCTAAGAAAAGTCAAGGGCAGACCAATTTGGAGGTCATGTAAAATATTTCACACTGTTTTCCTGTGATTTTACAGTAACAAGAAGAAATATAACTGCCAAACCTATGGATCCCTCAAGCATCCCTCATACTTAAGCAAAAAAAAAGAAAAAAGAAAAGATGACAGGTAAAAAATAATGCAGAAATCTTCGCAAAGCACTGACTCTGAAGGCTGTACCTTCTGCCAGGTGTACAAACACACGGGGACAGAAAGGCCCCTAGGAAGACTGGCCTCCCCTTTGCCTGGGCTGTGGACCAGCTAACAGCCACCCCCTTTGCTTGAAGTTCTTATTCCAGAAAAACTGAAATCTAATAGTTCACAGCAAAGGGAAAAAAATGTCCTTCCTCTCATCTCCCAAGCCTTTCCATTTTGGTAAAGATTTTATAAACATTCTTGGAAAGAGTATACTCTCTCCTCTGCCCACAGGTAACAAGGGATGGCAGATGTTTCCGAAACAGCACATTATAAAAAAAATCCAATGTCACTAAAACCAGAATGGAAAATGTTTTATACATTAACAAACATTGTAATGAATTTGCACAACCTTAACCGACTGTATACCCAGCATAATGAAATGGTCTCCATCCTTTCAAAGAAAAAATTACGTATGCTAGCACATAGCTTTAGAAAAGCATTGTTCTTTAAAAAAAAAAACCTGCATTTTTTCCCAGCTACCATGTAATTTGTGAGATGCATTTTTAAATGATCTGCAACAGCAGCGGGCTTCATCCGTCAGATGATACCGATAGATAATTCACCAAACCGTCACATGATCTTCCATCACTCTAAAAGACGCGAATATATTGCCACAAGCTTTGGGAATAATGGGTGCACCTGTTTACGGTGTCACCTCTGTTTGCTAATTGTCTCCTTGAGCTACATTTTACTTCTAATGCATTTATTTTTGACAGGCAGTGTCTATTTAGAAATCACATTACTTCAAGTGCAATTGTTCTTTTGTCTATCAAGTAAATGAAGTGTTGTTATACAGATTTCAGGTTCTGATTAGTAAAGTATCAGAGCCCCAAAAAGGTCAATCAGTTATTTACCTGAGGTAATAGAAGGATGACAGACATCTTGAATATTCTTCAGCTCATGCTATAGGCCATAGTATTATAATTACTAAATTCCGTTAACTTAAATATATATATTAAGCCTGGGGTTGGCAGGCTAAGAAGGTACATTCAGAAAATATGCCTATAACTTTGTATCCATGAAGAATCATAGGCAGGTGGGTGTTATATTTACATGCACAGGAGTTACCAAATAAACGTGCAGTCCCTGGAAGTGCCAACAATAGTGGTCAAAGGCACTAGGGGTGGAGGGGTTCCTACCTGTTAGCTTGGACATATTCTCCTTAAAAATGGATAGTGTGAAACAATTTTTCAAATCATTTTACTCTTCAAGTCTAGCATAATGAATTACTTCAGATCAATATGATTGCAATTCCAACCAAAACAAGAAATAGGCTAAGGAAAATGAACAGAGCTGTCTGTGAAAATCGGGACCTGCTAAAAGCAGGATTGCCTTCGACTTCTGCCCTACAACAACTCGAGTACCAGCTACCTCCAGAAGTGGCAGTGTGAAGGCCAGGCCACTGTACTCTGGGCTGAGGCATGCTGACAAGCAGACACTGGGGACCAATTTATGCCAGAAGCCGGATTTACACCGACACCAGCGTAGTCAGGTTAAATAACCAGGAGATGTTCATGTTTGATGAAAGAATGGAACCTGAGCACCACCTTGTTTCCTGGTATTCAGATCCAAATGTCTAACCCTCAAGTATCTCCAAATTATTCCTATAGATCATCCACCTGACTTATCACCTCAAAAGCAACCTGAACCATGAATCACAAAGACAGTTCTATATTTAGGAATCACTTGTTCTTAAGTGGATCGTCTGCAATTTCTTTTTTATTCCTCCTGATCTCTCTAACCACACGTGGTAGGATTTTCTTTCCCTCCCTGCCTGTGCCTGACCCTCCCTCCACATCCTATGCCATTAAATTACACCTAGTGTAACTTCTAGCTGAGAACTCAGCAAGTGACCACTGTGCTGAGCAAACCTTCCACACCTGGAACCTCTCTGAGCCCTAACAACCAGCACAGCCCTCTGCAGACTCCCACCTGATACAAACAGCCTGTGCATGGTGCCTAGCCCAGGTAGGTGGCCGGGCTTATGGGGAATTCGGAAGACCACCGTTATTCAATGCACTTGCCAAAAGAAAGAGACACAAAAAGCCATGCTTGCCTTAAGTCACATTCTAAATTGGCTCCCTGGAGCATTCGCCTACCTTGTTCACTAAAGACTGTGTGTGTTTCTTCAGTGTTTAGCATATGCTATGTAACCTGAGCAAGACTTGCATTGTATCACTAGTTGTTTTTCCAAAGTGTTTTCCCATCAGGACCATAATTATATGCAAACTACTTGACTTAGAACCATTTGCAAGCACATTGTAAGTGTTCACTAGGATCCTCCACTATTGAAAAGCAAAAAAATAAGGAAGATACACAAATCCTTTCTGGGGACCCCAAGGCCACGAAGACTGGGGAGCTCTGACATGCAGAAGCACAGGACCATGCTCAAGAAGCAGAACCTCCACATTTTCCACTGGAGCAATGAGGAATGTCCTCTTCATTTTGCAATTTATTTCAACTCGAAGTACTCTAATCATGGGAAGTACTTTTTGCTTTTTAAACAGCCTGCTTGTTTTTACAGGTCAAGAGCATAAATAAAACAGTCAAGTTGGAAACTTGGAAAGCTCGTTTGTAGGAGAAGGAAGTAGTTATAGATCGTCTATTTGTTCAGACACCAGGCAGCTCTCAGGAGGCAACTTAGCTAGGTACAACAGCCAGAGCCCAGTGCAGCTGGAACCCACTGCAAGGTTTCAAGGACACCCTGCCCTCTTTTCCTGGGGGATCCCTCTGGGAAAAGACTGCAGAGGTATCAGAATCACACAAGGCTATCCCTTAAATCTGTACAGTTTTCATACACATGGACATGCAAGCCAAGTATGAAATGGTGGTGGGGTTAGAAGTGGACTAAATAACTACCAGTCTCAGATGCCCTACCTGAGCTATGACAGGGACATCTTGGAACAGGAAGTCTCCTAAAGTACTATGACATTTACTCATGGCACTGCTAAAGTGGCTCCTGGTGAACAAAATTAAGTGCCTTCCAATTACAATACAGGATCCAAACATGAGTAGATCATGTCACAACTGCAGAGGGTCTCAGGAAAATGTGTAGCCTCAAAGCCAACATATTGAAGTAATTGCTATCATGAAGAGAGATAAAAGGAAGAGAAAAGGGAAGGGAAGGAGAAAAGAGAGGGAGGGAGAAAAGCAGGGAGGGAGAGAGAAGAAAAAAATTCAGTATCCACTTTCCCCACCTAATCACATAGGTGTGCCTCCTGCCAAGAACAGATATCATAACCAAATAAGCAGAATTCATTTGCAGATCACACACGAGCGCGCGCGCGCACACACACACACACACACTGTTGCTGATAAGACTGATGAAGACAAGAAGACTCACAGACCACCGTGAAAACTCACTATCAATACAGAGCCATTAGAACAGAGCTAGGACTAGAGTCTCTTCGAGGAAAAAAACTGCTGAGACAACTTTAAGATCTGTGGTGATTCCCTGTGTTTTAAAGACAAGGGTCACAGGATACTGGGGATGACACCTGCAGGAGCCAGGACAGGGTGGGCCGTAGACCACAGAGGCTGACACTAGACATCCCATAATGCCAGGCAGAGAACACAAAAGAGTAATAGGGCTGGTGGCAGCTGAAGACCACAATAAGCTGCCAGACCACATTGGTATTGCTACCTCCACTCCAGTTTTTCCTTCATTCTGCATGTGCTAGAGGAATCCCCACCCCTTTTCTTTTTATCAAACATTCCTAATGTAGTGATAAAATGAGGAAGAATGAAAGATTATTATAAAACAGGACTTTTATAGCCAGCGTCTATGGAACAGTCACATTGTTACATATATTTTCTCTAAGTAATCAGGAATGTATTGGTATTTTGAAATTATGTATCTCTAATAACACAAAAGTACTTAAGAACAGAAATAGACAGTAATGGAAAATGCAGTCAACTGTTGACAACATATAGAATTTCTGAAAATAATTTGCAGAGAACAGCACAGCAGATGACTCAAAATTTTCACAAAAATATTTCTTGCCTCCGATAGTCCAATGTAATTCATTTTCTATCTCTGTTCATTAATCATTGTTAAAATTAGTGATCCATTTCTTCCACTCTGCCATCTGCACTCAGCTTCGTAACAAACATGACACCTTCCTGCATAATAAAACCTGACAACTACTAGGATGCATTTCCAAATAGCTTTCTGCATATTTGCACCTCTATAACGGATTCCGTTGTCAGACAAAAGTGGATTATTTAACCAGAGTTCTTTCTTTATCAATTCTGAACACAGATGTGTGTGAGTGTGCATGTGTGTGCTAAAATATGATCAAGGGAAAAAATCTGTTAATTTTAATTAAAATGACTTTTTCCTGCCTTAAGTAGAAGATATCTTAAATCCAGGTTATGCCAGCCAATATCACTCACCATTGGATGGCTTCGAGTATTATGCTCGCTATATGAAGTTTACGTAAATAATTCGTGGCTTCATCTTGTAAACTTTTCTAATAAAAATGATTTTGACATTCCAACGTCCTAAAAATTTTTTTCATTTTAATATCCTGCTCTATTTTGTTTTTCCATCTTTGATCACAGAATTTGAAATAAATATTTTTTAGGAAAAGACAAAACAATCAAGGAGCGGGGAGACACAGACGAGAGCACCAATGAATAATTAAACACACACCAACCGTTCCCTTGGGGGAACCACCACTGGGTCCAAACCACGGGGAAGGCTTCTTGGTCCTTCTGGATGACATGCCACATGGTGCCAATCAGTGTGACCCTGCTGAGGGTGGAGATGAGCAGCTACAGACTGGAACCTGTTCCCTAATCTTTGACAGAGCTATCTCTCAGGAAAAATTCTGTGAGCTTTGAAGAAAAGTGTTCACTCAAATGGCAGGACAGACCCGTGTCCCTGCAGGCAGCCTGGATAGAGTGGGAGATGCCAGGTGACACTGGGTGGGACTGATATAAAAATGAAAAAGGCTACTTATATTTCTTTACCATTTTGCCCATTCTCAGGCTGCCTCTTTTCTCACTGCTCCTTTTTCTGGATATGGCAAGTTCTAAGTAAGGATCTCAGAAGTCCTGAGAAACCAATTTCCAAGCAATTCAGCCACCGCCTGCTGTGACTCCAGCACCTGCCCAGCCCTGTGCCAGGCGTAGGATGCTCAAAGGGGCCTTGGACACCCTCCCAGCCCTCAAGGGGCTCCCCACAGTGGAAAGACAACTCTCACTTGCAGGAGGTAGGCTGGGAGAGCACGTGGAGGAACTTGCAGAGACGGGGTGGCTTAGGAGCAGATCAAGTCATCAACAAGCAAAGTCAAAGCAGAATCGGCTCCCGGCCTCAGCACAGGCACCCAATTGAGTCACATTTGGGCTGGACTAGAGGAGTGAAAAAATGGGCTAGAGCTGCCATGCCATCTCCGAGGGACTAGCACTCTTGGGCACAAGGGACAGGCTCAGAGGTGATGCCCTGAAAGCAGTGCCAAGAAATCACATGCAAAGTCAAACATCGCAACAGGAAGAAAACAACTCTATCATAAACTGCACTTTCTCTGAAATTAAAGAAATGCCTGTTAAATGGAGTGGCCAAGGAATGAATCAATCTCTGCCTGTTTCTCTATCTCTGTCTCTGTCATTCTCTCTGTTTCTCTCTCTCTCTCTCTCTCTCTCTCTCTCTCTCTCTTGCTCTCTCTCTCTCTCTCTCTCTCTCACACACACACACACACACACACACACACACACACGAATACTGACAGAGCAGAACTTTTTGTTTAATACCCCCGGTCTATCTTTCTCTGTCCTCCCAGCCTGATGTGGAGCTTGGAGCGGATCCCCTAACTAAGCCTGATTAGAATGAGAACAGTCAAAAGACAAACTTTGCAAAAATCAAGGTTTAAAATAGAAATAGCAACTGACCCTCAGCTGCACTGCTGCTGGCTGGGACAGTGACAATAGCGACTCTTTTGTTAAACTTCCCTGTGAGACGTGCTCACCAGACTGGGGTGGGTGGGTGTGTCTGTCTGTCTCTCATATGAGAGAGTGGGAGAAAGGTTTTTAAATAGCCATGGCTTAAAAAAAAATTAATCACAAATTACCATTCACCTCTTAGCAGCCAAAATATGTTGATTCTTTTAACATATACAAAATCCAAAGCTTCCTTATAAATATTTCAGAACTTGAAATCTTCCATTTTGTTCTTGGGCCCTGAACAATAGCACATGCAAATGCATGCACACACAAATGTGGGAGAGGGGTTCTGGGGGGCTGAGAGGAAGGTGGGAACCCCCTCCCCAGATACTGTCTCCCAGCCACCCGCTCCTCTAGCCTGGAGTTCCCCCTTTCCTTCACATATCTGCATCCTGACACATTCAATTTCAGGTTATCACCACATCTGAATTTAGAGTACTGATGGGGAGAGAGGGCAGGCCTCTCCGGGCTGATTAGCACCATTTAAGAAAGCTTTCGCCAGCCGGCTTCATTGGCTGGGAACGTCGCCATGGTGGGTGGCCTTTCTGTATTAGAAGTCAACGCAGAGCTGTCTCATTTGAATTAAATATGGTCAAAAAGAAAGATCTGATTATGCTTATTCATAGCTAACCTTTCAAGTTCTCCAGGCTGCCAAACTTGGAAGGGAAAACTGAAAGTTCTTTCTTGTGTTTCTGGGTTGTTGGGTATTCTTTTTTTTTTTCTCTTGTAGTTTTTCTGTGTAGTCTGGGGTGTGTGTGTGTGTGTGTGTGTGTGTGTGTGTGTGTGTGTATTTAAATTTCAACCTAGCCTAGTCTCAGAGTTTCTTTCTAGAAAGATGCCACAGTAAGGATCCAGGGGAAAGCTTTTAACTTAGTTAGAGGTAGACAACCAAGGAAACGCAGGACCTGATTTTAATACATAAGTACATAAAAATAAACACATGCACACACCATTTTGACTACAGGAGACTTTTTCTTGCAACAGAACGAGTAGCTGAAAATTTGATTGGCGCAAATAAATTTTTGACATGGGGCTGAGTGGGGCAATGATTCAGAAAAGACCTAACGATACAGAAGACTGAAGTCACTGAGTTGGCAATAATACCTTCATTCATGGTAGCATTTATCCTTGTATCTTCACTCTCACAGGCATGCATACACCCCATTATTTTCAATACCCCTCTTTCTCAGCACAGGTGACTCCTTCCACATGCAGTTACTAAGAGAAGCAGGGGAGTCTCTGGAAGACTCAGGGACATGGTCCCAGTGGACGCTGCTGATAGTTCCAGGTGATAGTACTAAGAATGAGCTCTGCATGGGCCCTGGGTATGAGGCTCCAGGAGAGCACAGGGACCCAGTAAACGCTTTCCAAAATCCAGCTATCACATCCACAAACCAGGCCAGAGACTTAACCAGTTTAATAACCAAAGATCTACTGAATGTTCAGTTCAACAGCCAACATTTACTGGGAGTTCAGTTCAAGGACACCATTTATTGAACATTTACTTCATGCCACACTCTGTGCACCATCTTGGATTTTCACAAAGAAAATAGCTCTAGCCAGCCTTCCTCCCTACAACTCGTAAGGGTCCATTTTCTTTGCCCCACTTTGCCTGTCCAAGGCTCCCAGGATGTTCTCCCTCACAAGACTCACAGCAATATAGCAGGTCTTCTCCAAACTTGCTTATCTCTGAGCTCCCACCACGACATGTTGATCTCTGATACCACCGGCCTTTGCCAGTCATTCCCATGAGGATTGGTCTCATTTCTCCACTTGAGTGGTCAGTTTCAGGAAGGCAGAAACCACATCTCTTCCTCCTTGGAGTCATCCTCAGAAAGTTGCTATGATGGACCCAACCAACCCCAGCCAGCCATCTGGATACAGAGGAGGAAGCCATCCCCCACATCTCTACAACTGCAGGGAAGTGACACTATTGCTCTCCCACTCTTCAACAACCACCCAGGTCCCTCTGGACCTATAGCATCCAAGATCTCTAAGGACCCTAAGTGCCCCACAAAGCCCAGCAAGACAGTTCCAGTCCATAGCCAAGTTTACAGTCTCCATGGAGCCCTTCCACCCCAGAAATGCTAGAAAAGAAGCTGAGCCTAGAAGCACAGGGATATCTTGCTGTTCCTTCCCCCCAGTCCCCCAACCCATGGCTTTGAAACCAAAAAGCAAAGTACAACCCTCACCAGGCACCAGGGAGGGCATCCTTAATAACCTGAGTCAGCACAACTCCAGGCTTTGACATGTGTCCACCCAAAGTGACTCAACACAAGTGTGCCTGTCACTCTGATCTCTCCAGGAAATGTGGTGGGACAGTTCAATAACTGGCTCTTCTCACCTGAACCACAAGAATCTGTGTCTTGGCCAGAACCATGGAAAGGAAGGAAGAGAGGGTGCTGAGGAGACCAACCAGGCAGACCCAAGAAGGAGCATCTGGCTCAGCATTCTTGTTCCTCTTTTATGGGCTGGTAGAGGTTTTCTTTTAGGAAATACCACCATCACTACCTGAACCGAGCCCACATAACAGAAAGGGGTGAACTAGATTGTTCATTGCTAGCTTTGAACCTGCGGACCTCCCATAGTGCCAGTAATTGCTTTGCCAACAAGACACAGAAGTGCCCCCGCCTCGAGCAGCATGAGATGAGAGGGGTGGGTAGACACCCATCAATAAAACAGTCACCCGAAAAAATAAAAATAAAAAATAAAACAGTCACCCAGGATGCACCTGCCACACATCTGGAGGAGCGGGGGCCCTTCGGGGGGGGGTGTCCCAGGAGGCTCAGGGCACCCTCACCACACCTCCCTCCAACAATCCTCCCAACAATTCAGACACAAACCTCCTTCACAATTCCCTCCCTGTCTTTGTGCCACCTGGGTTGTTCTTTGCTTAATTCTTTTCTTTAAATTAACTTCAAATCAAGTCACTCTTTTTTTCTTTACTTAGCTTCACCTTATATAATAGCATCTGCAAAATCAGAGTGATGACATGCTAGTTCTATTTCTCTAATAGATCTTAAAGTAACCACCTGTTAAAACTGACTGTCCATGTCCTATCTAAAATCATCTCAGGAAGTGCAAGCCACATTTGGAGAGATGTCAGCACGTACACCTGAGACTGAGGTCAGGGAGAGGGAGTCTGGGATCTGGGGCATAAGGGTCTTGGTGATCTCTCTCTCTCTCTCTCTCTCTCTCTCTCTCTCTCTCTCTCTCTCCAGGGTTGGGCCTGGTGGCACTGAAGGCATGCCTACCAGCTGTCTTCTCCTCCAAGTCTTAAGGTTTTGCAGGTTCACCAGACAAGTTACATACAGCAGCCATGTCTGGTGCATGGATCATCACTTCCTAACAGGGAGCTGTCCCCTTGCCACTTCCCAGCTCAGAGGAGGAATCTCAGTAGCAACACAGTGAGTAGCCAACAAATTTCATTCTGATTCTACCTGAAACTCACTGCCAAGAGAGTTTCTCTCATTGCCAAGAGAGCTCTAGTTGAGAGAAGCCATGGCCAACATGACAAGGACAGCCACCTCTTGATGACCCCACAACTGTAGCTTCTGTCCAAAAACAGGCTGGCCACAAAAGAGAACCCTCTTTCTCCACTTGTGAAGTGGAAACAGACAACTGGAGGGGTTCTGTGCAATGTGAGTGTTTCCTGTGCACAGGCAGCTATGGTGATAGCCCCCAGCCTGGACAGGGAGACACCTAACACCCTACACCAAGCACAGGATTTGGATGTCAAAAGGTCCCCTTGCGGGCTGACCAGTTGCAATATGGACAGATAGAATTCCCCAGAATTCGTGAGCAAACTAAATATACTTCAGACTTCAGTCACCTCTACATTTTTAATATCTCAATGATCAAGTAATAAACTTGTGAAAAGCCACCCCCATTTCATATGCCCAGAGGCAATGGTTCTCAAACTTCAATGTGACAGAATCCCCTGGAAGGGGGTGAGAATTTGCATTTTTAACAAGTTCCCCCAGTGATATCAGTGCCCTTGGCCCGGGACCACACTTTGAAAATCACTGCCCTTCTTAATCTCAAGACCCTGCGGCTGGAGTTTTTCCACAAGGGAAGAACTGCATCCCTGCTCTCCAGTGTATCACTTTGGTAATGTGAAATTTTTGATCATCCGAGGAGTGTGAGGTCTTTTCTCTTTAAAGTGTAATCACCCATATATGAAAGCATCAGAATATAAATGACGCAGAAAAAGCAAAGACATTGGATGCCAGTTCCTGTTCTGTGCAAATCATTACCCTCCCCCTCCCTACTGCTGCAAATAAAATAGAACAAAAATAAAACAGGAGAGGTTGAGTTGTTACCCCCGGAAATCTATGATATCTTCAATGCTACACTTACATGGATCCAATAATGATAAGTAAAAATTTTCAATTGTGATATATAACTTACGCACTAAAGAATCAGTAACACAAAAATAAACATTTGTAAATAATTCCTCCATCAAATGGTGCCAATCAACTGAGATGGGCGATGTGCTCATGGATCAAGAATGGTGGTAAGAACTCTTTGATGACATATCTAGTAGACTTTCCCTTTCAATTCTCAGGATTTACTAAATAGGAAACAACTGGACATTATAGAACTGTGTATTAAACACTTTTTAACAGAAAGACTTCTGGAAACAGCCAGAGGGTCAAGGCATGCCCAGACCTTCTGCTGCAGTGAACTCCAAGCTCTAGGCCCATGTCTGAGCATTTATAAAGTTTATACTTCCCTCAGTTGAACAAGAGAATGGAGTTACTTTCAGTTTCAGAGTTGTTTCTGGCACCAGATTCATTGGAAGTGGTTTTGAAATGAGTTGGTTTTGTAGGTTGCATAGATGACACCATTGTGTTTAGCATATGTGCAGCCACCATGGCCAACCCTGCCCATGTAACCACAAAATGACCTAACTCTTCCGACTCTGATGTAAGATTCATGGCCAACATGGCTGCCAGAGAGAAAGCAAATTCCTCAGTTTAAGTTCCACATGATGTATATATGCATAGGAAGACCACAGCAAAGATCTGAGGAAGGAGGCCAGGAGTTGGAAAAAATACCCTGTCCCACCGCCTCAGGTCTGGAGGGCTCCCATGACACTAGTGACAAGACAGCTTACTTTATGCTCAACCTTGACCAGGTCAAAGGTACCGCTCTGGAATGGGTATTTGTATCACTTTGGTTTTTCTGGCTCCAGAGTTGCACAAAAACACAAGTCCCCACCTAGGCCCTTGGCAGAAGTGCCTCCTCCATCTGCAGATGGGTCTGCCCAGAAGTGCCACCAGCTAGCAGGCCTTGCAGTGACCATTGTCCCTCCCAAAAAAAGGCTCGGCCCCTCCTGGGAGGCAAGCCAGCAATTGCATTCAAGGCCCTGGATCCCCCAGCACCAAGCTGTTTAGTTCTGCCCTGTAAACAGAGTCTAAAGCTGGTCAGCTGCTAGCCACATGGCAGTAATGAGCCCAAGAGCCTGGAGTTCACAATTATTTCAGATTTACTCTCTTCCTGATCTTTCATTTTTATCAGCAAAACATCCTCTTGGCAATGGGTATTAAACTAAAACTTAAAAAAGAAATACAAGGAGGAGTCCGAGAAAAGCATGGCATATGAAAGGAAAATATTCAGACCTCAGACTTGGCCTTGACCTTTTACTGTCTTTTAACATTAAACATTTGCCCCACCTTCGAAAAGATAAATGTGGCTTTTGATGACAGCCAATGTTATCTGAGGATTAAAATAGCCCTCTTGCAGTGCTCAACATTAAAGTCTTCCGCATTTGCAAAATTGCAAACAGATGCAACTCAAGTACCTGCAAATAATCTGCCAAGACCAATTTCAAAAGGGAGATTTCAAAATATGTGGAAGTCATTAGGACATGTATTATTTTTGCAATGAATAGGCGCCAGGAGTGTCTCAAGGAGCAGATGGGTGCTACTTTGTTTATAAAAGATCAACAGAATATTCGGCTGTAAATGAAGACATATAAGCTATATGAAACAATTATGGTAAAATGGCGAACATTTCAAAGCTAATTGTAACGGTCTTTTAAGATCTGAATTCCTCATTTCTTACTGCATGCTAAAATATCATTTTAGTTTTGGGTCTTGATTGATATAATTACCAAAATGACAGAAAATTAAAGTAAATGCTGTCAGTTTTACTGTTGTAAATGTTGTCACTTTATCACTTGTTTACAGTTGCACCAATACTGATAAATGAATATTTTTCAACATGAATAAAAAATGTGACCTCCGTCTCCCGGAAATCTTCAAAAAGGACAACCCCAAACGTGAAGAACCAAAGCAGGCAGAGTGAACCTCAAACTGCATTATAGCTGACTTCCAAATAGCCTCTCCCTTCTACATGCCCAGCTCTCAGAGAGCCCCTGTTGCTAATAAAAATCTCTGTGATATCACAGAGGAAAAACAGAACCGACAAACATTCGCCCTCACTCCGGTCCCTCTGTGTGCCTGTGTCACCGCCCAAGCAGGACTGAGTTAAGCCCCTATTCTATTTGCCTGTTTTATATTGGTAATCATGCGAATTAGATAATTACTCATGGAAAATGTGATTAAACATACGTCGCTATTGCCAATACCGAATCATGAAGAAAGGGCATTTCTGCGAATTGCTTTTAACATAAACAGCAAACTGGGCTCGTAAAAAAATATCCAATTAGGCCAATATCTAATGATAGATGGGCTGATCTTATGACTTGCAAAGATGTAAACTGGATGCAGGAAAAATGAGGAATCATGTAAGACATCCTGGATCTACATTTCCACACAAAGGACTTCTCTGCCCAGGATGGTTTCAAAATGTCACAAACTCCTACAGAGTTGAACCTCCTCTTTTTCCTTTTTCCTACAATTAAGTTTCTGTGGGACTTTAAATCCTGTGTGCAGCCAGGATACCGTCTGCACATCTGTAAACTGAAGAGATGTAGCAGAGAGAAAGAAAATAGAAGAAAGAGGAATTTAGACTTAGAGACACAGGTCTGGAAAGGGACACAAAGTAGAAAGGAAGAGAGCAGAGGCCACTGCCAGCTGCCCCCGGCTGGCCTGCAGAGGCTGGCCCTGTCCCTACCCGAGTACCTCCTCTTGATACTCATCACCCTGGAGCAACAGAGCAGTTGCAAAGGGGGCTGTAGGGTGCAGCTTCTCCTTCCCTCTCTCCTCACTCACCAGCACTGCTTTTCCGTAAATCTTTAAGCCACGCTCACATATTCTCCTATGACAGGGGCCATGCAGACGAAGATCTGCACCCTACAATCACTGATGAAATTTGTATTGACTCCAAAATCAAAAGTAATGAGAAGAAAATTGGTTCACAGCCTGACCCGACAGTTCCAGACTGCAGTATTGAAGTTGCAGAAAGACATTTTTTTATTGTCTCCAGATTTCAATTAATGACATCGAGCTACCCCTTCCTCCAGTTATTAGTTTGAACAGAATATCAGATTTAAGAAGTTTCACTAAATTAATTACTGTAACTATATCTTGCATTTCTGGAAACTCCTTCTGTTTTGTAAAGGAAAGACATTCCTTTTACAAATTGTGGGGCACACAGAGTCCCCCAAACCGAACGCATTCATCCCAGTGCGTGTTCTTTGGGGTCGTGTATGTGCCTCTGTGTAAATGACATGTTTATGTAGGAGATGTCAACTCAGGGCAGGGTCATGAAATCCTAGCCTGACTCAGCTGTAAGTATATCCCTGAAAATATTTCTTGTTAGGTCTCAGTGCCTAAACTGAAATGCATTATTCACACCACCCAAAGCTCTTAAACCATATGCTCCCCACAAATTAATAACAGTCACCCCACAAACTACTACCCTGAAAGCCATAAACGAAACTCATCTTCTCTGAATAAAAGAAAAGGAAAAAAAAGTATATATCCAGAGACACTATCATTGCCCCTATCTTGAACAAAAATGCAAATTATGCCACACGGTGCTAAATTATTCTGGGATATTTCATAATGTGAATTAATACCCACTAGAGGCTAAGCCGAGATCATCAAACTCATTTCACATAAGACAACGAATTTAACCACCCGTGACTCAATGAGTGAGAAGTTAACAGGCTAGCTAGCAACACTAACCACTCTAAGGTAGATTGTCTTTAAATAAAATAACCCATTTTAAAGACTTTTTGTCCAGTGCTAACTTTCTCAGATCTCACCAGATGGCAGAATATTTAATGCTCAGGCTTTCAGTTCACAGGATGAAGGAAATTATTTCTATGGAGATCAGGCTGTATCTACTCACCATCTTTTATTAAGCCCAAGTAAAAATCCTATTTCTCTAAAGTGAAACCACAGAAACAAAAGCATTCCGATACTTCCCAGTCTCTGCACAGTTGGGCTACCGAAGACTCCTTGTTAGCTAAAACAAATGTCATCTTTTCAATCCACATTGGAGGGTCCACATTCCAGGGGAGCTTTGAATGATTTTTTTTTTTTCAAACACGAACAATCAAATTTAAGACAAGTCTCTCAAACAGAAAGAAAAAAATAATCAAAGGCTCTGTACACCGATGCCAAATGTATCTCTAATGCACTTGGACAATAAGGCAGGCTGTGTTCCTACCCTGGAATAACACCATCCATATGAATCCTAGGAATTTAGTATATCTGACAGTTTCTCTCAGCCACCCATAACATTCTTTCCTGTCTCACTGGAGCTGGCAAAGGAGAATTCTGTAATTGAGTGGTACAGAACATGTGCCCTCCTTGCTAGAAGATGACAGATGGATTATAAAAACTTCAAAGCAGAGCATTTGGAGCACCAGGGGAGAGATAGTGGGTATTTGAACTCTCCGTCTTTACCCAGGAGACAATGGCACTCTGACATGGAGCATATATCAAGGAATGGTGTAACTAGATAGACATAATCTTTCTTTTCACTAAGTATTTAACATTCTGTTAGGAACAAGTTTCAGCCCGGCTAAAGTGCACCTCATCTTCATGCTAATCATCATAGTGCAATGGTGACACGGGGCCCCCCCCTTTTCAATTGTGGTTAAATCAGTCTCTTTTTGCAAACTGATTTTTTTTTTTTAAGAACAAGAACAGCTTCTGCTTTAGGAAGGGGTGGGGGAAGTAGAAATTAAGCATCGGGTTGGGATTAGCGTCTTTTCTGACTCACTAATCTGATGAAGCCTTTATTTGCAATGCGTGTTCCTTTCCCTATGACTAAGGAAGGGCTCTCACACATGGTTCGCGGGCCACATGACACCAGTTACCCATCTCGAAGCTCAGCCATGACTCACCTAAGCCTAGGCAAAGCTGGCAGTGCCACCCCGCATGACCCCAGTAACCAAGCCTCCCCCACACCTACTGTCCACCCCACCCAGCCGGGAAACACAGGCACAGCAAATGGGCGAGGAAGGAGTCACAGATTCTGAATGACAGGCACATGCACCTCTTACTTGATCATTCAGCCCCTGCATTTTGGCTGGGAAGAACAAATCAAAACAAAAGCACAGTTCAGGAGCAATTCCTAAAATCCGAGCCTTGCATTGTCAGGCAGCACCAGGGTCACTATCAACCACAGCCCAATGAAAGAGCGAGGCCCTGGTCCTAAAATACTGCTCCATGCTGAAGCCCAAACTGTAGAATGGCTCATGTTGCTATGATGAATTATAAGCCAAAAGAAAAAAAAAACCTTAAATTTTCTATGTCTCTTAAAATTTTGATAGAGACATAAAATGGCTTATAGAATTCTAATTATAGCAACAGACTTCAAAAAATGTCTCAATGTCAGAGATTAGTGAATCAAAGGCACATTTTTAAAATCAATTCTTCCTTCTGAATATTAACAGTATTTATCATCCACACTGCCCTCTGGAAACACCAGCCAGGATTCTTCTGCACACTGGACTACGAGGGTCTCCCTGCGGTTAGGAGGCTGATGAAGTGAGGCCCCCAAGGGGCGAAGATCTGCCTGGAGGGTAAAAGTCCGAGTGAGAATGGGCTCTGTGGACGCACACTTCAGAACCCCATTCGGGCTCTTTCCCGCTCTCCGTTGCTCAGCATCATCGCCATCACCATCATCATTTTAAACCACTCACTACCTTCTTTAAAGTACTATGGAACAAATGGAGCTAAAATTAAATTACTTTTATGAGACTCACAGCAACTTTTAAAAATAATTAGATAGTCCCTAAATATCCCCACAGTTAGGAATCTTTCGCTTCTGCGATCCTTATGTAAGATAATAAAGGCTTTGGAATTTACCAAGCTGATTTATCTGGGATCTGACTACAGACCACCTGTCTTGGTTTCCTTCTCACCTCAAGACCTTAGCCAGGCCATTTTGGAAGCCAAGATTCCCATCTTTCTGGATCTCTTAGTGTTTGATTGTAGATGGTTCCATGATAGGTGTCTGAGTGTGTGTCTGCACACTCAGATATAAGTAAGGTACTTGTCTTTTGGGTTATTCCAGACAGATGGGAAGAAAACAAAATAAAAGTCCCAAAGTCAATTTTAAGGAGCTAAACAATGTTGTCAACATGAAAAAGACAGAGAGGGCAAAGGGCTCAGGCTCCAACCAGAAGCATGTGCTCCTGTCCATCCCCACTCTGAAGTCCTCCAGCTTCCCTGAGGCACAAAAGGCTCTGGGGGACCAGTGGTATGGTCCATGGCCAAAGCCATGCAGAGCCAACAGCAATTTCAGGGAACATTCGTTAAAGGAAGTAGAAAGCATTTTTATAAGTGAGAGTTTTTAGTATTTAATATTTTTCAATTCTAAAGCCAAACTACCCCTGCAATAGCAAGTGAAATGTTAAGGAGGCTTTTTGTAAAGGGCCGAGGGGATATCACTCAGAGACCTGTGTGTCCCCGCTCTGCAATTTGCAACATGCTACAGGAAAAAGTCCACGCTGATGAATGCCAAAACTGGACCCTTTACCTCAGTCCTGTTTGCACGAATATTAGCCATGTGGGATTTGACAGCACTTGTGTGATCCATCATTTCATACTTATCCGTGGTAAGGAAGGGGAGAGACCTTCATGGGAGACACAAACAGCCCCAGAAGTGTTTTCTGCTTGGGCTCTCACAGTGCAGACATGGGTCTCATATGGAACTATACCTACCTGATCCCTGACACCCAAGGTCACCCTGAAAGTGCTGTGTGCTCAGGTGGGCCACGCTTCCCTCTGAAAAGGGAGCCTTAGGTACCCAAGGTGTTACTGACCAGGCAGATGGTGGGAGGCAGACAGGCTCACATGCCCATCACGAGCCAGGTCAGGGGTCTCAAGCTCAGAGAGACCTGAAGCCAAACCCTGGGTAACATGAGGGACAGACAGCCCATATGTACTTTGAAGTCTCCCTCAAAATGCAGAGATAATAATAAAGCAACAATGGTATTTTTTAAGTATTTGACACTTGATATCTGGGCCCCTCAAAAAAAAAAAAAAAGGCATCAAGACAATTATCATTGAGACAACCAGAAATAAGTGGGTCCTTGCATTAAGTATCCATTTTAGTGCCTGGAGCAGTGATGCAAGGGAGAGGAAATAGCCATTTTGGTGTTTAGGGAATCAAGAGACTTTAACTGGTCCCACGTCCACATATTATTCAGCTCTTGAGCTCCAAAGCTCAATGACATCTCTAAGTAGCTCTTTTCTCCTTTAATACCAAGCATGAACCAGCCCTGCTCTGCCCAAGGGCCAAATAGTCAAGCCCCTTGGCGCCTTTCCCCAAGACCTTTCCAGCAAAGGGCACAAACTGCTCCCTAGTGAAATACATGAAAGAATTGCAAGAGATGCATGATGCCAGACAGACAAGCCCAGACCCCCAGAATCACACCAGCACTTGCTCTGAGCAGCTTAGGGCCCCAAGAGCTCAGCCTGAATGTGCCACAACAATACACCAACTCTTTAAATCACCCACTAATGTATATGTTCCTGTAGATGAAACACAGACCTCGGCATCAACATGAGGGGAAGGGTTAGGGTCTTTGAAGGAAGCCTGCGCGAGAAAGCCCTTTTTAAAAGTGCATTTTCATCTTTCTTTTTTACAGTGATCTTCTGCCATGGTGGAATGTAAACACCACAGGAATAGACAGAATCGTGAATTAAGGATTTGGACGCCTCGCTTTAGAAGTAATCTTCAAAGAATGCACATCCCAAACATCAGAGTCGCACAACAAGGCTCCGAGCTCCTGTGACTGCCTGGAAAATGGCACAGGTCACACCTATTATTACCAGTTGGGTCCTGAGTTGCTTTTAAAAATCAATAGAAAATATGTTCTTACATCTCATCTACTTGGCAAGAGGGCAAATTCAGGGAGCATTGTCTTCATCCATAGAGGCAATCATTTCAAGACTACCCCCCAAAATGCTGCCAACAAGGGGCATAAAAAAGGCATAAAAGTGGCATCAGCTAGATGTTTCCCCGGGAAAGGCACTGGAGCATGGTGGCTTCAAGAACTGTCACCCTGGCCTTCCACCTCCATTCCCCAGAAAGGCAGCATTCCCCTTCCTATTCCTTAGATCAAATCTGAATAATCACATGCACAGCAACACTGCATGGTAGGAAATACAAGTTCCATGGGGGCATTGATGGGAGATTTTCTCCTCAATGCAGTCCACTACTATGCACATGGTTTGGGTTGACCAGTTGGAGCTCTGAGCTCTAGCTTCCTTGTCTAGAAAACCAATGACTCCACCTTCCAGAACTGTTGAGGATCCAGTGAGGAAAATATATGAAGTTGTCCATACACAATGCCACTGTGTTATATTACAGCATTGTTTCCATCACTGTTGCCACCATTGTTGTCCCCCTCATATCCAGTATTAGCAGCAGAAGCTATACTGCAACAATTTGTTTCCAATCATTTGGAAGCACAGTGCTAGGCACTGAATCAATGCCTGCTGATTAATTGAAGCCACAGGTATTTTATCCACACAGATCATCTTCTTCAGACAAGGGTAACCCCTAAACCCAAAGGTACAAACAATGAAATCAGCAGAATGTGCTTTTTTGAGCACAGAACCCAGAAGCATCCTTTAAGATTAAATCTGTACGAAAAGCACAAAAGTCAAATGCTGAACGATACATTAATTATACACAACCAAAGATGTGGGAGAGGTTAAACCCCCATTTGGCAGCAAATTGAGTTCTTTTATTTGATATGAAATCTATAAATGGCGATGATTTGTCTTTCCTGCTTAGTGTCATCAAACTTCTGGGGGAGGGGTAAGAAAAAGAGAAAAGGAAGGGCCAGATGTCCATTTACTCAAGGGTCTCCCTTGTTAAAGGATGAACTCTAATAGGTATCAGAAGTAATGGCTGTTCAGAACCACTGCTGGCTAAGGTCAAAAGCCAAACACACCTGGAGCAGTATTAATAACATCTTGTCCCACTTTCTCCATTAGGGAGTTATGAAGAGTATTTCTAACTCGGGTGGAATGAATGGTTTATAAGATGAAAGGTTCAAAGTCTCTTTCCAATCATGCATGCTCAAGGCACCCAGCTCTTCCAAGAATACCTGAGTTGTGGGGGTCCCCAACTTCACCATATAGAAATCTGAAGACTTATGGGCCATCCAAGTTCTGTAGCTGTGTTTGTTTGTTTAAGCTATGAGGTCTCACAATTGCACTGGAGGATGCTGATAAGTTCTAGCGGTTCCTTTGTCATCTTCCACTATCTTTTATTTGGTTTGAATTCAGACACAGATTCAGGTGCCATACTACAGGTGGCTCTGTGTGATCAGGGCCAGGTAAGTTCTGCCCATGTTTGACATGTGGGGCTCCAGGAAAAATAGTCTCAGTGAGCTGAACTCAAAGAAAGGATTTATGGAGACCTCTGTTGCCCAGAGTGGGCTTGCTTGTGCTGTCACCTGTGCTGAAAAGTGATAGGTACTCAAGTGGCAAGTATCTGGAATTACCTTTGTGACTGTGGCCTGGAATGCACTCTGATTTTACAAAATATCACTCAGTTAGGACAAGCTGAAGAAAGACCAAGCAGATAGTAAATAAGTTTTGCTGATGTTTAACAATTTCTCCAGGTCTGCTTCATAAACTGTCAGAGAAGAACCAGGGAGGATCACGTGGACCAGCATGAGGGGTCACAGGCAACAGCACCTCCTATGAAACTGGAGTCTGCAGTGGCACCCAGTAATAGGAAGTTTAACAAGCATCCCAAATTATTGTTTTGCCAACCAAAGTTTGAGAGCCATTGGTCCAGTGTACTTTCTTCATTTTACCGATGGGGAAACTGAGCTTCAACTGGAGTAATAAATTGCCTAAGTGAATAACCAAGCATAGACCAGTGCCTGTGATTTTTCCCCTTCATCTTATGTTTGATTGTGAATTAAACAGACAGTCCCTTGAATGCATGTTTTAGTTTTCATTCCCATAGTTGAACAGCTGAAACACAGCAATAGAACAAGAAGCTGGCAACTCAAAAGGAGATCCTGGAGAAGAGAAGTTGGGTGGTAGATATGAGAAAGCCATGCCAAGGTCCTGATAGAACCCTGGAAGAACCAGACCCCACCCAGCCTTGTGATGGGAGACAGGGCTCCCTTTCTTAATTAAGGTCAAATAGAACGAGTCACCAAGAAGCACACACCCAGGAGTTTTTTTAACTTATTGATCAAGGAACCCATCTGTGATAAGAGATTCACTCCCAGAAAAGCTTGGCTTTGAGTAATAGTGGCCTCTGGTCTCCCTGAGCCTGTCTTAAGGTCTTTATTTTAAGAAGAACATAATAATTAGTAGGCTTTTTAACTCATTCAACTGGAAAGATAAAATTTACCCTTGGCAACTAACTAGATAGCAAATAGTTTTTAGACCAAGAGGTCTATGAACCATGAACATTTCAATAGAAATTATTCAAGTTCTTTTCAGAAGACCCGCACTCCTAATTCTCTTTGCCATTCATTAAGGTTCTGTTGCTTTCCTCTCCCGACACGCCCAACTGTCAGGCATCTTGTAAGGTGGGGTTGCAGGAAGTTGGTGGCTGGCAAGACAGCAGCACATGAGGAAGAGAAAAAGGAAAATTCTGTCCTCAGAGAGCTTGCAATTGAGTTGAGGAGAAGATACATCCACAAGAAAAAGATATTTCTATCTAACTCATGGCCTCAATGCCAACATTGGATAAAAGGGAAATTTAGACCACAGAAGAGTGCTACAGACAGACAGGGAGAAATGGAGAGGTGCCAGCTCTTTACTTGCAGATTTACTTCCATCTTTTATCTTTCTGTAGAAATTCTGGCTCGTTGTCGACTTGGAAGGAGGAAGGTGAGTGTTTCCAACACTCACAGAAAATAGGTTCTTCAAGTTGCACGAGCACCGTGAGGCTCCCCGAGATGGGAGTCGCTTGGGCAATAGGATGTGACATAGGTTTAAAGTCCTTTCTCCCCTTCTGCAATCATCCTCCGTGATTCGAGTGTCTTGTTGAAGCCAGTGGGGTTGCTCCACCTCACTCATCAGTCAGATGAGCAGCTCACCAATCAGGAGCACAGAAGGCATCTCCTCCGGTCTCCACGATGCTTCTGCCCAGGGACCCCCATCAAGAGCTGCCACAGACAAGGACACCAAGCGACTAACAACGCCGCCTGTGCTAATCAGGGCCCCACACAGCTGGCTCTCAGCAGTGACAAAGAACCCAACTCTCCGTGCCCAACGTACTGATGTCAAGGGAGAGGCTTGTGGTGGAGACCACATGACCCACCTCAGACAAAATGGCTCCGGTGGGGAAATGGCTGGAGAGAAAAAGAAAGGTCAGAAGAGCTAGCCTTAACTGAGCCAGTGCCCCCGCAGATAGAAATCTTGGCAGTGGTATGGATACATTTCCCATATAGAATTCTATCACAGAGACTTCTTGGTGATGAGGAACAAGGCACAGCCATGGCTTCCACCTCCAACAATGGAGCAAAGGATATAGCAGGATAGTGTGCACCATGGCCCAGCATTGTGTCCAAAGGGTCAAGGAAAACTCCCAAACCCATATTCTTCCTCAGGAAAATGGCACTCTTTTTGAAAAATATTTATTCACAGGCTGCCATTCGCAAATTGCTGTTCTAGGTGCTGGAAGTACAGTCATCAGGGAGGTGTCAAGGGTCTACTTGGGAGACCTAGTCTGATTGGAGAGAGGGAGAGGCGTGCCTGTGCCAACAATCAAGGAACTCAATCAAGGTGCGCTGCATGAAGAAAACAGGGCAGCCAGCTAGCAGGTGGGAGCAGAGAGAGGCCCCAGAGGTCTCTGCAGAGGGGCCACTGGAGACAGAGATGAGGGATACAGGGATGAGGGGGAGTAGCCTCGGGAAGCGGGAGGAGGCGAGGGTTCCAGGCCAAAGAGATGGCCAGTGTCAAGGCCCTGGAGGGTGATCAAAACCCTCCTCACATGGATCTGTGTCACCTAGCCAGTCCACTGGCCTTGATCCTAGCTTCCACCTGTTCTCAGTCTGTCTAAGGTTCTCATTGGCATTTCCCAAAAGGAAAGAAACAGCTGCCATTTGAATAACCACAAACCCCTGGGCACCCCCAAGGCTGGCCTCACTGCCACTGCTCTGGTGGGTTGTGCCACCTCCTTCCCTGACCAGGTGCTGGTCAACGTGTTGATAGGCCAATCACCCCTAGAGGGAGAAGGATCCAGAGGATGCACAAAGGTGAAGGGGCAATGAGCAGAGGCTCCCCTGTGATCCAGCTGTCTGCAAGCCTTTGTCCAAACAGAGGGAAGGTGAGGCAGTATGGGCAGATGTCTGAGTTTTGAAATTCTTCTGTAATTATGGCTTGAATCAAGAAAATGCACATGAGTTCACAGGATGATAAATATTAGCATGCTTCTCCAAGTTCAAGTGAGTTGTCAATAAGACAATTAAAGCAGCATCAATAATATGCACTGTATGTTATTATCTGCTATTCTAAATCCCAGGCTTTTGTGATCTCTGGAAAACAAAGGAGGGCAGGCGTCGGTGATACAAATACTTTCTTGCACAAGTGGGAGATGTAATTGTGTACTAATGTAAGAGCACCGTATCTGGGGGGTGGGGAACAGATCGTTCTGAAATACTCTATGAAGAACTCAGGGTGATGAAGAATGGGCTAGGTGGAAAGGACCAGTTACAATGGAAAATTAGCAACCCTGTGTCTAAGGCAGATCAATCACTTATGTCACGTGGCCCCAGTCAATAGGAGCCAGAATAAGTGCTGGCATTGACCTTAATCAACTGCCAATCAGTACTTGGAAACCAGAAACTAGATTCTTCTGAAGGAAATGGAAGCTAAGTGAAACTCTGGGTAAAATTAATGAACGTGAATGAATATAGCTTTTAAGAGTGTATGTATATGTATATGCAAGTATATATGCACATATAAACATATATTCATATATGTAAAGTATAAATGGAAAACTATGTAGTATTGTGCTGAACTGGAATTTGGAATGAACAATCTGTTGAATACAAATTGTGATGGCCAAACTTTTGCATTGTTCCCCAAGATAAAAACCTACACAATGCAATCTCTATATATCTGCAGAATCAAAAATCATTTTCCTCCAAAAATAACTTGCAAAGCATTAAATGCATTGGAATGAGAGTAGATGTTAGAGCTACTATTTGTTGACACTTGGTGATTTAGGATTGAACAGAGAAGTTGTCTCCAAATTAATGAGCCAGACATAATAGAGCACTGTCAAAATATTGATTTTATTTTATCCTACCTATTGTTGGCACTCTTCTGTAAATTGGGGAAAAATATAATTTTTTCATTAGCATTATCATTTGTTATTATTACATTAGCTGCTGTTTATTATGGAAAAGAAACCTCATGTCACTTTTCAAGATTATTATAGAACAATCACATGGAAATTTGTGATAGAGACTAAAATAAAATACCAAATGTTTCCCAGACAATTTTTACTATAGACTGAACTATTTCTAAAGAGGAAAAACAAGAACTGTTGGTTCAAGTTTCATAATACATGATAAATAAATTTAGATCTGTATTATGTACTTGGGCAAAACTACTATTCCAATGAACGCTTGAAAATTAAAATAATTATGTTCAGTTTAATATAGCTTACTTTATAATAACCAAATTAATAAGTGGATAATAGCCAACATATATTCACAGAGTTGAACAGATAAAATTAGGGAGAAAACTGTTCACCAAGGTCTGTTTCTTTATTCTTAAAGATTATTTTTTTTATACTGCCCTTAAGCACTTTTTTCTTTCAATTCATTGTAGGTTTTTGCTAAGGAAGGAAAAATACTTAAGCAACTTTTCTGAAAGTGTAATAAAAGTCATGCATTTGTTTCCATAATTTTTCTATTGAGTCATTTACATTTTAATATTTTGCATCTAAGTTACGATGATGTGAAATATGATATGTATGCAGGAGGATTTGGAATGTTTATAGTTATTTAATGAAATTTACTTAACCATTTAAAACCAAATGATGAGGAAAAAGTTCAGTTTCCAAAGAGCCAAGACATACTTCATTTTCCACTAAAAAATTAAATTAAATTAAAAAGTTACCATTGTGATAATTTAGATAATGAATCAGGAGGACCAGGCACGCAATGTGCTCACACGCTCTACATCAAAGGGTCCTGCTTGGACCTACAGATGAAAAGAAGACCCAATTTTCCTGTCATCTTGTCCTTCTCCTTAAAGGGACAGGTGTTCATGACTTCTGCAGAGTTTGGGGGAAGAGGCACTGGGATCCTCTTCAAACCTCCAGCATACTGAATAACGCATGAGCCCCTCCCAGTTGTCCAGCTGTCCTTCCTTACCCTGAGGCTCAGCACCCTGCTGGCAGGGGCAAGGGATGGAAGGGACAGAAGAGAAGGAGTGGCCATGCAGAAGCCAGAACGGAACCCTGAGTTGCAGCTGCCAGACTCAAGATTCACCCCACCCTCTGGAATCCCAGGCTGTACGAAGCAGAGCACGTACAGTCATGTGTCGCTCAGAGAGGCAGTTTCACTACGAGAACATCATGCAGCACCCTTTTGCAGACTTAGATGTCCAGGTCAACCACACATGACCTCTGGATGTCACCAACTGACATGGTAAACCTGAGGCACATGGAGCTACTGCAGGGAACAGAGCAAACTATTTTACAACTTTTTTAGTGAGTAGAAAGAGTATACTCTAAAATAACGATAAAACGTATAGTATGGCCAATACATGAACCAGTAACAGATTCACTTGCTATCATTATCAAGTATTATGTGCCATATCTAACCGCGTGCGCTGCGATGTTATTGCCACTGGTAGTGCACCAGGTTTGGTTGCAGCAGCATCAAACTTGTGAGTATCATATTGCGTTACTGTGTAATGGCAGCTACAGGGTCACTCAGTGGTAAGAATTCTTCCACCCTAGTATCATCTTTTGGGATCATGAGAATGTATATGATCCATTTTGACCGAAGCACTCTTAACACACCGCCTTCTGTATGAGCAAACAAAACACAAAGGGATCGTGTAGCCACAGCCCCCCTACTGAAACTGGGCACAGGAGACAGGAGAACGGGACAGCAGGGATCAGAGGGCCCCTTGTGAATCTCAATAGCAGCCATGGTATCACAGAGGTATATCATGTTTGCCTTTACAGTCAACTTCATTTTCTAGCTTTTTTATTTGCCTAGCACAGAGCATATCTCCAGAGTGGTTGTCTGTATGATGGGCAATTTACACAGGAAGAAGAATTAAAGGGGGATATTAGGGGAGAACCCTAGGAAGAAGATAGTGACCTTAGACGGCAGGAGAGGACATGAGGCAGAGAAGGTCACAACAGCTGGTGTTCTCTGGCAGGGTGTAACCTGTGGAGGCTGTGCTTATGGAGCCAGGGAGCAGCTGCCACTGGAAGACGGCCCCTACCCCATGCAAAGAAAGACTGGGCTGTTCTTGGTGGACCTACAGAAAACCTGGCCTTCATTATTCTTCCCAAAATACCAACACCTCTCTAACCTCAGGGTCTTTACACATGCTATGCCCTCTGCCCGGAATTCTGCCTGGAATGTTTTACTGACTCCTTCGCATCCTCCATCATCCCCTACAAGGATGCCATTGGCCACCTTGTTGAAAAGGCAGTTGCCTAAGGCTCTGTTTTTGTCCCTCACACTCTTCCTGGTCACAGTTAGAATGCCAAACACATTTCTGGCTCACTTTCTACAGCAGCATGAATGTCAGGTCCATTTCTGTATTCCAGTGCCTAACACAGTACCGGGCACATAGCAGCTGCTCAGTAAATATCTGTCAGTATGGTGACACTGCCCAAAGCGATATGGAGAGATGAGTGTGATAAGAAACCAGCTCCCCAATGGGCTCTGCCCACACCACTCACTTCTCAACCCCTCTTTCACCCCAGTTACACAGCAGCCCCTACTGTTCCTTGAATGCCCCGAATACAATCCTGCCTCAGGGACTTTGTACTCGCTGTTCCTATAGCCTGGAATGCTCTCATCCAGACTTTCACCATGCAGTCCATCCTTAAACGCCACCTTCCCAGTGAGGCTCCCCACCCTCCCCAACTTAGCCTCTTGGCTACCCCTTCCCTCCCACTTACTATATCCTCTTCCCTGTTCCACTTTTCTCTATAACCCATGTCACCATTGAACACACCACATATTTAATTATTTATCATCATCAGTCTCTCCCAATCAGAATGTAAGCTCCATGAGAGCAGAGGCCATTAGCTCTTTGTTCATTGTCTCAGCCCCAGGACTTTAAGCAGTTCCCAAAGTTGTCACAGTGTCAAACAAATAAGCCAGTGCCGAGCCTGACAAGACATCATCCTTCCCAAAGCACCATTCCCAGACCCCCGTGCCAATTCCCATGCCGTGCTCTTGCCTTTGCCCACCAAAGGCTGTGCTCCACATTCCCTGCCGATTATCTTGACCGAGATTTCTGAGGCCTAAGTACCTAATACCTGTCACAGAAAAGTTCCCGGAGCTACCAGTGCTTCCTTCTCAGAGCCTGGCTAAGTAGCCCACTGGTTCGGGCACTTCCCAGGCTGCTCTAGAAGGCTAGCAATGGTGAGTAGAGCTTTTCCTGAGCAGCCAGCCCCACCAACAGCAGCTCTCCTAGGCCTCCCTAGAAGACCAGTGTTCAGCCTGGGGCTGCCCTAGGAATTGGTGGGGAGGTTGAAGGGGGCTCAGAAGGCCTGGGACACTTCTAACCCACTTCCCTGAGAGGTGGTGTCCCCTTGGGGCTCCGGAGACTGGACACTTCCCATCAGAGCCAGTCCCAAGGGGTCCTTGTAATACACCAGGGTCAACACCTTTGCACCCAGCTTGGACTAATAACTCACTCATGATGGGGAATACAGGCTGGGCCCACTGCCAAGAGCCAGGAGAAAAAAGACACCTAAGTCCCCGAGGGCGGGGCAGTGAGGAGCAGGATCCCACATGCCTTGCCTTAGGGATGAGTATGATCTGTGCTCTTCCTCCTCCTCCTCTTCTTCCTCTTCATCTTCTTTTTCCTTTCCCTCTTCCTCTTTCTCTTCCTTTTTTTTTTTTTTTTTTTTTGTGGTGTTGGTATTGGGGATTGAACCCAGGCCCATCCACAGTCCTTTTTAAATTTATTTCAAGACAGGCTCTTGCTAAGTTGCCCAGACCAAGCTCCAACTTGTGATTCTCCTGCCTCAGCTTCTCAGAGTGCTAAGCTATCAGGCTGTGCCAATGTGCCTGGCTTGTGCTGCTTCTTGCACAGGCGAGTGTTCGTGTGTAGCTTTGTAAAGCAGGAAGGATAGACACTACATCTTGAAAAAGGAGAGCAGTGTGAGGCAGAAAGAGGAAAGGGAAAGACACTCTGAGAACAAAAAGAGATGCCTATAGGGCCTGAAGTCAGCACCCTCACCCACTATGAGCAGAGAATGGGACCCTGGGCTTCACACTTATTCCCAGACCTTTGACTTCAAGGGGTTTTAGGAAGAAAAATGGTTCCTGTGCTCAGAAGTGCTCAGAACATCTCCCCTTTTAGGGTATGAGGAGTGACTACAGTGGAATCTTGGCAACTAAAACAAGCACGCCTGTTTCCTGACCCTTGATCTTGCACTGCTGTGTGTGCTCCCAGAAACTCCATCTGCAGAGCCGCTCAGGCAGAGGCCAAGAGTCCCTTCCTCGGGCACGTGCAGCCCACGCGGCACAGGCACAGCTCTGTCCTGAGAGCTCCGCACCACCACCTACCACAGCTTGACCTTGGGCAAGTCACACTACAGGGCTAACTCCCCTTGCTCCATCAAAAGGCAGAGAGTGTTCCAAGGATTAAGTGAAATGATAGCTTGCATTAAAAACTCAAGGCTCCCTATCTAATAAGCACTCAATAAATTCTAGAGGTTTATTTACAGGTCTTGGATCTTGATTTCAAATTTCCCCCAGGAAAATGGGCTCCTGATTCTTACACAGCAGCATTAGGGTATTCCCCACTTTCCAAAAGAGCCGGCATTTTTCCATTTGTGATAGATTTGGGGGTCCCTTCAGTGATGGAAACTAGGCTGGAGTTCGACCTTTTTCTTCTGTGGAGGAGAGTAACGGAGTTATGTTCAACTCCCCACCTCTCCCTTGGTGACTCTTCTTGAATGCAATAGCCATGGGCTCAACTCATTAATTTTGTACTTCATGCTTAAGTGTAAGGTTTCCCTGAAATCAACACGTGAACATCCACCAGTGTGTAAAGCAGGGGAGTCCCTGGTATGAACAAGTGTGTGTATGTGTGTGTGTTCTTTCATGTGAAACCCAGAACCCAAGACAGCATTTCTCCCTTCACTCTGCCATTGTCTTGATACAATAGTCCAGCAGTGGTTTTGTTTTTGGTTACAGCACCAATCCTACCTAGGATATAAAGGCACTGAATATTTTTTAAAATAAATGAATGAGGGAAAGACAATACTACCTTGGGGTCTTTGGCTCAGACTCCAGGGAAAAGATGGACAGAGAAGTTATTGTGTTCCCACCAAGAGTCCAGCAGTCTATGTGTGTGTTTGTGTATGTGTATATGTGCCTGTGGATATGTATTTAAGTGCACGCACATCTGACATGTAAACATGGATGTGTGCATGGGCATGGACTGTGTGTGTGACAGATGTGACATGTGTTAGAATGTTTGTTTAGAGAAGACTCTGACTCCACCCCCACCCTAGATTCCTCCGTGAACTTCGCTGACTTATTAAAATGCATCTTCAGAAACATAAGAAATCAATATGCCAATACGTATTGATCCCCAGGTGAATAACTCCAAAGACCAGCCAGGGCAACAAAGGAGGAAACACCCTTCTCCACCAGGCTCTTTGAACAACTGGGCCAAACAGTTTTGGATGGGTAGGAGGCTGCATTTCTAAAATGTTAAACAAAATGTAGAAAACATGGAATAACAGTGGCTTGCCATTCCTTCAATAACTGGTCCCTGGGCTCTTTCATTAATCATTTTCCCTTTCAATTCTGCTACTTTGTAGGGGAGGAAGAATGACTCCAATTCTAGCAATGGAAAACTGAGTCTTGAAGACCAAATGCCCTGCTCACAAACAGCTTGTAAGTGGAGGAGGTGGGTGTCAAACTTGGTCCCATCTGACTGGGCCTGAGCTCTTTATCACTGTGTGACACTGCTTAAGAGCAAAACAAAACAAAGCAAAAAAATGCTTCAAGCTCTTCCTCATTTACAAACAACATTTCCAGCTCAATGAAATAAGTATCTCAATCATGAAATAAGGGAGGGAACAACCCTAAAAATTAAATTATGCAAAAAATGAACTTATAGATATTGATATGTTGAACAACAGGCATGTACTATGTAACCCTTGCAAAAAATTTAATTAGCAAATAAAATGCATACAAAGGATCCTTCTTTAGAATCTTCACTCTCTGGAGCAATGATACAATAAGTGGAAAAATGCAGGAATTTTCCCTGCACTAATCTAAAGGTTAACAGTTGGCTGATGATTGACATTAATAAAATGATGGTTTCCTTACCCCCTCCCACCCAGTCCAGCAAAACTTTGATTTGCCTGCCCTCGGACAGAAATCAGGGAGCAAAATATCTGCAAATTTAAGGGCAAATGTTCACATTAGGATTTTGTGTTGGATTCTGCCAAGCCTTCTGCTTCCTACAGAAGTAAGAGCTCTATCCCCAGCCTCCACAGGTCTCTGGCCCCTTCACAATGACCTCCATGGGAGGCCAACCTCTACCTGACAGTAGTCAAAGAGACAGATTCCAACTAGAAAGTCTATTCTCAGGAAGGAAGCAGCTGGAAACCTCTCATTCTTTAGATCAATGAACAAATTATTTTATTGAAGGTGGTATTTGGAGATCACACACAAAAATTATGTGATTTTTATCTGAGTAATATTATCATGCAAAGGAAGAGAAACTTTACTTAACAACAGGGCCCTGTTGTCCCCAGGATCCACACATCAGCCTGGTATTTTTCACCTAAGCAACCAGTTTCTAATCCAGGCAGTGCCTGAAAAAAGCCATCTCACACAGGTCTAGGTCCTGTCAACCTTTTGAGACCAGAGTGAAAATGTGAGGATCAAGTTGCTAGTATCGGTGAGATAAAAGGGCAGAATGTCAAAATGCAACCAGTACTTCCAGGAGGATTTGGAAGAAGTTTCATACTGTAATATCTGGACTATATTACCTGACCTCACCAGACAGCCTTCGCTAGAGAATAAACATGCCAACAGGCACAGCAGGCACATCCTCTCACCAAAAGACAGCCTGAACCACCACCCATGACATCATAAGGCACTGACATGAGAAATGCCAAGCCGATGACCAGGCCCTGGCCAAGGTCATCATTTGTCACAAACTCAGAAGACCACTGTGTCTTCCTTGGGGTGACGGTAGTTATTAAAAGGGAAAAATTTCTACTTTACCAGCTTCATCAATACATTTTGGGTTTTTGTTGTTATTGTTGTTGTTGTTGTTTGTTTTTTGTGGGTTTTTTGGTACGGAGGATCGAACTCAGGACCTTGTGCTTTCGAGGCAGGCGGCAGAACCACTGAGCTGAATCCCTGGCCTCATCAATACATTTTTAGGTGATACAAATGTTCATTTGGTCTTGTCTGTACTATTTCTTCTGCTTCCAAAATATGCTAGGTAGGAATTTTAAATGAAACTAAAACTGCAACGTTCCTCCAACCCCCGCCAAACTTTAACAAAAGCTTTTTCAAAATACATTCAGGATGATTGTTCGTGCAAAAGGTGAAAAGAACCAAAAAGGAGGAAATGGGTATGTGTGTGTGGGGGGGTGACAAAGTAAAACAAACACACACACAGAAAATAAATATCAAGTTGTCCAATCAATAATCTCAGAAAAAAAATTGCAGATGGAGTACCTAGCTTTGTGTTTGAGAAATGGTGCATGCAAAGTCCGAGAGCTCTCTAGGCAGGAGGTGGCTTGAGACGGCTCAGCTACAAGTCAGTCAAGAACACCAGCAGGACTCAGGGAGAGCAAGTAGCTTTGCAGAGACAAGCACGGAGGCGGCTCTCCACCACCAGAGAGGTTTCGGCTGCTGCATGGATTAAATCCTTTCATGTCGGCATGTGGCTGCTTTTCTCCCTCCCCACATTCCAACACTACCACTTTTCCACCTTTTGAACTCTTCCTGTGCCAATAGACAGGGACTGCCACCCACCCACGCTGACCCTCTTTCAGGTGGAAATGTTGGTGAATAAAGTTTCTGAGATGCTGCTCAGATCAGGCACTGGTTTCCTTAGCAGATCTAGCCAAGTTCCATGAGCAAGACACTCTCTGCCTGCTGCACATTTGAGGGTGCTGAAATAGCCATTTGGGCTTCCACAGATTATAGCTCCAAACTGGGAGTCCTGGCTGGGGAGGCCAAACAATTACAGCACTTTTGCTGTAGTTTCAATAAGACTTCCACTTCCCTCAATAGGCTTCATATAAATGAGGCCTCTCCTTAATAAATTGGAAAGCTTTGTTCAATTTGACTTTAACAGATCTTTATAAAGAATTAAAATTTTAGAAAAAAACAAACCCCCACAATTGCTCATGCCACTTTTCCCTCTCTAGTCAATAAAGGATAACCGTTGCTAGATATTTTGAAAGATTAAAATTAAATATCAAGCTATTCAAAGAGATTAAATTTCATATATAAAAGCTATGTGATCTCTGATCTACTGACTATCTCTACAGTGACTCTTTAGCTGATATGGAGTTTCCAAATATATTCTCCTTCTTGAAAACAAATTGACAACAATGCATATGTTCTCAAAGCAATGACTTCCGGTTTACATTGTTGACTTCCGGTTTACATTCTTAACTTCCATTTTAAAGGCGAGTTGACATTATTTTCGAGGCTAGTTTCTGTTCTCAATCCTAAGGATTGTACAGAAAGACAGGAGTACAGACTAGCTTAGGAACATGAGCCCCCCAAGACTGGTGTAGCAGGCTTCCTGTTCAGCCATGCCACAGCCATGTAGCTGCAACAAGTTGCCACATCGTTCACTTTGCCCACTGGGGAAGCTGGGCTGAGATCCCCTTCCCTGGGTTAAATGGCTTGAACAAAATAATGCAGCTGAGGAACAGACCACAGCACCTTGCATAGGGGGAGCACAGAACTGCAGCCACTTCTGCCTATCTACTCCGGTGTTCCACCTGGACTCTCCCCTCCAGATGTCTGGTCTGGTCCAGATGTCTGCATGCGACGGGCAGAAATGTCCTCTGAATTAATGCAAACTCCTGAAAGCCCTACCACCCAGCCTTTCCAACCAAAATACTGTTCAAATCTATGGGAATCACATAGGAACCTCAGAAATGCAAGTGAGAACATCATTATAATTGAGGCTGAATGGGCAATTCTGTGATTAATCTTAATTTTTAGGGAATCTATGAGTTGACTTTGAAAACCCACATAGACCTCTGTGTGTATGTGTGTGTGTATGAGAGAGAGAGAAAGAAAGAGAGAGATTTGGTGATTAAACAACAGAAAGGGTAAGGTTTGGGGAGAAGTCCAGGATTCAGGGAGACCTCCACCTTGGCTGAACACCCAACAGGGACAGGGAGGGAAAAAACACATTTTCCAGGAGACAAGCCCACCTTGGTAATCAAAGACCCAACTAAATACGGCTCAGGTAATCAAAGCCATAATGCCTTGATAGGAAACTTTCAGGTTAATGTCAGCTCAACCCTACGGTGATCATTTTTCCTGTCAAAACGGCACTTAATTTTCGCATTGTAAAGCCACAGACTAAGAATAGGCAGGTAGAGGAGGGGGAGAACTTACGAAATGATTTTCCTTCCTGCATCTCTGAATCCCCTTCCTGCTGCTGCCCACCTGGAGGCTGGGGCACACCTCAGGGAGGGCTAGGCTGCCCCAGCAACCTTCACTCCCTGACCACTGGAAGGGGAGCTGGGCATGGGGGGGGGGGTAGACATGCTCTGCAGCTGTCATGGATGAGCGCACCGATCCTGGAGGCAGAGGGTTGGGGGCTGGTCCTAGATCAACCCCTACCTTGCTCATCGCCTTGTTTCCACCTCGAAAATTCAGGAAAATATGGTACCTGCTCTCATCCGGAAGCTGCAAAGCACTCAAAGCCATGCTTTCTACATGGTTAAGGGCTCAAAAATAAACAGCTCTCAGTATCCGGCCAGCAGAGTGCCCAGTCTCAGAATTGTCACTTTCGACTACTTGGTTGGCATGTCACAGTCCGTGGCCCAGAGACACAGCTCCTACCCACAAGGCCATTTTTAGGGTATACAGTAACTGATATTTTAAAGATCATTTGAGCCCCACACCTTTGCTGCAGAAATTCTATTACTCCAGTTATTGCTCCACTATGAAATTTCTCCCTCCTCTCAGCCCTTTTAGTTTCCCCCTATTTGGTGCAGGGCTCAACCTCCTGGCCTTACAGGGCTCTGGGACGCATCTGTTTCCCACCCGCCTGTGGACTCCCCTAGAGTGGCAACATCTGCCTGTCCCCTTTGAGAGGCCCACAAGGCCTGGCACATAAAAGAATGGGAAATGAGCCTGCCCCATCCTGGGAATATACAGAAATGCCTACGGACGTGTTTGGTCATCATAGCTGGATGGTACCCCCCGTACTGCTGGTATCAAGTGGGCAGAGGTCAGAGATGCTGCCAATTCATCCCACTATGTAAAGGACAGACTCTCCCAAGGAGAATGAGAGACCCCGGTCTGAAGCAATGATACCCAGGTTACTCCTGCAAGATTTACCCAAGACCTAACTGGAATCCAAATCTTATCTCTCAAGAAAGATAGAGAGGATAATTTATCTCCAGAGGCATCTCCAGCAGGCTCAGAGCATGAGGGAAGCCAACTATTCCCTATACTCAGTAATTATTCTAATGTAAGAGAAAGACCAATGATCTATACTGACTTTGTGTGTGTAGTATTAGGTGAACCTAGGGCCTTCACACTGAGCTACATCTCCAGTCCTTTATTTTTTTATTTGGAGACAGTCTTACTAAGTTATTAAGTTTCCAAGGTTGGGCTCAAACTTGTTATCCTCCTGCCTCAGCCTCACAGAGTGGTAGGACTATGAGCAGGCGCCACCAGGCCCAGCCATGTGATTTTGTATAGTGAAAGAAAATCTCAAGGCACCCAACAGAGGTGGCTGAAACCAGCTCTACAGCTGCACAGTGCAGCCCTGCAGCAGTCAACAGAAGCCTGTCGATGAAATTAAATAGCCACGGAAGGCCCCTCCTCACCCCAGGCCCTGTCATGGCCCAAGGTAGGTGGCTCACCGTGTGGCCCACCTTCCTGAGGTGGCTTCCATCCACATCTGCCTCCACTGGGAAAAATAAACAAGGATCTAAGAATGGCCATCTATGTTGCCTAGGGTCCATGTCCTGAGGATTTGTTGCCTTGCACTTTTTGACATCTCCCACTCATTTCTGCACTAAGCCCTCCACTTCATGTGCACACTTGCAGACATACTAATCTCTTCTGGGTAGTGTAATTGTGGATCATCTAGGAACAGGTGCTCCTGCCAGGAGCACCCTCCCCAGTACATGCAGGCACAGACACAGGCACACATGACCGTCACTACCACGGAGACCCCAGTGGGCCATTTCCTGCCTTAGGTCATTCTGAGCGCACAACTAGCTACTCTTCCCCCATCAAGACCCTCAAGGGAACGTCATAGCAGCCCAAAGAGTCAAGACCTAAGCAGCCAATCACTCCTCTTGGCAAAAGGCCTCTCTCCCAACAACTCCCTGCCAGGTACCATATAAAACCTCTGTTGCTCTCCATCCCAAACTCCCTTAGGACTTGCTCCTTTCCCTCCTATCTCCCTGCAACCCCAGCCCTCCCCTGCCATAGCTGGCCTTGGAAGGGCCATGACCAAAGGCAGAGGAAGTGTGGGTTTGTAAGGGAAGCCCCTCAGCTCACAAGCCCTTCCCATCAGAGGCATCTCATCCATGTGAGTGAACTTGTATCTTGCTTTCAGACTCCAAACCACAGCCTTCAAAGCTGACCCAATCCTACAGCTTCACCTGGAGACAGGACCAAGCAGGACTGAGCAAGCGCCCATTGGTCCTAGCTCCCGGGTACATATGCTGCGGGGCTAAGAGGGGAACTTCTGTCAGCAGCATGAACAAAAGTTGACCTACAGAAAACTCACGTCTGTTTTTAAATTTGCATCAAGTCTCACTTTAAATAATGTTGAGGACAAAATGCAAGCCAATATTTCAGCTTATTTAAAAGGCTTATTAAGAACACTAAATCCAAAGATGTTAAAAAGCTGTAATTGTCCTCATTCAAACTCGAAAAATAAATCTATTTGCTTTCTTCCTTTATGATCCTCTTCTTCAAAAAAAAATAAGTTCATCTATATTCTCACGAGCATCATTGCTGTCTCTTCTTTTCCCCTTCCATTCAAGGCACTTTAAAAACACCTGTGCCATTCATAGACAACTTTTGAGCAAAAGGCAACCACACTTAGGGAAGGCGGTTTAGCTGATTTCCTGACGCCAGAGATAGGCTTGTCTTGTTCAAAGAGTGAGTCTCGGTTCAGAGTTCACTTGAATGGGCTTGTGGATTTTATAGGTCTGAACCGATGAAAATTTATTCGGTTACCTAAGGCAGAGTAGACAACCTAATCGGTCAGCTTTTTGGGGTTCAGCAGTTCAGTGACTCCACATCTCAGCACTGCCTTCAGCACCCAATGGGCCAGTGTTAGTAGTAGGGCTGCATCTCCTGGCCACCTCCCCGTCCTCATCCATAAAGGGGGCAATTGGCCTATGGCTTGGACCAGTGTAGCTTGACTGCTGCTTGCTGCCTTCCCTAAGTCTTCCGTGAAGACAGCCCTGGCCAGCAGTTAAGTTGCTGAGTTGTGAGGATCTCAAGCCTGCTCAGAAGTTAAGCACTCCAGGCATAGAATGAGATGGGTTTTCAGAGCACTGGTCCAAGAGAATGCAAATTTATTGAAAGCATTTTCTCCAGGTTTTCCATAATTACCATTTATGTCTCCAGGAACTGTCTCCCCGAACCCAGTTTAGGGTGAAAGCATTTTAAAGACTTTCCCTGCAGATGACATATGAGGTACTAACCTTTTTTCATATGCCCAGATGTTAAGTTCATTTTCATCACATTTATGCAAATTTCATTTGAACAGTAAATCAAAAGAAATCTTAAATCATTGTACACTATTTAAAAATCAACACTAAAGCTGGTTTACTTCCAGTGGTATTAACATAAAGTCACAGTTAATGGACTGAAGGTAGGAAGCGGTAGGAAGCAAATGTCATAGTCCCTTCTTCCATGCAATGGCTACACACAGACCCGACCCGGAGTCTTGGCCATCCATCTGATCACAGTCAGATCCCAGTTTTACTAGATTAAGGGAATTGTGGAAATGAAAGCCTTCTAAAAGTTTTCCAAACTTTGGAAAAACAGAGGCCCCTCAGTCCAGGGGCCTGTCATCCGGCAGAGAAAGTCCGAAGGCTGGGGCTCAGTGGCATACTTCTGGTAGCCGGCTCCCTCCTCTTGGGGATAAAAGTTAATTCCTAGGGCTCCGAGGTCCTGCATTTGTCAGGGAGCTGGACGTCAGCGCTATCATTACCAAGCAAATCAGCCAGGCAGTTAATGGTGGAATCAGGAGACATTTGCACTCCACTATCAGAATGACATCATAACTAAAGCAGCCCTCAGCCAGAAGCCCTAGGCTCTTTCTGAGCAGAGGCCAGAGGGCTGCTGGGGGCGCCCCCCTGCGACTCCCTTGGCTGAAAGCTGAGTCCAAGGCCCCTTCCGAGCACACGGTGGGCCCAGCCCCCAGCATGTTCCCAGGATAGCCCGGCAAACAGGAACTAGGGTTACAGTCTTTCCCCAAGCAATCGACTCCCCCGCCAGGGTCTGCACACTGTAAATAATAATGTATATTTTAATAATCTGAGAGACTGTAAAACCATTTTCTTCATCGGGCAAGAGCTGGCGTTTTACGAATGCAACTACATCTTTGCAGTAAAATGTGTGTCTTTCCGACAGAATTGTCCATCTGTTGGTGACCGGGTCTTCATCAGAAGCTCTGCACCCTCCCTGAGCAATAGAAATAGATGACGCTGGGGGAAGGAGGGCAAGCTAAAGGCAAAGCCCTTCCTGCTCTTGTTTTGGTTGCTTTTCTTTTAAAGCACAGTTGAACACACACACACACACACGCACACACGCACACACACACCCCTTAGAATAATGGGGGAGGCATTTAGCGACAGGCTGCATCCGCGAAGCCGCGCGGCGGCGACGAGCAGCCAGCCCCGCTCGCTAGCTCGCTCGCAGCTCAACTCAGTCTCCACGGCGGCGGCGGCGGCGGCGGCGGCGGCGGCGCGGACCGAAACTCGCCCCCGACCCGAGATGCCCAACTCCACAGCGTGCCGAAGGTCGCCTCTCCAGTCTCGCTACAGGTACCCTGGAGGCCCTAGCACCTCACCTGGCCTGAAAAGTCGGGAGGTAGAGGGGGGGAAAAGTTCTGCGAGCCTCGGGCCGCGCAGCTCGGGGCCGCGCAGCTCGGGACCCCGCAGACGCACTGCCCCCGCCGGCTGGCCGCTCTCACCGAGGCCGGGCTGCCGTGCGCCGCTCCCGGCACCTCGCTCGCCGGCTCTGCGCGCTGACCTCGGGGCACGCTGAGGCCACCGCAGGGCACTTACTTGGCACTTGCTTTTGAGTGCGCAGGTCGTCGCGGTTTTCGCTTGGGTTTTCAAACAAGTTTCGGGCAGAAAGAAGGAGGCAAAAAAAAAAAATCCAATTATGCAAATGGACTCCAGACTGGGAGGCGCGCGTTGGATCTGACGCCGCTACTGTACGAGTCCTCGGAGCAGCCCCGGGCCGGCCAGATTTATGGGGGCGCGTCACGGCTACGCCAGGTCCCGCCGCTGGAGCATCTCGAAGTTAATTAAAGCGATAATGTCCACTTTCCTGGCGACCCTCCGTGTGTGGGTTTACTATTTCGCCGTCAAACGCGACCCGGTCGGGTGCGGGGGCCTCTCCCTACTCCTTGCCTCCTTCCCTCTTCTTGTCCCCCCCTTTCCCCTCTCATGCTCTCCCTTCTTTTTCCGCTCTTTCGTCTTTTTAAGTCGCCTGCCTTCCACTCAGTGAACAATGAACAAAGATGTGAGTGATGGGAAAAGATCGCCCCCTCCCAACCCCAGCGGTGAGCAAAGCCGGTCTTAAAGTAAAAATCCAGTCGCTAATAACAAACTGGGAAAGAAAACTGCGTTCCCAGCCTAGCCTCCCCCTCCACACACAGACACACGCACATACACGCGCGCGCACACATACCCCACCCCAAGTTCACCTAAGCCCTAGCCGGGGACGGGGCGCCAAGGCCTGGGCGCGTGGAGCTGCCCAACTCGCGGGGGACCCAGGGGACACTAGAAACGGGGGGGGGGGGCCGCTCACTCGGGCCAAGATCGCTTCCCGCGCCCCTCCCCGTCTGCTCTCCCCTTCAGCCCCCTCCCAAGCGTCTGCAAACGACCAACCCGGCCCGGCGGCCCGCTCGGGCTACTGGGCGGCCGGATGCGCTCAGCAAACGCGGCCCCTGTCGGATTTCTGCTAAACTGCACAGCGGCGAAAGCAGCCGCGGCCGCCGGGAGAAGGCGCAGGAGCAGCCCGAGGCCGGCCCCGCGCGCGCACTCACCCCGCCCGACACGCTCGCCCCTGGCCGCTGCCCCGCCGGCCGCCGCTCCCGCCCGCGCGCACATGGAGGCCCCGGACGCACCCGGAGCGCGAGCCCGCAGGCCAGGACGGCGCGCAGCCGCTGTGTTTTCTGCTAAAGTGAAAACTGAGGCGGCTGACAAATCACGTCTCCGGCGAGGCACCCGTTAGACATAACAATATCCGGCAAACAAAACCCGGCCACTGCTGCAACCGGCGCGCGGGGCTGGGACCCCGCCCTGCTCCCCCTGGGCCCCCAGGCCCTCGCTACTGCCTGGGTCAACCCCAACCCTCCCGGTTCTCCACCTAACTCGGGGATCGTGTACAAGCTCGCCGAGAGAGACGGACAGACGAAGGACTCACAACACAGGAGTGAAACGGCGGGCGGGAGGGGGTAACTTTCCACCTGTGCCCAAAGAAAGCCCCGCAAGTTTCCTCAGCAGAGTTAAGGGAAGCGGGGAACACAGTTCTCTTCCCGCCCCATCCCCTACTCTTTCTTTTTTCTAACTTCCCAGGCTTCTGCTTTCCCACCTTCCCTCACTTCTCATACATCCATCTACACAGAGATATCTATATTTCAAATTATTTGCAAAGCTGCAACAGATGGGCGCATTGAGATCTGGACACTCTCCTACTCATGGAAGAAAAGATCCCCCCTTTATTTTTATTTTATTTTTATTTATGCCTAAAATACATCCCGACTCCCGCCTACGACTGTTTTCTTTAATTCATCTTCAAAAAATAATGTCTCGAAGCCAACAGCAAGGCTTATTAACAACGACCATTCTCGCCCCAGTCTCACGCCTAGGCGGAAGGGGGGTGCGTTCCCCAAATCGCACTCTTCCCAGACGCCCGCACCCCTTCCTTCTGCCCGCCTTCCTCAGCCCCCCACGGCCGCACTTCCTCACTCTGATTGGCCTCATTTCTCCACCCCCGGACTGGCCGTCTCAGTTCCTTCCATAACCTGTTACTTATTTATTTTATTTATTTATTTATTTGTTTGTCTGTTTATTTATTTTAGGCTTTGCTCCCCTCCCCGCCCCCACGCACACCCTTGTCGCCAGGGCCGGGGCCGCCAGGATAGAAGCCGCGGGCACTGCCCGAGTTCTCAGGCTCCGTGGCCTTTGCTGGGGTCGCGGGTTCGGACCCCCGTGCACCTCGGCCTGAGCCTCGGCCTCGCCGGCTCCCGGGGCGCAGGAGGCCGATGAAGGCACAAAATGGCAGGTCTCAGCGGCCCGCAAGTTTGACACACTGTAAGCATCAGCTAACTTTGATTAAAAAGAAGAAAGAAAGGAAAAAAAAGGTTACAAATTACCCTCCGTCTCCAAGGCAGAGGGGCCAGGATCCCACAGCGAGCCGCCGCGAGGGGCAAAGGAGAGCGAGGGGACCCCCAGCCCCAGCAGAAAAGAAAATGGGGAAAGTCACTTGAGCAGAAGTTTCCGCCGCCCCAGCCTCCCGCTCCCCAGGCGACGCCCCCCGCCCCACCCCCAGACCCTTTTGAAAGTTTCCCGGGGCCTGAGCGCGGCTGGCGGGGCGCGCGCGGGCGGGGGCGCAGGCCGGGCCGGGGCTGGGCTCGGGGTCCTCGCCGGCGCGCGCAGCGTGAGGCCCGGAGACTCCTCTTCAAAGTAACGGTCCCGGGACCGCGGGCGGGGGCGCGGCGGCCCAGACGTGGGTCCGCTCGCCGCGGAAGTTCTCTAGCGCCATTCGATGCCCGGCCGCCGCCGCTTGCCCCGTTTTTTTTCCTTCTCTTTTTTACCCCCGCTGACAGCTTCTCTCGCCAACGTCACAGCCACGGATATTTAATTAGACTGTATTTTTTTAATCGCGATGGGGCGAGAAGGAACCGGGCGGCAGGCCTTGCTGAGACGGGGAGGGGGAGGGGACGGGGTCCACGCCAAGAGTCCAAACTCACTTTGCCACCTACCGGACGCCGGGGCCGCCCCCCCCCCGCCCGCCGCACCCCCCGGAGCCCCCCCACCGCGCCGCGCCCCGCCATCCCCCCCCCACCTTTGTTTTCCTTACCTTAAACATTGAAACGCGGGCGTCGGGAGCAAACTCGGGCACGTAAACGGAGCGTTGTAAAAGATTGTGTTCAATGAATAATGAAACATGTCCACATGATTGACTTGATCATTTTCCGGGGCTGAGGGGGGACGGGCGCCCTGCTCGCGCGCCTCGCTCGCCCACTCGGCAGAGCCCTGAGAACTGTTCCCAGCCCAGCCCGGGCAGGGCAGGCTCGATTTTCATCAGCCTCTTTTCAGAATCGCCCCGTTCATTGATACTCATCACCCAGCCCCAGTAGACATCCCCATCTCCGGCTCGGCCTCCCCCTATCTGGTAGGTGAAATGCATTGTACCATTAAAAACGCTCTCCATTGTCGCCCTGGCATAATTCACAGCAACTAGATAGGTCTTGCGGCATTTAGCTTTGATGAGCCAGAGACTGAACCCTTGATATAATAATCTACAAAGAATGGTGTGTGATCGTCCATTTTTTCTCTCTGTCTAGCAACTAAGAAACCATTTAACATAGCGCAGCTTGCTTCTGACCTTGAGCTCATGTAAACACACTTATTAAAATCTATCTATTCTCCAAGAGCTACATTCTGATTGTCAGACTCGTTACTGAGACATATATCAGCCCCTTCGCTTGTCACTACTTTGCATTCCTGCCTTTGACTAAAGAATTTTTTATCCAGCCGAGAGGGAGAGAGAGAGATTGCCACGGAGGGAGAGCAGAGAGAGAGAGGGGGGAAAGGGGGAGAGGAAAAAGCGTAATTCTTACCTGCTCCCGAAACTATTTAAAGTCTGTTTCTTTTCTGGGGGGAAAAAAAAAACTCCCGGGTGAATCTAGGTGGACAGCGGGACGCGGAGAATCAGTCACAGCCCGGGCGTTTAAGGGAGTCATCAGCGATCAAATGACGTTGATCCGCGCTGTAACCTTGTGGCGTATTTAATGTAAATAAGGCAGTTATGTTGCCAATCGCCGCGATACAAACACGAAGAGGTCCTCAGCCTTGCCTCCCGCGCCTGCCATTAGAGGCGACTTTATTTACAGACACTATTTAGGAGATCATGATAATTCTAAAACAATGCTAGTGCCAAATGATTATGAAAATATGATTTTAATTAATCACGTAGTAGGCGAGGAAATTAGCATACGGTAATTAAACTTCGAGAAAAACGTCACGCAGGTTCTCTGCCTTATGGGTCCGGAATAATCATCACGCAGTGGGCTCCAGGACTTAATTATCAAACAAAATAACTTTTTAAAGGCAACTTTGAAAGGCTGGTCCTCGAGGCAAACGTTTTTTTGGTAAATAATATCAGCCGAGGTAACAAGGTGGGGATTTGAGTGGTGCATGGGATTGGGTTTCTGTGAAGCAAGGGGCGTGGGGGGGGGGGGGCGCGAGAGAATGGGGGAAAAAAGCTGAATAATGTAATTATGGATTCTCTGTCCTAGGGTTGACAAAAGCTGGTGCCTCAAAAGCCTCTTTGTTATGGGATTATATAATGATCCTGGTGTCATTATGGGTTAAAAAAAAAAAAAAAAAAAAAGAGTGAGTAATAATAATAAAAGAAGTATCCAGACACTCCAATGAGGAGCTTGTTTTAAAGAAAAGCTCCCATGTGACACTAGGCATGTTAATAGCAGCCAGACAAGATCCTAAAGAGTTGATAAATAAAGAGATGGGAGAGGGAGGACAGAGAGAGAGAGAGAGAGAGAGAGAGAGAGGGGCCTGTGTTGTTCACGATTAAGAACCAGTGGAGACAGACTGATTATTCCAAATGCCGAGTTATTGGGGTACTTAAAATAGATTCAGGTAAGACTTGTTCCAGCCCCAGCCCTCTGGAACCAAGTTCCCCCCACATAACTGGCGGGTTTGAGACCAGGGTACCACAACACAGCAAAAGTAAAGATGCAGAAAAAGTATAGCACAGCCACCTGATCGCTACCCCTTCTAGTCCAGGAGCTCCTCAGTTGCAAACACCAGTCCAAGAGTAGGTCCAGGCTGGGAAAACTTTCCTCAGGGAGGGGAGGAGTGAACTGGCAGCCTGGGGGCCAGGTTGAGGGGGCTGCCTTGAACACCCAGGCCTTGCACCTTGGTGCAGTGGGGTGCAGTGGTCGGCTTCCCAGGCATAGGGCACCCTCGGTGGGCACCCAGCCTGGTTAGCGGTGCCCAAACTCTGAATCCTGCCCTGTCAATTCATCTCTCCCTCTCTCTTCTCCCCCTTCCCCTCCCCTTCCCATCCTGTCCCTTCCCTTCTCTCTCCCCTCCCCTCTCTCCTCCCCTCCTCTTTTCCCTCTCTCTTTTCTTCTCTCCCTCTCCTTCTCTGTCTCTCTGTCTTTCTCTCCTAGTCCTAGATTTGGCAAACCAGGAAAGGATAGCTTTCCCTAACTCCAACCAGCCACTTTCTTAGAATCCACACAATTCTCTGCAATGATACTCTCTGAAAATCCCCTGACTACTCCCCCAAAAAGTTTAGGAATTCAATTCACATTTCCCAATCTGATATGTCTGAAATTCTTTTTGAACAAATTCCATAACACGAGGAGGGCTTTTTTTTTAGCTTGTATAGAAATTATCATCGCAATCACATCAATGATATCACTATCTCTATGGGAATGATAGCTGGAGCAGTGGGGTGTTCTTTATTTCAATTCTTGGTGGATCAACTGATTATACTCTGTCTTCTTTTGAACCTGTTATTGTAAGTCAAGTGATTCTTTATAAGTGACAGCTCGGACAAAGAGCCGAGCAGGGCAGAGCAGGTAGAAAGGAAGTGACCATATGGACTTGGAGAAAAGGCACTTTCTCCCCGACAGAATGGGGTTGGCTGGCTCCTTTTAACCCTGCAGTCTCTGGTCAGCCTGGGCCTTGGAAGTAATGTAGTCGGGCCATGAGTCCTATTGTCGCCTTGGGGGTACTTGGGCCCCAGCTCAGCTGGGCAGGGACAGTAGCCCCAGCCCCAGGTGCCCCTTCCAGCCCAGGAGCCCAAAGGCACCCTTGGCCTCTGAGCCTACGCGTGTCAGGAAGACCGCGCTCCAGAGGACCTCAGCTGGTGCTCCTCGGGATATGCTGAGGTTTTCTGTGGCCAGCACCCTCTGGGTAGTGACTACCCAAGACCTGAGGACCAAACCCCACTGCTTGAGCTCAGCAGACAGCTCCGACGGGGGTTTGCCGGCGCCCCCTGTCGGCGCCCGTGCGCTCTGCATTCCTCGCACCGGCTTTGGGGGGCATGCGCTTGCTCCAGGTGGGAGTCAAGGTTGAGGGTGGAGGGCACTGGAGAATTAGCAGAGGTCTGGTGCTCGCCAGTGGCTGAAACTTGACCCCTGAATCCCGCTGAAGCAGAAACAGTCCCCATAGACTCCTCCAACGTGTCTGTGGTCACTTCCACAATGGGTGGCCCTGGGGTGCTTTTCCCTTCCCCCAGGCTTTCTCCTTGTCCTCGTCTTCCTTCCCTGGCTCTGGTCCTGCTGGTGCTGGCTCCCTCTACCCCTTCTCCAACTCTGGAATACTTCTCCCTGCTCCTGCCCTGCCTAACCACGGCTAGAACCTATGGCCGGATCTGCAGCAGATGTCCCTCCCATGGGCCCACCGAAGGCCCACAACCAGGGGTCCTGCCTTGCCACACTTCCCAGCTGCCCCTGTGGCAGCCTCTTCTCACCCAGGGGACTCTGACCAGTGCCGTCCCCACCTGCAGTATCTCTAAGGAAGCTCTAGCCTCTTGATTTCTTGAAACTGATGAATGTCATTGGGAACACACGTTTCCCCATCTGTAGTAAAGGTAACTTCCAGCCGTGTATAAAGTGCCATAGATGACTCAGAGCTAGTAGTTTCAGGAAGATGGTGGCCATCTTCTTCAAGCACAAAAAAGGTCACAAGATCCACAGAAGCTCAGGTGACAGGTGGGGACTCGGTTTGGATCCCTTCAGGGTCCCTCCTGGCTCTCATAGAAAGGCTTTGCTTCTCAATCTCAGGGCTCAGAAAACCATCTCTTCCAACCAGGTGACCCTCCCGTACTCAGAGGACTCCAGTCTGGGCTTCCATATGAAGTCTCCTTGACTTCCTATAGGGTTTCCTCAGCTGCTAAGGACTTGCATCTCTCCACCAGGCTAAGGAGCAGCCTTCTCAGTTATGGGCACCCAGGATGAACAACCTCTGGGGGTGCACCCTGATCAGTGATGGGTGACCCCTGAGTGAGAAGAAATTGGAGAGCACTTGACCGCCTTGGCTGTTCTGTCATGAGCTCTTGGACCCTGGGCAACCATTACCTTCCTCCAACATCGCTTTTAAGGCACACATTTTAAAGAACAAGAGTGCTGTTGTCCCTCAAGGAGGAAGGAAGGAAGGAAGGAGAGAGAGAAAGAAAGAGAGAGGGAGAGAGCCATACACCTCTGAGCTTTCCTAACAGAGGGACAAAGTCAACATAGAAACATTTATTGTCTTGGCATAATTGCCCAGCAACCACCCCTGCCCGTCCTTTCCCACCCTAAGGGCATCTGGGTTGGCTTCTCTCTCAGGTTCCAGCCAATCAGTGCCTCAAATCTTTCTGGACACTGACTGGTTGAGGAATAGGCACGTAACTGGTGCTGATCCAATCAGATTGAATTTTGTGAGTTTTTTTTTTTTTAAATAAGAACCAGCACAGGAGAGGTTGAAATGCTGGAGAACAGTAGTCTCCATCTCTTTGCTAAAAGATCGGACCACAAAGCTTGCAGAGGTCACCAAGAAGAGGCTGAGAACGGTGCCAACCCAGCCAACGGCAGAGCAGAAAGAGAGAAATGGTCCTACTTGCTTTGAACGAACCCTAAATCCAGTCACACTTGAAGCTAGTTCTACCCCTGCAACTTTCTGTTTTGTGACCAGATACATTTTCTTAATTTAACTCAATTTGCTTTGGGTTTTCTGTCACATCCCACAGAATGAGACCTGGTATACTTAGCACCTGACAAGAACAAAGAATACCTAGGCCAGAAACTGGAAAACTCAAAAACAAAGCTGGAATAAAGGGTAGAAAAGTAGGGCATGGATGCTAATGCTCTCCCCACCAAATAAGCAGCTTAAGAAATCACCAGAATTTTCTTAAATCTCCAGGTATGCCATGCTTTGTGTTTATTCAGTTTGTAAATTGAATTTTTATAAATTGAATCGGATTTCCTGAACTCAGAGAGCTGATTATTTAAAGCATCTCAACAGACAAAGTCTTTTGTAAAACGAATGATCAGGTTCCGAAATAACTAAGAGATGGTAATTTATTTATCATTCTAGTTTGCCCACCTCCAGTTTTATTTTCTAAGCAGGGCCAACCTGCCTAGATGCTTTAATGATGTCTTTGTATAAGTTAAGAAAAGGCCAGGAAAATGTTCTGAGCACTCTTGGATACAATCACACATCTACATGTCTGTTCCCTTTCAAGGCTGTGGCCCTGAAACACCCTGGACAACACAAGGGTCCACCTTTGGCCCTGCAGTTATCCACAACGGCCAAAGTCAAGTTTGAGTTAGGATTGGGGGAAAAGCCATGAAGTTAGGGGACTTTCGGGCCAGAATGTGCCCTGTGTTTTGTTTGCCTGAGGAGGCAGAGTCTTAATTACAGAGCCCACATAAACTGAATTTGGGAGACTGTGGAGGCTAACAGTTGAAACAAGTGTATTAAATTTTGAAATGCAACTGCTGGTAGAGATTCAAGAGCTTTCCTAAGATTTCCAAAGATTAGAGAGTTTTCCTAAGACATTAATTTTTCACCATCCATCAGGCAGCTGCCTCTCTGCCCCTATTTTCCCCAAGGCCCGTTTGTGAGTCATAATTTTACCTGGGAAAGAGATGCAAAGTTTGTCACTAGAAATAAAGATCAAATATTGGTGGAGTGGTTGAGGGGAGGGCAGGGGAAGGGGAAAAAAATAGGAACCAAGAGGGGTTATGTAAAGGTGCAAATTTCCAGTGATGAATGTCATATATTGTATACCTAAAATGTACCAATAGAATAAAAAATTTTTAAAAAGATCAAATATTGGGAATATAACATTTTTCAGGAAATGTTATAGTTAGCTTTCAGCTTATAGATGCAGCCTGGTCATAGGGGTCAAGCAGAATAGCTAAGAATGATCTCCAGGGTTCACTTATATAAATACTGACCTTTCTCATCTTCTAGGCAGCATTTCTCCACAAGGAAGCAACTGGGAATCACATAGGAATAACAAAGTTAAGGCAAAAAGCAAGTCCCTTGACTCTGGCCACTACTTGAGACCCCTGGGCCAAAATCACTCCCACAGTAAACCCTGCCCGGAGTGCACAGGAGACAGACTTTGGAAGTCAGGTGGACTGGGTGGACAGTGGGCCAGGGGCCTGGGGAAGAGTTATGACCATGGAGACTGTTTTCACCAAAGGGCTGAGTTGTTCTGATGGATTTAGAGAAGCAGAAAGGAAAGAATTGAGGCAAGAGGACAGGGTGTATACTAAGAATCAATGCCTATCAATTGTACCAGGTTCCAAGACAGAAGCCAAGCTGAATCAGATGTTCACTGTGCAGGAAATGTGCAGTGTAGCTCAAAGGTCCACCTGGAATTCCTGGAAAGTCTCTGGCATGTGTAACTGCACCTGCACTCAAGAATTCATGGGAGGCACAGGAGGCAGGGTGAACCCTGGGGTCTGCTGCTACCTGAGGACATGGGTATCTTACATATGGAGCCACACTAGTGATGGAGGGCAAATGAGTTCATTTGAGGGAGCATTTCAAATGCAGTTTTGTCCACCCCAGATTAGCCAGGCTTCCTCTGGCTCTCAATCTGCAGAGCTCCCTTTGCTGTAGTCATTTTTTCATGGTGCTCCCTATGTCTTTGTGACAAAAGCCCATTCTTTACACATGCCTCAGAGGTTCTGAGAGGGTGGACCCCAAACTTGAGTCATTGCTAGACCCCAGACCCAGCCCAGCCCCAGCACATACAAGACATTAGTAAATATTGATAGAACTTATCAAGACATTAATTAATCATACCTAACAATAAATAATTCTATGTGCCAGGCACTGTTTTAAGCACTCTACCTTTATTGACTAGTTGCATAAATGTATGAATAAATACATACGTTCATGCATACATACATGAAAAGCATTGCCAAAAATGACTTGCAACCACTAGAAATTAATGACAACCTATAAAACTGAATGGATATTTTCTCTAATATTAAGTAACACTTGAAGAATAGCTAGAAAACATAAAATACACAAAGATGATTATATCTCCCTTCATCTCACCCTGATAGCATTTTGTGTTTTTCCTCTCAAGCATTTTTCTGCACATATCAATTTTTTGTACCAACTTTGAATCATTTTGTATAAACAATTTTGTGTCCTGCTTTTGTTCTCTAACCTTGTAACAAGGTATTTCCCTACATCATTAAATATTCTTTGAAAACATGATTTTATGGCTACATAATGTTCTATCAAATGGATGCAACATAATTTATTTAAACAATCTCTTATTTTGGAGCATCAAAATTGTTTCTAATTTTTTTGTTCTCTTAAAAGTATTGGTGTGAGGGTTTTCATGGCTAAGCCTTTGTTTTCATTGCTGTGTGTTTGCTCAGGATCTATTGAAGGAAGTGAAATACTGTGTCAAAGGGAATAGAGATTTTTGAGGCTCCTGGTAGGCATTGTCAACTGTCTTTCCAAAAAGCCTGTGCCATCCTACTCTTCCCACACTTATATGTCTTCTGGCTTTGGCTACTTTATGCACAGGGGGCTTTAGGGCTTGTCTTACAGGTCATCACACTGGTTGCAAGGAATTGGCCTTTGAATTCTGATGCTGCTGCAATAATCAACAGGTTCTTATTGTCCCCAGACTCACCCTTCAGCTCTGGGGAAACCCAGGTTATCTCTCAGTTCCCAGGAAGGGAATGAATAGAACCTTCTTGGCTTCAAAGGGAACAATATGTCCCTGTGCTTTGGATTTCCAGATAGGCTGTGCATCCAGGGGAAGGACAGTTCCAGCCAGTAATATTGAGAGAGTGTCATGGCAGAAGCCTGGTTCAACCCCTGCCTGCTGCCTCCTCAGAAGCTTTGCTTCTAGATCCCCCTCTCCTTCCCTACCACCAGCCCCTTACTCACAGAGTTATTTTTACTTTTAGAAGTGATTTTTCCATTGCTCCAATAAGAAGAGGGAGGGGTACCTTGGACAGGCAGAGCACATGTTGGAGGGCCAGGACCCCTTGGTTCAAACCCAAGCTGCACCACTTTAGAGCTATGTGACCTCAGACAAGTTACTTAACCCCCTCCACCATGCCTTAACCTCCACATCTAAAAGATGAGCTCCTACTTCATAAGCACATGTGAAGAACTCTGTGAGGTGGCACTTAGCACAATACCTGGTACAGAATAGGCACTCACTGTTCATACCAACAACGTACAAATGTTTTATATGCATTGTGTTTTTCATTAGAAAGGATTTGCAGTGTTCCGTGCTTTTGGGTTAGCATTCATGGCTGAGAACATATTGGTGCCATTTTGCTTCCTGCATGCTCTGCAAGCCCCAGGTGCTCAGCCCCACACCTGATGGAGGAAAATGTCTCCCAGCCTCAGCCCCATCCCCAGTCTCCTCACGAGCAGTTCTTTCTGTAAAGGCATCCACTCATTCTTAATAGAAACGAGGGGGTGTCTCACTGTATGCAGAGCACCGCATGTTGGTAAAATATTCAGGGTATCAGATCTGGGCTGGTTGGTCCAGAATGGGCTTCACCTTGTCATCTAACCTTTATCACCAGTGGCTTTCCTGAGAAGGTTGCATTAAGAATGATCACTTGCTCTTCCTCTTTTGCAATAACCATTTGCAGGTCACACATTTTTAAGAAGCAAACTTGATGTTACAGGCACATTTAATCTGGGCTCACTCTAGCCCTTCACCTCTCTTCTCTAATGCCTGTGGAATCTCTGGTGGACCATGGAGAGATATTTTATGAATTACTTATTCATCTTTTCATAAATGCAGCAAGGAAGCTGGCCTTCCTGAAGTTAGCTGGTGGAAATACTGTTGCTAATGTAAGTAATGTCCAATTTTCCAGAAGTACCAGTCAATGAAATCACTAGGGTAGCTGGAAATCAACAGCCACAACCATAACAACAACAACAACAAAATAGAGTGACTGCATCCCCTGAACACCTAAGCCCCACAATGCTGCCTTGACAAGCAGTGACCTGAAACTAGGAATCATTTAGCACAAAGTCCACCCAGTCACCTAGCAAGCCAAATGCAGTGTTTTAAACTAAGGGTCAGTACATCAACACCTTGAGATGTTTCTGTTCTAACTTGGCTGGACTTTACAGTGAATGGTTTGAGAAATGAAGGGTTTTCCAATAATGGAAGATGCATTTCTGCTGCTTAGATATACCCACCCCAATGAGATGTGCCAAACCTAAAAATTTCAGAGCTTCACCTTTCCAAAAGAAGCATGTCACCCAGTACTCAGGAGCCCTAGGGTTGCAAGATAGACCCAGGATAAGCAAAATGTTTGCCAGGTGGATACTGTCACCAGCTTTCTCACCATGTCGCAGAATGTGTTCCATTCTGTTCCAAAAGGCATCATATCAGAACTGAGGTTCTGGAAGGTGATTCCTACAGGGATGCATATTTCAACAATTGCCTTTAAGGTTCAAGCTCACCCCTGGAAATAAGTCACAATTCAGGCATATGAAGATGAAATTAACAACCTGGGTCCTTAGTCTTAGGAGTGTGGTAAGGGGCCAGTGAGAGGCAGTTTTGCTGAGATTGCCTGCGTGTCTGAGAAGAGTGGCCTGAGATATGGGCACTGTGAAAGAAGGGTGGGATTTGCAGGGAAGGGAGAATGGCCTCATGCACAACCCAGAGGGCCTGTGGTGTGTGTCCAGCTCCAGGCTCAGCCCCAGGGAGCACTCACAGCTGGTTGTGCTAGATCCACTGTGCAGAACCTCAGCCTGACCATTAGCATTAAATGAGGAGCCTTCTAAGGGCAGGTCTCAGCCTCTCAGAGTCCTTAGCCATGAACAGAGGGTCAACTCACCAGGCCTCCATCCATGACTCATGAGTGAATCATGAGTGAACACTTGCATACCTCCACCTTCCACAAAACACCAGCATTCAGTAAAAGATGGAGGCTTTAGAATTTGGAAAACTCTGCATTCATAAAAATTATTTGAAGCTGGGCGTCGTGGTGCACACCTGTAATCCCAGTGCACTGGGAGGCTGAGATAGGAAGATCACAAGTTCAAGGCCAGCCTGGGCAATTTAGTGACTTAGTGAGACCCATCTCAAAATAAAAAAGAAAATTTTAAAGGCCTGAAGATTGCAGCTCAGTGCAAAGGCCCTGGGTTCAATCCCCAGGACCACTTTTTAAAAATTATTTAGTTAATTTGACAGCAGGAGGGGGAAAAAAGAAGAAGGTACAAAACTTTGTTTACAATATGATCCCTATTTTATATGTGCACACATAAATATGCTTTTTCTTAAGACATGCCCGTGACCCATTAAAATATGCACTGAGAATTAACCAGAGGACAATCACTATTTACAGGTGGATGAGTTTCTATGCAGCCTGTTTACTCTGCTTGTGTCATGAATACTTATTTGTTACATTTATATTATGTAAAGAACAAAGATATGGCCAGAAATTCCGTCACATATTAATGGTGAGTCTAGATGGTGGGATTATGTGTGATAGAACCCAGTGTTTGCTAAATTTCACACAATAGCTGTCTTAACAAATATTTTACATGAATAAAACACCTACGGTTTAGATTTGGAGAAGACTAGGACAGAGGGTTATAGGGGAGAGGGAAACACCTGCCCCAGGTGTGCTTTGGATAAAATAGGGAGGGATCTCCACCCATGAACCCTTGGAGTCAGGCTTTCTAGCTCTGGGTTCTGCCCACCCACCTGCCACCTGCCGATGCCAAGCACACCCAGCACCAGACAGGCCACTCCAGGCCTTTTAGACTGTGCTCAGAGCTGCTCTGCCCTGAAGGTGAGAGAGAGGCTTCTTTCTGCTGGATTACTCACACTCGCAGCCCTCCCTCCCTCCCTCCGGCAGCCAAGACCTCTACCCAAGCAGCCCTTCCTTGTCCAGACTGATAGTTGATCAAAGACTTCCTCACCACATCTGACTCAGTGATGGGTTCTTCACCAGAAACAAAAAACTCAGGGAAGATTGGAAGAAGAGATGGGCCCCAGGCTGCTCTGGTTGCCTATTTTCCAGTACTGCCCACTACTCTACACTGTCTTCCTCATCACCAGCTAAGCAGAGTGGTTGTAGCTGAGGAAGGGCTGAGGCATAGGCAGCTTGCAACAGGATGAACAGACAAGTTTCCTCTCTGAGGTGGAGAAGAGGTGAGTCCTGGGGGTACTGCTGGGCCTGCCCTCTCCCCAGCAGCTGGGCCAGCCCACCTACCCATAGGTAGAGAGGGAGCCTCAGGAAAACACCTGAATCATGCTGCTAGCAGACAGCCTAGCTTACAACAGGCTCCAGGCAAGCTTTTCCCATCCACATTTCTTCTCGATTGTCTTCCTTCTCCACCCAATGTGGCCCTCCAGGAGGTGACCTCTATAAATGTCTATAAATCCATGTCCTGCTGTCTTGTCCTCTGGCTTCAGAGTAGTATCTACCAAGGGAGGCAGCAGCAAAAACTGGAAAGCCTCAGGAAAGACAGTTTGGGGTCCCCCACCTGCCTCCCAGCAAGCCAGGGTATGGCAGTGTCTGGATTCTTCTGACTGTGCCACCACTCCTAGGGACCGTCCCCCTGGGAAAGAACTCTAGGAGCCCTGTTCTCTCCTCTGCCGTGTATGGTGTCCCTGTGCTCACAGCTAAGAGTGAAAAGAGGCTACATGGATTTCCCATTCCTAGTCCCTGTACATACTCTGTGCATATCTTCTAAGTTAATGCCCACCTCCCTCCTTGCTTTTCTTGGGATCCATCCTTTTCCTCCTAGGATGCAGACTTGTTCAGGCTGTGAGCAAACTCCCCTTCTACTGGTGTGGCCAATCTGTATAATCTATCCTCCACAATTTCTCTCCAGGCCTCAGCTTCCTGTCTTCCAAACGGGGAAGTAAGAGGCCGCATGCTTTTCTTGTTGATCAAACATGAAGACGCTAAGAAATGCAGCTCTTTTGAAAAGGTGTGTAAACTTGTGTCCCTGTAGCTTTAGAGATGGACTGCTCGTGTTCTCAGGATGATCCAGAGCGTCTTTGCTGGGGGGCAGTGACTTTCCAAGTGAGCCATAACCTTCCTGTTCTGCGCTAAAGCTAGGAATGAAGCAGAAACACAAGAATGCCTTGGAGTAGCCGGAAGAGTGACTGCACAGCCGGGAGTTCCTGCACTTTGCTCAGGCCTCCACAATGCTCCATCAAAGCAGAGGAATGCTTACTTTACACATAATCGCAATAAGTCTGGAGTTCTGCTTTCTGGTCCACAGCCAATTAGCAGTGATAATTTGGGAAGGGAGAGACAGCCACACTTGACAAGAGCAAAAACGGAAGGCCTGATAGTGAAGGAAGAACCCCCCCAAAATCTCCGGGAAACAGGCTAGTGACTGGAGGAAGCACCGCAAGCAGAGGCCATTAGCGAAGGGCAAATACCCCTGCACACCTCATGAGCCCCGAGGGCTGCATTACCTCCCGCTCCGCATCTGAGGTTCACAGCAGCAACCCTGAGTCATTACAGAAAGGTTAATGGTGTTCCACATTCTCCAAGTAAGAAAAAAGGGAAATGTGCGCTGCATCTTAGAAATATTTCCATCTGAAAATGTTACATGAAAATAATTTATGGCTCTATCTGGGAAATGCAGCTGTCTGGATCCCATTCCCTGTGAGGATTTGTTCTTCCCGGAAGGGCAGTCAGCATTTATGGAGTGCCTACTGAATGCAGGGCTCTGGACAAGGAAGCAGTAACAGGGACTCCAGAGAGGACAAGGTTCAGCTGTGTCTTCTGGGCCTCACAGAAATTTGCAAGACCTATAGCTTCTTTTCTTCCCAAGAAAGACCTGACCCAGCTGCACCCCACACTGCCTGGTACCTGCTGTCTTGGTGGCTCACCTGGACCAGGCAGCAAGACCAACCTGAAGTACCTTAGCGAAAAGCCTCCAGCAGTCGAGCACCCTAGTCTGAGCCCCGTTCTGGAGTCTGTTTTTATTATAAATATTTCATTGTTTAGGAGTTTGGGTTTTAGCTGATATACAGCATTTGGCAGGCTTCTTCTCTAGCATTTGGTAATAATTCCATACCAAATGCTAGGGAGAAACTCTCCCAAATGGAACCGCTTCAAGCCAAAGCTCTTAAAAAACTGGAGCCTAAAAAAAATAAAGCTGGAACCTGAGCAAGCTGCTGCATCTGAGCTGCCCCTGACTCTCCGGCCTGCAGAAGCAGCGGACAGACGTGCACCTGAGACTGCATGGGCTTCTCCCAGCTCGCCCACTGCTCACCCTGCCAGCAGCACACCAGCTGGCGACACTAGCGCTCCCCTCTCTCACCGTGTAGACCAGGAACACCCAAAGGCCCTCAGGGGATTTAAAGCAGCGTACCTACACACCCTGGGTGTTCTGTAAACATGGCTGGGTTGAATCCTTCGGGTGTAATATTAAAAGGTGCTTGCTTGTTTCTCCAAAAAGTCATTTTTTGTCCTTCCTCTGACCCCCACGCCACATCTGACAGCTCCATTGTTCCTTTAAAAAATTAGTTTCACTAGTACCCTGAAACTAGACTGCATGGGTTCATATCCAGTGATTCTGTGACCTTTGCTAGCAAGGTAGTGAGCCCCTCCTGGTAAGTTAGGAGTGCTATTTCCACACTCATACGAGCTGATGGGGAGGAGCAGCCTGAATGTGCAGTGCACAGACTACTGGTGTGTAGTATGGGCTCAGTTAACATTCACTCTTGGCTTCACTGAACACTCATGGTGTGCCAGGATCTCACCTACTGGAAGCTTGAGAGGAAAGGAGAGGCTCCCCCTCCTTCCCAGACACCCTACCTCTCCTTTTCAAGGGGTAACTCCTCCAGAGGGCTGCTGTGGCAGAGGACCTGCCACTTTCTGCCCCACTGCCTCCAGCTGAAAGCATCAGGCAGTGCCGCTGGACCCAAAACCAAGGATCAAGGTACCTTTCCTGCTGCTTTTCACTCCAGCCTCCTCCTCCCTGCCCATCCTAGGTGCTGGCTGCTGAGTGACGCATATCTCACATCCTGCTCCAAAGCATGGCATTGCAGTGGAGGCAGCCACAGAGCCACAGGGTCCTGCAAGGCCCACAGGGCTGCCTGGCAACGCACTGCAACTCCAGAGGAATTCCTCATGTCCCTTCCATGCACTTTTGAAGCTAGGTGTGATGGTGCATCCTGTAATACCAGCACTCTGGGAGGTTGCAGCAGGAGGATTGCAAATTCCAGCCCTGCCTGAGCATCTTAGCAACTTAGTCAGACCTCATCTCAAAAAAATAAAAGAGGGGCTGAGGATATAACACAGTACAAAGCCTCTGGTCTCAATCCCAGTATCAAATAAAAAATACTGTTGACCAGGGCTAGATCCCCTACTTTTTTTTTTTTTTTACTGTGATGCATCCTATTGTGGTTTTATTTATTTATTTTTTTTATCCTGCTTGGGACTCTTTGTGATTCTTAATTCTGAGGATTCATGTCTTTCATCCATGCTGGGAAATTCTGATTCATTATCTCTCCAAAGGTTACCTCTTCTCCCACTCTCTATTCCAGGCCTCCAGTGCCCCTCTTAGAGCTGGGCCTTTACTCTGTCTGCAGGCCGCTCAGCTTGGTGAGTGCTCCAGTTCTTCCTGTCTGTGGGTTGCCTTCTGTGTCCTGTCCTCCCCTCTGCCTTCTGCTGGACTCATTCCTTGCACCACTTCAATGCATTGCTGCTCCATGAAGCCAGTCCCCTTCCGGCTGGAAAGCAAGCATTTACCTCTGGAAAGCATCTGAGTATGGAAATGACCAAAGCATTGACTGAATCCTCCAAGGCCAGAGCCCAGCATGACAGGGTCCCTTCCCAACTGCCTCCCTTGTGGAAGTCCTCACAGTCTGCTCCTCTAGCACCCATCATCATAGCTCCTCTACTGATAAATCATTTCCTCAGGTGGCTGGGACGCCCTGAGGACACACATGGCACTGTACTTGTCCTTCCACAAGGCCACAGAAGTCCTCAGCAAGCACTGGGTAGAATGGCATAGCTCACCGCACAGAAGCCAAAACATTTGGACCCAGTGATTGTGAGCACAGCATCCAAGGTCGGCAGACCCAGTTTCAAGGCCCAGCTCTGCCTCTGTACCAGGTATGTGACTTTGGTCAGGTTATTAACCTCTCTCTGCCTCCATTTCCCCCTCTTTAAATTGGGCATGGTAAATGAGGCTTCTCCCAAAATTTGTTTGAAGATTGAGTGTTCCGTTCATGGTAGGGCTCTCTGCCCCCAGTGCTGATACTCACTAAGCCCATCACAAGCATCCTCCTTTATAACAGTGGCATTCAAAGCCCATTCACATGGACAGGCCATTGCCTTGCTGCATTTATCCCACAGAACAATCTAGTTGTATTTTTATTCCCACTGGAAGCAGTAAGGTGAAGCAACTCTCTTGCCTTCCCTGATCCCCCTCACCTTCGGTACAGGTAATGAGAGATCAAAAGAGACTTAGGGCTGGATGGGGGCGGCTGTGGTGAGGGACACAGCAGAAATTCCAGAGGAGAAAAATGGGAACTTGCTATCCATCAGATCATTAGCTGCAGAGTTATAGCTCTCACTTGGGTTCTCCCATCCCAGGTCTAATCTGGCCATCTGCTGAGCTAGCCAGGGAGTAGCTGTGAAGCTGGAGCCCCAGAAAGCCCCAATAATAACTCAGGGTGTTCGCAGTGTCCACATCTCCCAGGGGTCACAGCTCTCCCACCCTCCCCCACCCTGATGCCCTGCACAGAAACACAAGATCTCACCGGGAGGGAAGAGCTACATCCTTCCTCTCACCATGGCTCCCCACTGTGCTGCCTCGCCTAGAAACCAAGAGCAGGAAGGTTCCCTTTCCCAGAGGGACCGTCTTGCCCCGGCCACAGCTCCTCCATGGCCCCGCATTTCAGCAATCTGAATTCAGACGCAAGTTATGGAGCTTAAGTTACTGCTGACACTTGATTGGAATAACTGTTACGTAAAAGCCAACACAGATGAATTGCCTGTAGGGAGTTGTCTGACTGCATGAGTTTTTACACATCTTTCAGCTAAATCAAAGATCCAAATGCTAAATCTCACACTCAGGAACATCAAGTGGATTTGTGACAGTCCCCGGAGGACTCGGTGTCCATAAACCAATGAATGAATTACACTGATCCTGGTATGTAGTTTCTCATCTGTGACTGATACAATATTGATAATATTCTTTATTTCACTTAACTCCTTCAGAGCCGTACTGAAACACAATGTTGGATTGTGTCTACACTCCAAAGAGAATAATGATCCTCTGTGGGGAAAGAGGCAGATCAATTGATTGCTCATCAATACACAGTCCAGCCGAGGGTCTTAAAAGGGCGCTTGCTGTTGCGTTGCTGGCACCGGTGTTACATTTTTTATTTTGGAGCTGCTCACATTGGAGTTTCATGAACACTACCACAGGGTTTTAACCAACTATAATCAGCCCTGTTGATGAATGAGGTCATCTTGGGAAATTGTTGGCCTTGACTGGGACACGATACCTTGGAGATCACCAATTTAGACAAATTTATTCAGTCCACTGCAAGTTTATGAATTTCTCCTTCTGCACTTGTCTTGTGGGGGAGACTGGGAGGCACAGAGAAGAGGTTGCTGATGGGGAACACATAGCCAGACACACCTGTGTTGTACAAACAGATTGCACAATGGCCCAGGAGGTCAGGTGTGAGGATGATGATGAAGGCAATCATGAAAATAAACACACTCGCCTCACCAGGCAAACGCTTGGACCTTTACAAGTATTCACGCTTTCACCTCTCACAGCCTGCGAACTGGTTCCTACTGTTCTAGGAGCTCCACTTTGTAGATAAGATAATCAAATTAAAATAACTCTCTTTTGTAGTCTCAGCACACCGAGCAGCATGACTGTAAAGCCTTGCTCAGTTTCCCCCATGCATGTGTACATGGGCTGCTCTGGTGATCTGTTTGCCAACAAGCAGGGCATGAGAAGCTCAGTGCATCTGAGAAAATCATTCTGCTCTGATTCTCTTCTGGTCCCATCCAGGAGCGTGCCTCTGCCTGGTTTGCTAGCTGACCATCGAATGGGCAGGGACTTGGGATGCTGTGTGCACTGGGCTCAGAGGCCAGTAGAGTCCCTAGCACCAAAGCACCTGGCCACCTAAAAGATCCTGAGATTTGACAGAGAAAATCTGCTTCTGGGATCTTGAAATGGCATTGTAACCATTGTAACCGGAAGACACACCCCAGCCTGGTCTTAGGAGACACCACTTCCTGGCCGGCAGTGGGCATTCTGGGTGTCCCCCACCCCCGGTATCCACCCTCACCTTATCTAGTGGCTTCTGTCAGGATGTGGGGACAGACACCCCCCAGGCTCAGTGACTGAAGACATCAAGTGTTTACATCTTGCTCTGATTACACATCATTTCCAGTCAGCACAGGCTCCGCTTTGTGTTATCCTCATCATGGGGCCAGGGCTACAGAGTTGCCACCTCCTGGGTCACCCCAGTGACCAAGGCAGGGGAAGTGTATCAGAGAACCCCATGCTGGGAATTAAATGTGTCCCTCAGAGCCCATCATGCACTCTGTCCGCTCTCTTTGGCCAAAGTAAGTTAGGTGGCTGTGGCTTTCTCATCAAGTGAGACCGTGCTGTCTCTCGGTGGCCTGAGAGGGGACGAGGGAATGTGAGGTGTGCAGCGCTGAGGGTGACCACAGGCTGGCCCAAGCCCTCCAGCCCTTGGCTTCACTCTTCCTCTCTCCCTCAGCACACGCAACAGCCCCAGGTCAATGGAGGTTGTCTTGCTACAGAGACACAGACTGAAAGGCAAAGGATGAGACAGCCTGGCCTGACACACAGTGAGAACCGGGTCTGGACACCCGTTAAACACCCCCATTCAGAGAGGGGTGAAGGGGAGTCCTGGCAGACACTGTCCACAGCTCTTCCCAAATCCTACCTGGCAGGCATCCCCCTCTTTCCCCCGGAACCTTTTGGGGGGTTTAGGCTCTTGTTCTGCTCCAAATCTGTAGCTCCTCAACTCTGGCCCTGCCCTCAAAAGAGCTTTTTCTCCAGCCCAGAGCAGTGTGTTGGGGAATGTGGTCTCCTTGAAGACTGACCGTCCAAGAAAGGGTTGGGAGGCCAAAGGTGAATTAAAGTCTCAAACAGTCAGAGTGTCTTTTAAAAGTCCAGGCTGAGCTGGGCCTGGTGGTGCACACCTGTGATCCCAGCACACTGAGAGACTGAGGCAGGAGGATCACACATGGAGACCAGCCTGGGCAACTTTGCAACTTAGGGAGATCCTATCTCAAAATAAAAAAATAAAATAGAACTGGGGATACAGGTGAGTGAGAAGGCTCTGGGTCCAACCCTATGTCATACACATGCACACACACACACAAATCCAGGCTGACAATCCTGTTGGCAACATAATTCACCCAGAATGAGCCGTTTTCTTATCTACTTGCTCCTAGTAAACTCCTTGTGCCAGTAACTATGCCCACAGTTCTTGCTGAGATAAGGTCTCCCAAGCTACTTTCTTTGTTCTCTTTGTCCTCACATCTCTCTCTCTCTCCCTTGCTCCTTATTTTTTGTTGGGTTTTTTTTCAAGTTTTTATTTTGAAATAATTTTACAGAAGAGTTGCAAAAATAGTACAGAGAATTCTCATGTACCCTTCACCCAGCCCCCGGAGTTAACATCTTGCATAACTATAGCATGATTATCAAAACTGAACCGGCAAGTTCGCTCTTCTTCATGTCTCCTTGCTCTCCCACCATCCGCCACAGCTTCTCAGTCTCTCCCGCTCTTTCCCAATCTTGACCTTGAGTACTAGCCAACAATATTTTATATTGTTCCTCAGTTTGGAGGGGTTTTTTTTATGTTCCTCCTGATTAGAGTCAGATGATGCACTTTTGTGAAGATTCAAAACCACCGGCTCATTTATTTATTCATTCATTCATTTATCATACTGGGGATCAAACCTAAGACTTTCACACTGAACTATAATCCCAATGCCTCCCCATCCCGTTCTTTCCAAATTTTGAGACAAAATCTCAATAAATTGTTACATTGCCCAGGCTGGGCTTGAAATTGTGATCCTCCTGCCTCAGCCTCCCAGAGTTCTGGGGTTATAGGAAGGTACACACCCCCACAGCTGGCTATAACCATTCTGTCTTATGTTTTTATTTGGGGGAAATATGTTTGACAAAAACAAATAAAAACTTTTGAAAGTACCTTCTCCATCTACCCCAATTGTTCAGTGCATACAGGGGCCATTTCTAACTTTCCCATTGTATTTAATAACGATCTTAGGGGAGGTACTTTGAGGCTATGCAAATATTCTGTATTTGCTCAAACTTCAGCCTGCTCATTTCAGCATGCATCAGTGGATCCCACCTGCAACAATTATTACAGTTATTGCTGAGTTTAATATGACTTTCTCTTTCTCTCATTTCTTCTGCATTTAGTGACCAGGATCCTTCTGTAAGATTAATTATGCCTACTCTTCATTTATTTATTAGTCAGTTGTTGGCTACTATAGACACATGAATATATGCTTTATGGGGTGATAACTCAATATTCTTTATTTTGTTGCTCACATTGCTTAAACCTCCTCCTGGGTAGCTCCTGGGCCTTCCAACCTGTCTTCCTTCTCTCCTCAGCAATTTCTGACTTCCTGACACAAGAAGGAGCTACAACTTGTATTATCCCTGCTCCTGGACTGGAATCAGCCTCTCCTGAAAGAAGTTCTGGATCCTTCTATTGGAGAATGATACTTAGAAACCAAGACTGGAGCCTCAGATGTGCCCATTGTTACTGAACTGCCACTGCTTTTAGGCCATTTTGGTAAGCCAAACTTGAGAGATTTATGCATATGCTTACCCATCACACATACACATATTTATGTCTGTATCTGAATGCATATGCCTTTGTACTTTTAAAGTGAATTCAGGAGCCAGGTGTGGTGGTGCATGCCTGTAACCCCACCACTTGGGAAGCTGAGGCAGAGGAGTGCTGTGAGTTCGAGGCCAGCCTGAACTGCATAGTGAGATCCTGTCTTGAAAAAAAATTTTAATAAAAAAATAAAGTGAACTCACACTAGTACCTCCAATTCCATCCATCATCTTGGGGTTCATTCCGGCCTTCCCCCTTTCCTTATTAGTAACTTCTTTTCCAACTGTAGGAAGTCTGACTCTCACTATGCAAAATAAATTTATTGTTCAACTCTTCCATACAGAATTTCTAACCCACACTTGATGAGGAACAATTCACTAATGAGAGTAGACAACAGTACGCAGTTCTTCCCCTTCACATGATCCCATGAAATGTTGAATGTTTTACCAAGTAACTTGGGTGTGAGGGGAAGGGATTTTCTCTCCACTTCCTCCAGTGTGATCATGCAACTCATGTACAAAAAAAATTGGATTTATTTGTTATAGTTTGCATTCCAGTTTTTGTTTCCTCTATAGTATTTTTTCATTTTTTAAAACTTATACTCTGTGATAAAACTCATTCTGTGAGTTTTGACAAGTAACTCGTCAGGTGTTCACCACTACATTCTGCGCCTCAAATTCCCTGCAATAGGCTTTTGACAGTCTGCCTCTTCCTCCAACCCCTGCTCTTGACTTCGTCCCTATTGGTTTGCCCTTTTCCAAAATGTCACATAAATGATGTCATAAAGTATGAAACTTATTGATTCTGGCTTCTTTCACTTAGCAACAATGCATTTAAGAGCAATATATCTGGGAAAATGCAGAGATGGGAGGGAGAGGGGCAAGGAAAAGTAAAAAGGATCAAGATGTGGTATGTATATATACCAGATCCCCCATGATGAATATATTTATTACATATTGCAAACATATACTAAATAAAGAAACACAACAGCAACATAAAAGAGATAATAATAATATCTTTAAAAAGAGTAATCTAGATTCACGTGTGTGTCTTTAGTCTGTTCCTTTTTGTTGCCAAGTAATATTACACTGCATGGAAGTACCTCAGTTTGTTTATCTATTCATTTGTTGGAGAACATCTCTGCTATTTCCAATTTGAGGCTATTATGAATAAAGCTGTTATAAAAATTTGTGCATGAATGGAGGATTATTCTGTCATAAAGAAGAATGAAATCAGAAAAATGGATGGAACTGTAGATCATCAGGTTAAGCAAAATATACTACACTCAGAAAGATAAATATTGCATGTTTTTCTTATATACGGGATATAAAAATAAAAAATTAAAAGTTGACTTAAAAGTAGAAGGAAGATTACTAGAAAAGAGGAAGGGAATAATGGGGAGGAGCTAAAAAAGGCAGGGAGGTGATATGGGTTGGAAATGATCACAACATGTTTTATGCATGTGTCCATTATTCTGCATAACTAATATGCACTAATTTACAAAAAATGATTATTGAAAGAAAAAATTTGTACTGGTCTGGATGTGAACATAAATTTTCACTTATTTAAGAGTGTGATTGCTAGATACAGTTAACTCACAATGATTGTAACAGTTGCCAACAGTTGCAACAGTTCCTGCCAACACTTGATACTGTCCTTCTGATAGGAGGATGGGGCATTTCCTTCAGGAACATTTCGTTAATGACTGGTGTGTCTGTATGTGTGTTTGCTCTCTGTATGTCTTCCTTGGTGATCAGTTTAGATCTTTTGCTTATTTTAAAAATTGGATTATTTTCTGCCCTGTAGTTGAACTTTTAAAGTTATTTACATATGCAGAAACTGGTCATGTGCCCCAAGTATGATTTGTAGATATTTTCTCCCAGTGTCTTGTTTTTCCATTCTCTTAATACTGGCTCTTCCAAAATAACAGTTTTTAGTTTTAAGGAAGTTCAATTAATTTTTTTCCTTTTATGGATTATGCATACAGTGTTATATCTAAAACCTCTGCCTAACTGATTCACAAAAAGGTCCTATTTTTTTCTTATGGAAGTTTTACAGATCCATGTTTTACAGTTAGTTTTTTGGGGGATAAGATATGAATCCTGGACCGAAGTTCATTTCTTTTCATAAGAATATTCATCTGTTTTGTTTTCGGACAGTATCTTGCCATATATATATATGCATATATATATATATATATATATGCATATATATATATATATGCATACAAAGTGAGTTCCAGAGTGGCCTTGAACTCAGTATGTAGCTCAGGCTGATCTCAGATTTGTGGAGCTCCTCCTGTCTCAGCCTTCCAAATCCTAGGATTACAGGTGTGTACCATTATGCTGAGCTATCAATATCTAATTTTTGTTTGAGTACAATTTTCCGAAAAGATTATCATTTCTCTATTGAATTTCCTTTGTAAAAATCTTACATGAGTCTGTTTCTGAACTCTATTCCATTGATCCATATAACTACTATTTTATCAATACCATACCTTGGTTAGTATCTAGGAATATAGTAAGTTTTACTGTAAATCTTGAAATCAGGTAGTGTTCATCCTCCAATTTTGTTCTTTTTCACAATTATTTTGGCTCTTCTAGTTTTTAAAAAAATATGTCATTCTATATAAAAATCCAAACAATTTGTTAGTATTTATGAAGAAGCTGGGATATTGAAAAGGGTTGGGATCAATTTCTAGATCAATTTAGGGAGAATTAGCAGCTCAACAATATTGAATGTTCCTACCCATGATCAGAGATCTCTTTATATTTATTTAGGGTCTTTGATTTCTTCCTCAATGCAATATCAATTTAGCATACAGATCATATTGCCACAGATTTACACCTAAGTATGGCATTACACCTAAGTATGCCAACAGTAAATGTACTGTTTTGTAAATTTTGAATTACAGTTCTGCATTGGTAGTATTTAGAAATACAACTTTTTTAAAATATTTACTTCACATTTTGCAATCTTTCTGAATTCAATAATTTGTGTCAGAAGTTCTTTTGTAAGTTTTCCAGGATTTTCTACCCAGATAATGGTATTGTATACAAGTAGAGGTTATTTTTCCCCCTGCTTTTCCAATCTGTATGCTTTATTAATTGTTTTTCTTGCCTTGTTGCGGTGGCTACCATTATGCAATTAAATAAGGGCTATAAGAGACATCGTTGCCTTTTGCTCCATACCAGGGAAAAAACAGTCCATTTTTCAGGACTGCATGTGATGCCAACTGTAGGAGTTTTGAGGCTACTCTTCTGCTTCTTATAAGGTTAACAAGGAACTTTTTGAGTCACATCTGCCATAACAGCATAAGGAGCTATACGGTCAGTGAAACTGGTGAAAACTATTTTGTAAAAAGTCCAACCATTTAAAAAGTTGGAAAATGATACTAAGGTATTAGCTTTAGCAAATGAAGAAAGTCTACTAAACTCAGTTAAAAACAGCACAAATGGATGGAAGCTGAACTGCAGACAGGTGCAGAAAACAATGCAGTGTCCCTTCTCCATGCATGCCCTGGAAAGGCTGTGTTCTGAGACAAGCAAGATGCCACCTTCTCTCATTCTGTCCCAGAGCCATGTTCTGAGACTGAGGTCCAAGTCAGTGCCACTCAGTGATTGGCTGTGGCCATTCATGAGGTAGAGGCTCTACCATGGGTGTGATGCCCTGGGGCTACTGCAATCCAGACTATCCTTTCCCTGGGCCATTTTTATGTCCATTTCTGCTTCTGGGTCAGGACAGGCAAACCAAGAAGACTCAAGACCATTGTCTCCCCCACCACAGAGCGCACAGCTCCTGACGTGGGAATCTCTCAAATAGAAGTAAGCTACCCTTTCCACTCTCAGCTCCAGAGTCATGGACTACAGATTTACCCAGGGGAAGGAATAGACCTTAAAACAAAGAGACTTGAACAGAGAGCTCTAAATCCCTTCCCAAAAGAACTGAACTTATTTGTAATATACTACATATAATTTTAAGCAAAAAGTTACCCTCAAAAACAGTACAGGTTGTGGTAAAAGGCAATAGGGGTAATATTGATAGAATTACTGGAGATATAAGCTCAACTATAGGCAGTTAGTTCTCTAGAGACTGAGAGAAAAATAGTAACTGGGAAGACCCTCTGATATCAGAATACATAGCACCGACCACAAGATCTATCATTTCCAAAAAATTCTAACCTAATAAACTCAGTCTGCAGAGCAATTTGTGCTCTAAGAAACTTTGGAAAGCAATCAGCTAGAGATTGGTAGAGATGAAAAGTTGGCATCAGAAGCTTCCTATGGTGGGGGTGAGGTATGGGATGGGGGTGGAGGAGGAGAGAGGCTTCACCAGGAACCAAACCAATAATTAAGAACATAACAATAAACCAGGTGTGGTAGTGCACGCCCATAATCCCAGTATTCTGGGAAGCTGAGGCAAGAGGATGGCAAGTTCTAGGCAAGCCTGGTTGATTTAACCATTTATCTAGAACCTATCTCAAAATTGAAAAAAATAGGGCTGGAGGTGTAGCTCAGTGTGAAGGTCCTGGGCTCAATCCCCAGTACTTAAAAAAAAAAAGACAGGAATAAGCCCTAGATGAGGCAAGATCAGTAGCCAAACTGGTGGCTACAAGATATTAGCTAAAGTATCCAGTTTCCAAAAAGATTCTAACATGCAAATAAATATGTTTCAGTAAAAAAAAGTAAGCAATAGAAATATTTATAAGAGTGAACAGATGTCATATTTATCAGGAAAAGACCTCAAAGTATCCACTGAAAGTGTTTTCAAAGGACTAAAAGAAACTCTGACTGAAGAAGTAAAAGATGTGACAGCAATGTCATATCAAACAGAAGCTATCAGTAAAGTGATAGACATTATTTTAAAAAACTTAAAATTCTCACCTTCCAGGCCACCCTTCCACCTGTCCCAGTACAGAGGACAGGGCCTCCCGGCCACCATTCCACTGCTCCCAGCCCAGAGGAAGGGGCTTCTGGGCCACCATCCCACAGCTCCCAGCACAGAGGTAGGGGCCTCTGGGCTGCTGTTCCACTGCTCCCAGCCCAGAGGAAGGGGCCTCCAGACAGCCATTCCACTGCTCCCAGCACAGAGGAAAGGGCCTCCTGGCTGCCATTCTACCACTCCCACCCCAGAGGAAGGGGCTTCCAGGCCGCCATACCAGAGAAGGCAAGCTGCATGGGTGCCAACAGCACCCACCCCTGAAATGAGAAGACATGTAAATGAGTCTCAAAACCAGACTTCCAGATCACCTACAGAAATCCCAAAGGGAAATGAGATGGAGCACTAATATTCAAAGACCTGGACTCCCTGAACTGGCAACAAAGGAGGATCTGGAAAAAATGAAATCAGAAATAATTTCTCATACAACAGCAGAGATTGTGCTCATAGTGCAAGACATGATTGATAAATCTAGAGAGGAGCTGAGGAATATGATGGAATCCCAACATAGGAAACAAATGGAATCCACAAAACAGATGCAAACAGATTCCCAGGAGATTAAAAACTCTATTGAAAGTCTATGAAGCAGAATGAGCTAATGTGAGGACAGAATTTCAGATATAGAAGATAAGATTGCAATTAGTGACAAGGAAAAGAAAAATTGCTTCAAAATTGTAAGGGACCATGAGAAATCAATCCAGCAGTTGCTAGACGATGCAAAGAAGAATAACATAAGTCTGATGGAGTCAACAAACAGGAGAGAGTGCAGATGACATAAAAAAACTGTTCATAGAAGTAATGGCAGAAAACTTCCCAAGCAGGGGAAAAGAACTTGACGTACAGATAAGTGAGGCATATAGAAGTCCAACGAGCCTCGATCAAAAAAAATCTACACATAGGCATATAATTGTTAAGATTCCAGAAACCCAACAGAAGACCAAAGTTCTACAAGCAGTTAGAGAAAAGAAACAAATAAAATTCAAAGGCAAGTCCATCAGAATCACAATAGACTTCTCAACGCAAGCCCTCAAGGTAAGAAGAGCTTGGAGTGATGCATTCCAAGCCCTAAAGGAAAACAGCCTCCAACTCAGATTGATGCACCCTGCAAAACTATCTTTCAAAATTGATGGAGAAATAACATACTTTCATGACAAAGAGCACTTTAGGAACTTCATGAATACAAAATCAGCACTCCAAAAAATTTTAGACAATATCCTGGGAAAAGACAGTGAGGATCACAACCCCAGGAAGCACAGCAGAATGAATCCATTGGGTGCGACAAGAAATTAAATGTTAAGGGGGAGAATCCAACAAAAACAAAAAGTCATGACAAGGATAACTCAATGCATATCATTTATAACCATCAATGTTATTGGTCTCAACTCATCAATCAGAAGAAATAGATGGGCAGAATGGGTCAAGAAGCAAAATCCAACAATACGCTGCATACAAGAAACACACTTAATTCAAAAGGAAACTCATAGACTGAAAGTTAAAGGGTGGAAAACAATACTCCATGCAATGGGAACCCCCAAAAAAAGCAGGAGTAGCTATCCTCTCTGCATATCAAGTGAATTTCAAACCAATACTGATTAAGAGAGATGAAGAAGGACACTACATCCTTGTAAAGGGAACGATCCAAGAGGAAGAGATGACAATCCTAAACATATATGCCCCAAACACTACTACACCCAACTATATAAAACAAATACAGACATGAAAAGTCATATATACACTAATACAATAGTAGTGGGGGACCTCAATACCCCACTGTCACAAGTAGATAGATCAACTTGACAAAATATAAGTAATGAAATACTAGAACTCAATTGAACTCTTGAACAAATGAACTTAACAGATGTTTACAGAGTCTTCCACCCCACAAAACCAGAATACACATTCTTTTCAGCTGCACAGGGGTTGTTCTCCAAAATAGACCACATACTCGCTCATAGAAAATATTTAAGTAAGTGCAAAGGAATTGAAGTTATACCTTGTATATCGGACCATAGTGCAATGAAATTGGAGATCCATAGCAAAAGAAACTGCAAGAGTTTCATAAACACATGGAAATTAAACAACACACTTCTGAATAACCAATGGGTCACAGAGGAAATTAAAGAAGAAATCAGACAGTTCTTTCAATTAAATGAAAATGACAATTCAACATATCAGGATCTATGGGACACAATGAAAGCAGTATTATGAGGGAAATTCATAGCAGTGAATACTCATATTAGGAAAACAGAACGAGCCCAATTAAACAACCTGATGCTGAACCTCAAGCTTCTAGAAAAAGAAGAGCAGGACAACCCCAAAGCTCATACAAGGGAGGAAATTATAAAGATCAGAGGAGAAATCAATGCAATGGAGACTAAGAGAATGATACAAAAAAACAAGCCAACAGTTGCTTCTTCCAAAGCAAGTAAACAAAATTGACAAACCCTTAGCCAACCTTATAAGAAAAAGGAAAGAAAAGGCCCAAATCCATGCAATTAGGAATGAAAAGGGTGAAATTACAATGGACCCAGCAGAAATACAGAGGATCATCAATACCTATTTCGGAACCTATATGCCAATAAGATGGAAAACACAGAAGAAATGGATAGATTCCTAGACACATATGAATTACCAAAGTTGAACAAAGAAGACCTAAAAATTCTAAACAACCGAATATCAATCAATGAAATTGAAAACATAATTAAAAACTTACTAACCAACAAAAGCCCAGGTCCTGATGGCTTCACTGCTGAATTCTACATTTAGAGAGGAACTACTGCCACTACTGTTTAAACTCTTCAATGAAATTGAAAGGGAAGCAATACTCCCAAATTCATTCCTGGAAGTAAGCACCACCTTGATCCCCAAAGCAGAGAAAGACCCAACCAAAAAAGGGAACTATAGGTCAATCTCATTAATGAACATAGATGCAGAAACCCTTAATATGATACTGGCAAATAGAATGCGGAAGATCATCAAGAAGATCATACACCCTGACCAAGTGGGATTCATCCCAGGGAGGCAGGGATGGTTCAATATACGCAAATCAATCAGTGTAATACACTATATTAATAGAGCCAAGGACAAAAACCATATGATCATCTCAATAGATGCAGAAAAAGCATTTGACAAAATTCAACACTCATTTATGATAAAAAACCCTACCAAAAATTGGAATAGATGGTCTCTACCTCAATCTGATAAAAGCTATCTATGAAAAACCAACAGCCAATATCATACTAAATGGTCAAAAACTGAAATCCTTCACACTAAAATCACAAACAAGACAAGGATGTCCACTATCACCACTACTGTTCAATATAGTTTTGGAAACATTAGCCAAGGCAATTAGACAAGAGAAAGAAATAAAAGGAATAAAAATAGGTAATGAAGAAGTCAAATTGTCATTATTTGCAGATGACATGATACTCTATATAGTAGACTACAAGAACGCCACCCAAAGTCTTCTAGACTTAATAACCAAATTCAGTCAAGTAGGGGGATACAAGGTCAACACACAAAAATCAATAGCTTTCTTCTATGTGAACAACAGACTCACTGAGAGAGAAATAGGGCAAACAATTCCTTTCACAATAGCATCCAAAAAACTGAAATATCTAGGAATCAACCTAACAAAAGAAATCAACATCCTCTTCTCTGAAAACTATAGCACTCTGAAAGGAGAGATTGAAGAAGATATAAGAAAATGGAAAGACATCCCTTCCTCCTTGGTAAGAAGAATCAACATAGTGAAAATGGCCATACTTCCAAAGCTGCTATATAGATTCAATGCAATCCCAATTGAAATTCCAGCAGCATACTTCATGGACCTTGAGAAAACAATCCAAAAATTCATTTGGAACAAGAAGAGACCTAGAATACCAAAAGCAATTCTAAACAACAGAGACATGACAGGGTATCACAACCCTCACCTTGAAACTATACTACAAAGCCACTGTGATAACAACATCATGGTACTGTCAAACAAACAGACCTGAGGACCAGTGGAACAGATTAGAAGATGCAGAGACAACTCCAGACACACTCAGCCACCTCATCTTTGACAAAGGTGCCAAACACCCTCACTGGAGGAAAGATAGCCTCTTTAATAAATGGTGCTGGAAAAATTGGGTTTCAACTTGCCGAAGATTAAAACTAGACCTACATCTCTCACTATGCACTAAACTAAAATGTAAATGGATTAAAGATCTAAATATTAAAACAGAAATGCTGAACCAGCAGGAGCAGAGGTTAGGTAGAACTCTTGAAGACATCGGTGTAGGAAAAGATTTTATGAACAAAACCTCAGTTGCCCATGAACTAGCACAAACAATCAACAGGTGGGATCTCTTCTTACTAAAAAGCTTCTGCACAGCAAGAGAAACCACAAACAGTGTGAAGAGACAACACACAATGTGGGAAAAAATCTTCACCTGCTCTTCCTCAGACAAAGGTCTACTACCTCAAATCTATAAAGAACTTAAAAAGATCAGACCTCCCACATTTAAAGACCCAATCCAGAAATGAGCATCTGAAATGAACAGACATTTCCCAGACAAAGAAATAGAAATAGCAAATAAACATATGAAAAAATGTTCAACATCACTGGTCATTCGAGAGATGCAAATGAAAACAACGCTGAGATTCCACTTCACTCCAGAAAGAATGGCTGCTATCGTGAAACCAACCAATAACAAATGCTGGTGGGGCTGTGGGGAAAGAGGAACCCTGCTCCACTGCTGGTGGGAGTGTAGACTGATACAACCACTGTGGAAATCAGTATGGAGATACCTCTAAGAACTAGGACTGGAAGTCCCATTTGACCCAGCTATTCCCCTGCTGGTTATCTTCCCCAAAGAATTAAAAGAATCATGCCACAGTGATGTATGTGCACCCATGTTCATAGCAACACAATTTGTAATAGCTAAAACTTGGAAGCAGCCCAAATGCCCATCAACTGGAGACTGGATAAAGAAAATGTGATTTTTAAAATAAAATGGAGTATTACTCAGCCATAAAAAATGAGAAATTAGAGACATTTATAGCTAAATGGATTCATATTAAGGCCATAATCTTAAGTGAAATAAATAGGACACACATGTGTAAATACTGAATAGTTTCTCTAGTGTGAGAAACTGAAAGTGTAAATAAGGACTAAAAGGTATAATAGATAATGTGAAATAGGAAGAAAAGGGGCAAAGGGGAAGGGGAAGGGGGGAGGGGAAAGGAAAGAAGGGAATGGAATTAATATAAGAAAATGAAAATGGAAACAATGTCTTTGTAAATAGGGAGGTGTGGAGGGGTTGAAGGGAGGGCAGGGTAAGGGGGAAAAATAAGAACCAAGAGAGATTATGTAAAGGTGCAAATTTTCAATGAAGAATGTCATTATATTGTATACCTAAAATGTACCAATAAAATATATACAAATATTTTCAAAAACTTAAAATTATCCATTAAAAGGTATAATACGTGAAATTACTAGAGAGCTCAACAGTAGATATGAACAAGAACAAAAGAAGAATTAATGAATTTGAAGACAGATCAGTGGAGATTATGCAATTTGAAGAGAGAAAAAAACAATGAAGGAAATAAACCAAGCCCAACAGAAATCTGGGACACTGTTCAGCACAGTAACATACACACATTAATAGGAGTATCAGAAAGAGAGGAAAGCAAGAGAGGACCAGAAAAAACATAACTCACTAATATGTTGGGTGTGTGACCTTTGATAGATGCAAAATGTTTAATGTAATACCACAAAAAAGAGTTTGATAACAGAGCTGGTATAGTATAGTAGTATAGTAGTAATGCTTCTATATCTCATTGGAATTAAGTTAGTATAAGCATAAAGCTGATTCTGATAAATTAAGACATATACAGTAAGCCCAAAAGCAATCAGTGAAGAAATAACTCAATAAAATATAGTAAAAAATTATTAAAGAAGTTAAAATTCAAAATGAAAACTATTCAAGTGGAAAATGAGAAATAGATAAAAAGAATAAGAGATGTAAAGAAAATAAGTAGCAGTTGTAAACCCAACTGTATCAATAATAACATTAAATGTGTATGGATTAAACAATTCAATCCCTGGGCATGGGGGTGGGTATGCTGTAATCCGAGCTAGTCAGGAGGCAGAGGCAGCAGGATCACAAAAGTTTGAGCCCAGCCTGGGATACTTAGCCAGACCCTGTTTCAAAGTACAAAAATACAAAGGGAGAGGGGTATAATTTAGTGCTGCTTCAGTTCAATCCCCAGTGCTGGGGTGGGGGTGGGGGAGAACTCTAAACAAAAGGCAGAGATTTTCAAGCTAGGAAATAAAACCCAACTATATGCTATTTACAAGAGACACGTTACATTCAAAGATTCACATTAAAAGTAGAAGAATGGAAAAAGATGTATCTTGCAAACAGCAACCACAAAAAAGCTGAAATATAGCTACCACACAAAATAGATTTTAACACAAATAGTTACTATAAATAAAGGACATTTTGTAATGGTAAAAGGGTCAATGTATCAAGAAAATACAATTATAAATAACAACAGATCATCAACACATATGAAGTAAAAGCAGACAAGGATTGAGTAACAGATGATTGAACAATAGCACTTAAAAACTTTAAGACCCATTTCCAGAAAAGATGGAACAACTAGGCCGATAAAAAGAAATAGAAGAATTGAACATTATATACCAACTAAATTTAGTAGACACCTGTGAAACACTCTATCTATCAATAGAAAAATACATATGTTTCTCAAATACACGTGGAACTTTCTCCAGGACAGACCATGTACTAGGCAGGAAACCGAATCTCAATAAATTCAAAGGGACTGAGTAAGGCAAAATATGTCCTTTAAACACATGACATGAAATTAGGAATCAATAACAAAGAATTCTGGGAAATAAATTTTCACATCAGTATGTGAAAATCAAACCTTACACTCCTTCTAGAAAATATCAGTCACAAAAGACAACAAAAGCTAAATTAGAAAATACTTTACATGAAATAAATAAAAGACAACATATCAAAACATATGGGACTTACATTAAAGCAGTGCTTTTAGAAAAATGTATAGCTATAAATTCCTATCTTAAAAAAAGAAGAAAGAGAGTAAATCAACATAATCTTCCACCTCAAGACATTGGAAAAAGAAGAGCAAGCAAAGTCTAATTCAAGAAAAGAAACAATAGAGATTAAGGTGATAATCAATGAAACAGAAAAATAGAAAAATGATATAGAAAATCAATTAAATCAATACTGGTTCTTTGAGATGATAAATAATATTTGCAAACCTTTAGCTATATATAAGACAACTTTAAATAGGGAGAGGACTCAAATTATTCAAATCAGAAATGGAAAAGAGACTTGCTACTGACCTTACAGAAATCGAAAGTATTGAAAAGAGTCATTATGAACAACTATATGCCAATAAGTTAGATAATTTAGATGAGATAGACATTTCCTAAGAAGACACAAAATACCGAAACTAACTCAACAGTAAATAGACCATCTCAGTGGACTTATAACAAATAGAGATTGCATGAATAATTACAACATTATGCTCAAAAAGAGCCAACGTCTACAGCTCCACTGATGAATTCTAACAAACACTAAAAAACAAAGAAGAATACCTGTTCTTCAGGTATTATTGTTCATTACAAACTTGTCCCAAAAATATGAGAAGGAAATACTTCTGACATCATTAAATGAGATCAGAGATATCACAAGAATAATATTGACCTGCAATGAATATGAACACAAAAGCCCTCAATAAAATGCTAGCAAACCAAATCCAGCAACACATAAAAAGAATTCACACTGTAATCAAATGTGATCTATCCTTGGAATACAAGGTTGGTTTACCATCTCAACATCAATAAATGTAATATGCCATGTTAATACAATAAAAAGAAGAAAATAAGTTAATCGTCATAGAGACAGAAAAAGTATTCAACAAAATTCAATATTTTGCATGATAAAAAGTACCCCACAAACTACAAATAGAGGGGAACTTCTTCAACCTGACAAAAGATACCAGCACATAACCCACAACTAATCTCATATCCAATAGGGAAATATCAACACCTTCTGTCTATAATCAGGAACAAAACAAGGATATTCACTCTTCCCACTTCTATTCAACTTCCACTAGAGATTTTTAACTAAGACAATTGATCAAGAAAAAGAAGTAAAAAAAAAAAATGGAAAGGAAGAAGTAAAACTATTCCTAGTCACAGATGCTATGATCTTATATAGAGAAAACCCTAAGGGATCTTCTTAAAAAAATAGTATTCTTAATAAAATAAGCTCCAAAATTGCAAAATATAAGATCAATATATAAAATTAACTATAATTATACACAGTTACAATAAATAATCAGAAAGAGAAATTAGGTAAACAATTTCACTTACAGTAGCATAAAAATTAATAAATTTAACAAAACAAATTTAAAACTTATATCCTAAAAACTACAAACCATTGCTAAAAGGAATTAAACATCTAAATAAATGGAACAGCATAACATGTTGATGGATTGGAAAACTAAATATTAAGATGACAATACTCCCCAAATTGATCCACAGATTCAATGTAATCCCTATCAGAATCCCAAATGGCTTCTATATAGACATTGACAAGTATTGTAAGGGACCCAGAATAGTCAAAACAGTCTTTAAAAAGAACAAAGTTGGAGGACTCATAGCTACTGATTTCAAAATTTACTACAAAGCAAGAGCAAAGATAATATAATACTGGCATAAGGAGAGACATATAGACTGATACAATAGAACTGAGCATCAGTCAATCCATTTTCAACATAGGTTCCAAAACCATTCAGGGAAAAGAGTAGTCTTTTCAAAAGACATTTCCAGGACAACTAGATATCCACTAACAAAAAAATGAAGTTGAACCCTTATCCCATACCAAATGCAAAAATTAACTTGAAATGGAGCAAAGACATAACAACTTATGTTACAGCTAAATATAAGAGCTACAACTTTAAAACTCTTAGACAAAAACATAAAGGTACATTTTTGTGACTTTAATTTTGGTTGTGAATTCTTTGCATCCTTTTGCCTTTAACCTAGCTCTGTATAGTTTTTTGTATTGGTATATTATAAAATATTGTGAGTTTCTTGTATGGAATATTGTAAATAGCAATTGGTTTTTATTCAACCTTTGAGTCTCTGCCTTCTGATTGGTCCATTTAATCATACACATTTAATGTAATTATTGATGTATTTAGATTGTCTATTATCTGTTTCTGTATGTTTTGTCTCCCATGATTTGAATTGAATATTTTTATGATTATACTTTATTTACACCATTAATTATTTATGCCTTATTATTTTCTTAGTGTTTACAATAAGTTCAATAATATATACATTTACTTAGAGTTTAGGAATAGTAAAGTAATAGTATCTCCAGTAGTGTATCTCCAATTCTTCCTTCCAATCCTATTAATTCTTATTATATAGTTTATATATGTATAAATGTAAAATAATTGCTACTTTTTTGCTGTAGATGATTTTATTGTAGGACAGTTAAAAATAAAATAGGGTTAGGGTTATATCTCTGTGGTAGAATGCTTGCCTAACACATACAAAGCCCCTAGGTTCAATCTTTACCACCAAAAAAAAAGTACATTTTTACAATAAAAATTTTTTTATTTTACTTTCATTTATTCCCTGTTTGGCACTCTTTGAATTCACTGTCAGGCATCAAATTCCTTTTGCTTGAAGAACTTTCTCTAACTTTTCTTAGAGTACAGATGTCCTGGAAATAAATTCCCTAATTTTCTTTTCTTTCTTTTTTTAATTAAATTCTTTTATTGGTACATTGTAGGTATACAACACAATTACATTTCTCATTGGGAATTGTACCTTTACTTGATGCATCTTGGTTCTTATTTTTTCCCCATTCCTAGCCCTCCCTTCACGCCCTCCACCCTTCCCTATTTACAAAGACTTTATTTCCATTTTTTTCCATTTCTCATCATTTTTCCTTTGCCTTCTTTCCTTTCCCCTGCCCCTCCCACTACCCCTACCCCTTTGTACCTTTTCTTCCTATTTTACATTTTTGATTATTCATTCTATTCATTGGTACATTTTAGGTATACAATATAATGACATTCATCATTGGAAATTGGCACCTTTACATAGTCTCTCTTGGGTCTTATTTTTCACTCTTGCCCAGCCCTCCCTTCAACCCCTCCAGTCCTCCCTATTTACAAAGATTTTGTTCCTCTTTTTCCATTTTCTCATATTAATCCCATTCCCTTCTATCCTTTCCCTTAGCCCTCCCACTTCCTTCCCCTTTGCCCCTTTTCTTCCTATTTCACATGACCTATTATACATTTAGTCTTTATTTACACTTTCAGTTTCTCACACCAGAGAAACTATTTGGAATTTATTCATGTGTGTCCTATTTATTTCACTTAAGAGTATCGCCTCAATGTGCATCCACTTAGCAATAAATGTCTCTAATTTCTCATTTTTTATGGCTGAGTAGTACTCCATTTTATAAAAAAAACCATATTTTCTTTATCCAGTCTCCAGTTGATGGGCATTTGGGCTGCTTCCAAGTTTTAGCTATTACAAACTGTGCTGCCATGAACATGGGTGCACATATATCACTGTAGTATGATTCTTTTAATTCTTTGGGGAAAATACACAGCAGGGGAATAGCTGGGTCAAATGGGACTTCCAGTCCTAGTTCTTAGAGGTATCTCCATACTGATTTCCACAGTGGTTGTATCAGTCTACACTCCCACCAGCAGTGGAGCAGGGTTCCTCTTTCCCCACAGCCCCACCAGCATTTGTTATTGGTTGGTTTCACGATAGCAGCCATTCTTTCTGGAGTGAAGTGGAATCTCAGCGTTGTTTTCATTTGCATCTCTCGAATGACCAGTGATGTTGAACATTTTTTCATGTATTTATTTGCTATTTCTACTTCTTTGTCTGAGAAATGTCTGTTCATTTCAGATGCCCATTTTTGGATTGGGTCTTTAAATGTGGGAGGTCTGATCTTTTTAAGTTCTTTATAGATTTGAGGTAGTAGACCTTTGTCTGAGGAAGAGCAGGTGAAGATTTTTTCCCACATTGTGTGTTGTCTCTTCACACTGCTGGTGGTTTCTCTTGCTGTGCAGAAGCCTTTTAATAAGAAGAGATCCCACTTGTTGATTGTTTGTGCTAGTTCACGGACAACTGAGGTTTTGTTCATAAAATCTTTTCCTACACCGATGTCTTCAAGGGTTCTACCTAACCTCTGTTCCAACTGGTTCAGAGTTTCTATTTTAATATTTAGATCTTTAATCCATTTTGATTTTAGTTTAGTGCATGGTGAGAGATACAGGTCTAGTTTTAATCTTTGGCAAGTTGAAACCCAATTTTTCCAGCACCATTTATTAAAGAGGCTATCTTTCCTCCAGTGAGGGTGTTTGGCTCCTTTATCGAAGATGAGATGGCTGAGTGTGTCTGGCATTGTTTCTGCATCTTCTAATCTGTTCCACTGGTCCTCAAGTTTGTTTCTTTGCCAGTACCATGCTGTTTTTATTACAGTAGCTTTGTAGTAGAGTTTCAGGTTGGGGATTGTGATACCCCCTGCCATGTCTCTCTTACCTAGAATTGCTTTTGGTATTTCTAGGTCTCTTCTTGTTCCAAATGAATTTTTGGATTGTTTTCTCAAGGTCCATGAAGTATGCTGCTGGGATCTCAATTGAAATTGCATTAAATCTATATAGCAGCTTTGGAAGTATGGCCATTTTCACTATATTAATCCTTCCTACCCAGGAGCAGGGGATGTCTGTCCATTTTCTGATATCATCTTTAATCTCTCTTTTCAGAGTGCCATAGTTTTCAGAGAAGAGTTCTTTGATTTCTTTCGTTCCTAGGTATTTCAGTTTTTTGAATGTTATTGTGAAAGGAATTATTTGCCCTATTTCTCTCTCAGTGAGTCTGTCATTGGTGTAGAGGAAAGGTATTGATTTTTGTGTGTTAACCTTGTCACCAGCTACTTGACTGAATTTGGTTATTAAGTCTAGAAGACTTTTGGTGGAGTTCTTGGGGTCTTCTATATAGAGTATCATGTCATCTCCAAATAATGACAATTTGACTTCTTCATTACCTATCTTTATTCCTTTTATTTCTTTCTCTTGTCTAATTGCTGTGGCTAATATTTCCAGAACTATATTGAACAAGAGTGGTGATAGTGGACATCCTTGTCTTGTTTGTGATTTTAGTGTGAAGGATTTCAGTTTTTGACCATTTAGTATGATATTGGCTGTTGGTTTTTCATAGATGGCTTCTATCAATTTGAGGTAGAGACCATCTATTCCAATTTTTTGGAGGGTTTTTATCATAAATGCATGTTGGGTTTTGTCAAATGCTTTTTCTGCATCTATGGAGATAATCATATGGTTTTTGTCCTTGGCTCTATTGATACAGTGTATTACATTGATTGATTTGCATATATTGAACCATCCCTGCATCCCTGGGATGAATCCCACTTGATCAGGGTGTATGATCTTCTTGATGATCTTCCACATTCTGTTTGCCATTATCTTATTAAGGATTTTTGCATCTATGTTCATTAGTGAGATTGGCCTATAGTTCTCTTTTTCAGTTGGGTCTTTCTCTGCTTTGGGGATCAAGGTGATGCTTGCTTCCAGGAATGAATTTGGGAGTATTGCTTCCCTTTCAATTTCATTGAAGAGTTTAAACAGTAATGGCAGCAGTTCCTCTCTAAATGTCTTGTAGAATTCAGCAGTGAAGCCATCAGGGCCCGGGCTTTTCTTAGTTGATAAGTTTTTAATTACATTTTCAATATCATTGGTTGATATTGGGTTGTTCAGAGTTTTTAGGTCTTCTTCGTTCAACTTTGGTAATTCATATGTATCTAGGAATCTGTCCATTTCTTCTGTGTTGTCCATCTTATTGGCGTATAGGTTCTGGAAGTAGATATTGATGATCCTCTGTATTTCTGCTGGGTCTGTTGTAATTTCACCCTTTTTATTCCTAATTGCATGGATTTGGGCCTTTTCTTTCCTTTTTCTTATAAGGTTGGCTAAAGGTTTGTCAATTTTGTTGATTCTTTCGAAGAACCAACTCTTGGCTTCATTGAATTTTGTATCATTCTCTTAGTCTCCATTGCATTGATTTCTCCTCTGATCTTTATAATTTCCTCCCTTGTATGAGCTTTGGGGTTGTCCTGCTCTTCTTTTTTTAGAAGCTTGAGGTTCAGCATCAGGTTGTTTAATTTGGCTCGTTCTGTTTTCCTAAAATGTGTTTTCCCTGCTATGAATTTCCCTCGTAAGACTGCTTTCATTGTGTCCCATACATTCCAATATGTTGAATTGTCATTTTCATTTAATTGAAGGAACTGTCTGATTTCTTCTTGAATTTCCTCTGTGACCCATTGGTTATTCAGAAGTGTGTCATTCAATTTCCACGTGTTTGTGAAATGTTTTGAGTTTCTTTTGCTATGGATCTCCAATTTCATTGCACTATGGTCTGATAATATACAGGGGATAACTTCAATTCCTTTGCACTTACTTAAACATGTTCTATGAGTGAGTATGTGATCTATTTTGGAGAATGACCCACGTGCAGCTGAGAAGAATGTGTATTCTGATTTTGTGGGGTGGAAGACTCTGTAAACATCTGTTAAGTTCATTTGTTCAAGAGTTTGATTGAGTTCTAGTATTTCATTACTTATTTTTAGTCTAGTTGATCTATCTATTTGTGACAGTGGGGTGTTGAGGTCCCCCACTACAATTGTATTAGTGCATATATGACTTTTCATGTCCGTTAGTATTTGTTTTATATAGTTGGGCTCACTAGTGTTTGGGGCATATATGTTTAGGATTGTCATCTCTTCCTCTTGGATTCTTCCCTTTACAAGGATGTAGTGTCCTTCTTCGTCTCTCTTAATCAGTGTTGGTTTGAAATCTACTTGATCTGCCAAGAGGATAGCTACTCTCGCTTTTTTTCGGGTTTCTATTGCATGGAGTATTGTTTTCCACCCTTTAACTTTCAGTCTATGAGTTTCCTTTTGAATGAAGTGTGTTTCTTGTATGCAGCATATTGTTGGATTTTGCTTCTTGACCCATTCTGCCAGTCTGTTTCTTTTGATTGGTGAATTGAGACCATTAACATTGATGGTTATAACTGAAATGTATTGACTCCTCATTGCCATGACCTTTTCTTTTTGTTGGGTTCTCCCCCTTTCCATTTAATTTCTTGTCATGCCAGATGGGTTCATTCTGCTTTGCTTCCTGGGGTTGTGATCCTCAATGTCTGTTCCTAGGCTATTGTGTAAAATTCTTTGGAGTGCTGGTTTGGTATTCATGAAGTTCCTAAGGTGCTCTTTGTCATGAAAGTATCTTATTTCTCCATCCATTTTGAAAGATAGTTTTGCAGGGTCCATCAATCTGGGTTGGAGGCTGTTTTCTTTTAGGGCTTGGAATATGTCACTCCAAGCTCTTCTTGCCTTGATGGTTTGTGTTGAGAAGTCTGCTGTGATTCTGATGGGCTTTCCCTTTGTATGTGATTTGTTTCTTTTCTCTGACTGCTTGGAGAACTTTGTTCTTCTGTTGTGTTTCTGGAATCTTAACAATTATATACCTATGTGTAGATTTTTTTGATCAAGGCTATTTGGAGTCCTATATGCCTCACTTATCTGTATGTCAAGCTCTTTTCCCCTGCTTGGGAAGTTTTCTGCCATTATTTCTGTGAAGAGATTTTCTTATGTCATCTGCAATCTCTCCTGTTTCTTCATTGACTCCAATCAGTCTTATGGTATTCTTCTTTGCATCATCTAGCAGCTGCTGGATTGATTTCTCATGTTCCCTTATAATTTTGAAGCAGTTTTTCTTTTCCTGGTCACTAATTGCAATCTTATCTTCTATATCTGAAATTCTGCCCTCACATTGGCTCATTCTGCTGTGTAGACTTTCACTGGAGTTTTTCATGTCCTGGAAATCTATTTGCATCTGTTTTATGGATTCCATTTGTTTCTTATGTTGGGATTCCATCATGTTCCTGAGCTCCTCTCTAGATTTATTAATCATCTCTTGCACTAGGGGCACAATTTCTCCTGTTATCTGAGAAATTATTTCTGATTTCATTTTTTCCAGATCCCCTTTTGTTGCCAGTTCAGTGGGTCCAGGTGGTTGAGTGTCAGAGTGTTCCATCCCATTTCCCTTTGCAGTTGCTGTAGGTGATCTGGAAGTCTGGTTTTGAGACTTATTTATGGATTTTCTCATTTCAACTGGGGTGGGAGGCTGTTAGCGCCTGCACGGATTACCTCCTCTGCGCTGGGAGAGGTGGGAGAGGGGCTGGGAGCAGCGGGAGGGAAGGTGACCGGGAAGCCCCTTCCTCTGGACCAGGAGCAGTGGGACGGTGTCTGAGAAGCCCCTACCTCTGGGCCGGGAGCAGCAGGACTCAGTACCTTGGTCTGGTGGTCTGGTGTCCTCTGCGTCTTTGTAGTGTGGAACCAGGTGGCTGCCTGTCTGCAGCAGGGTGATTCGGCATCTTCCGCACAACTCAGGACCTCAGTAGGGTGCCTCCCTAATTTTCTTTGATGAAGATTTTGTCTCCTGCATTTTGAAAGATGTTTTCATTGGGTATAGAAGTCTAGGTAAGCAATTTTTCATTGAGTGCTTTATGGTCTCTTGGTTTGCCTAATTTCTGGCAATAAGCATCTTTGTTCCTCTGTGTCTAATATAGTTTGCCCTCTTTGGTTGTCTTCAGGATTTTCTTTGTTTTCTATTTTCAATAAATAGAATATGACATGCCTTCATGTTGTTTTGTTTTGTTTCATTTTATTTGGGGAGGGGCAGGTATATCTAACCTGCTTGATGTTCCTTGAGCTTTTTGGATGTATGGTATGGTGTCTGCCATTAATTTTGGAAAACTTTTAGCCATTGTTTCTTCAAATATTTTTGTGTCCCATTCTTTCACTCTCCTCCTTCCAGGAGTCCTATAGCTTGTACAGTATACTATTTGTCATTGCCCCACAACTCTTGATGCTCTATTCTGTTCTTTATTTAAACCTTCATTTTCTTTGTTCCTCACTTAGATAATTTCTTTTGATCTATCTTCCAACTCACTAAGCTGTAAAGTTTACAGCTCACCTAGCTGTCAAGCACACTGATTAACCTGTCATAGGTATTCTTCATCTTTGTTATTGTGTTTTTCATTTCTAGTATTTTCACTGGATTTCTTCTTAGAACTTCCACCTTCTTCTGAAGTTACATGTCTGTTCATCTTTTCCATTATATTCTTTAACTATTAACCATAGTGCTTTTGAAACTCTCTGTCCGTTTCAACATGTGTTTCATATCTAAGTCTGGTCTTGTTTATTACCTTGTCTCCTGGAGGTGTGATGATTTCGCCTGCCTTTTCATATGCTAGATAACTTTCTTTGTTGAAAACTGGACATCTTATGTATATATGAGCTACATAGCCTTTGTGTTTGGAAATAGGTACACCTTTCCTTTTTCTGGGCCCATAATATGGGACTTTGTGTTAATTCTTTTCAGGAGATAGGCTAAAGGAGGCCTGTTAGGGTTACCCTCAAGGCATCATAGGCTTCAAATTCCTCTAGCCCAAACTAAAACAATCATAGGTTCTATAGGCTCTATGTATAGGTTATGGCCCCAGCACCTTACCCCTTCTCAGGACTAGGGGATTTTTTTCATATTCCCTTATCCACAGGCAATGGATTTTCCTAGTGCTGTGAGTGCAATAAAGTTTGATACTTTTTCTTCTGCAAATTAAGGCACTTTTTTCCATAGGAAAGACACAAAAAATGGCCTAGGTAGAGTTTTATACATGTCCTGCAGTGATTATTTTCCCTCCCCTAGACCTGTACAAAGGAAACCCACATAATACCCCATGCACACTGCATCTCCCCTATGCATGCCTATTGAGATTTGTTGAGAAAAAGCTTGCAAGAGGGCACTCACATACTGCCACATTTGCAGCCCTTCGGGGTTTCATGTTGTCCCATTCTCACACACTCAGCCTCCACCAATTTGTCTACTACTGGAGCTTAATTCTTATCACCAGTGCTGTTGGTTTCCATCCTAGCTGAGCAAATACCACACCTCTCCTCTCCCTAGAGACTCCTGTCACTTTCTAGATTTGAGGTTAGTTCATTGTCCTGTGACCTGTCTGATAGGTCAGGTCCAGAAGAGTGTGACTCATCTACCTGTTTTCTTAATATACAAAAGAGGAACACCTTCTACAGTTCTCCACTTCTTTCTTTAAGCTTTATGTATAATATGAGGTATAATCACACTATATAGTGAATGTTTAAATTGAAAGTTTTTATTATAGTAAATGACATATGGCCATCAATTCACCTCAAAAATACTTCCCATGGTTTCAAACACACTTATCACATTGTTCTTGCCACCTTCTAGTTCAGTTGTGGAAGTCCTTTTCCATGAGTGTCTTTGTAAGGTGTGGTCAAAAATACAGTGAATGCTGTTGCCAAGTGCTATCCAACAGAAACACAGGCTCATAAAAAAAAATTACAGTGTGTCCTCAAACACCTTATTCACTGGAATCTGATACTGTGCAACTTCTAGCTCTTCCTCAAAGTCAAAATGACCATTAACGGTAAACACTTTGAATCAATTAAGGACATTGAAGCAGCCATGCAGTGCAAATAAAGAAGACTTCCAGAACTGCTTCAGAAAGTGGCAAAAACAATAGGATACGTGTTTTTGAAGTGAGAGGGAAAATTCTGAGGTAAACTGTCAATGTATCTTTTATTGTAATTTTTAAAATTTAAACATTCACTGTATTTTTATTATACCTTGTAGATACCCTGAATTTAGCAAGCTTTGGGAAAATAGTCTTATCTCTTTTTCCCTTTATATTTTTATCCAGTTGAAAGTATTTAAAGGGCCTCAAATCTGTAAATGAGTCTTTACTCTGAAATGTTTCAATTCATTCAGAAGTTTTGACAATGGTGGTGTCAGTTTTGCTCTTAATTTTTTTCTATGAAGCTGAGTCTTAATCAGCCTTTGTCACTGAAGTTATTTCTTAAATTTGTCTTTTACTATTAGGAGTTAAAAAGGGATTATATATTTGAACCCTACAAGTCCCTGAAGTATCTCTTTCATTCCTGTTTGCAAACTTGATCTTTTTTATATTTTTAACTTGATGTTTTTAAAAAACTTCTTTTATTGGTACATCTTAGGTATACAATACATTTAAATTTATCATTGGGTACTTGTACCCATACATATGTGCATTGGTTCTTATTTTTTTCCCCATTCCCTGTTCTCCCTTCACCCTCTCCACCCTTCCCTATTTACAAAGGCTTTGTTTCCATTTTTTCCTTTTCTCATAATTTTTCCTTTCCCTTTTTTCCTTTCTCCCTCCCCTCTCACTTCCCCTGCCCTTTGGATCTTTTCTTCCTATTTCAAATTATCAATTATTCATTTTAATCATTATTTATACTTTCAGTTTCTCACACCAGAGAAACTATTTTGTATTTACACATGTGTGTCCTATTTATTTCACTTAAGAGTATGGCCTCAATATGCATCCATTTAGCTATAAATGTCTCTAGTTTCTCATTCTTTATGGCTGAGTAGTACTCCATTTCATTTTTTAAAAACCCACATCTTCTTTATCCAGTTTCCAGTTGATGGGCACTTGGGCTGTTTCCAAGTTTAGCTGTTACAAATTGTGCTGCGATGAGCATGGGTGCACATATATCACTGTGGTATGATTCTTTTAATTCTTTTGGGAAGATGCCCAGCAGGGGAATAGCTGGGTCAAATGGGACCTCTAGTCCTAGTTCTTTGAGGTATCTCCATACAGATTTCCACAGTGGTTGCACCAGTCTGCACTCCCACCAACAATGGAGAAGGGTTCCTTTCTCTCCACACGCCCTCCAGCATTTGTTATTGGTTGATTTCTTGATAGCAGCCATTCTTTCTGGGGTGAGGCAGAATCTGTGTTGTTTTCATCTGCATCTCTCCAATGACCAGTGATTTTGAACATTTTTTCATATGTTTATTTCCTGCTTTTACTTCTTTGAGAAATGTCTGTTCATTTCAAAGGCCCATTTTTTAATTTGGTCTTTGAATTTGGGGGGGTCTGATTTTTTTTGGTTCTTTATATATTCTAGATAGTAGTCCTTTGTCTGAGGTACAGCTGCTAAATTTTTTTCCCACATTGTAGGTTGTCTCTTAGCTCTGTTGGTGGTTTCTCTTGCAATCCAGAAGGTTTTTAATAAGATGAGATCCCAGTTGTTGATTCTTTATGCTAGTTCTCATGCTATTGAGGTTTTGTCCATACAGTCTTTTCCTATCCCAATGTCTTCAAGAGTTCCTCATTAGCATAAGGCCCCGAGTTCGATCCCCAGTACCAAAAAAAGAAAAAAAGAGTTCTACCTATCTTCCAGCAACCTTAGTGTTCCTGTTTTAACATTTAGATCTTTAATCCACTTTGATCTTAGTTTAGTGCATGGTGATTTCAACTCTGGCAAGTTGAAATCCAGTTTTTCCAACACCACTTATTAAATAGGCTATCTTTCCTCCACTGAGGGTGGTTGGCTCCTTTGTCAAAGATGAGGTGGCTGAGTATGTCTGGAATTGTTTCTGCATCTTCCAATCTATTCCACTGAGCCTTGGTTCTGTTTCTTTGCCAGTACCATGCTGGATTTTTTTGTTTTGCTTTGTTTTTTGTTTTGTTTTGTTTTGTTTTATTTTTTGGTACTGGGCATGGAACTCAGGTCCTTGCACTTGTGCAGCCGGCAGCAAAACCACTGAGCTAAATCCCCAGCCTGGCATGCTGTTTTTATCACAGTAGCTTTGTAGTATAGTTTCAAGTTGGGGATTGTGATGCCCCCTGCCATGTCTCTGTTGCCTTGAATTGTTTTTGCTATTCTAGGTCTCTTCTGGTTCCAAATGAATTTTTGGATTGTTTTCTCTATTTCTGTGAAATATATTGTTGGAATTTCAATCAACATTGGATTAAATCTATATAGCAGTTTTGGAAGTATGGCCATTTTCACTATATTGGCTCTTCCAACCCAGGAACAAGGGATGTCTTTCCATTTTCTTATATCCTCTTTGATCTCTTTTTTCAGAGTGCTGTAGTTTTCTGTGTAAGGTATTTCACTTTCTTTGTTAGATTGATTCCTAGATATTTCACTTTTTTTGGATGCTATTGTAAAAGGAATTGTTTCCCTAATTTCTCTCTCATTGAGTCTGTTATTTGTGTACAAGAAAGCTACTGTTTTTTGAGTGTTGAGCTTGTATCCAGCTACGCTACTGAATCTGTCAATTAGGTCTAGAAGGCTTTTGACTGAGTTTTTTTGGCCTTCTATGTAAAGTATCATATCATCAGCAAATAATGACAGTTTCACTTCTTCCTTTCCTATCTTTATTTCTTTTATTTCTTTCTCTTGTCTAATTGCTATGGCTAATGTTTCCAGAACAATATTGAGCAGGAGTGGTGATAGTGGGCATCCTTGTCTTGTTCCTGATTTTAGCGTGAAAGTTTTCAGTTTTTGACCATTTAGTATGATGTTGGCTGTTGGTTTTTCATAGATAGCCTTAATCAGGTTGAGATAAAGACCTTCTATTCCAATTTTCTGTAGGGTTTTTATCATGAATGGGTGGTGGGTTTTGTGAAATGCTTTTTCTGCATCTATTAAGATGATCAGATGGTTTTTGTCCTTGCCTCTGTTAATATAGTGTATTACATTTATTGAATTATGGATGTTGAACCATCCTTGCATCCCTGGGATAAATCCAACTTGGTCAGGGTGTATGATCTTCTTGATGACCCTTTGTATTCTGTTTGCCAGTATCTTGTTGAGGATTTTTGCATCTATGCTCATTAGGGAGATTGGTCTGTAGTTCTCTTTTTGGGTTGGGTCTTTCCCTGGTTTTGGAATCAAAGTAACACTTGCTTCCAGGAAAGAATTTGGAAGCCTTGCTTCCATTTCAATTTCCTTGATGAGTTTAAAGAGTAATGGTGACAATTCTTCTTTAAATGTCTTGTAGAATTCAGCAGTGAACCTATCAGGACCTGGGCTTTTCTTTGTTGGTAAATTTTTATTACATTTTCAATTTCACTCATTGTAATTGGGGTGTTTAGAATTTCTATATCTTCTTTATTTAACTTTGGCAATTCATATGTATCTAGGAATCTGTCCATTGCTTTTGTGTTTTCCATTTTATTAGAGTACAGGTTCTCAAAGTAGATATTGATGATCCTCTGAATTTCTGCTGGATCTGTTGCAGTTTCACCTTTTCCATTCTTAATTGCATGGATTTGAGCCTTTCTTTCCTTTTTTTGATAAGGTTTGCTAAAGGTTTATCAATTTTATTTATTCTTTCAAAAAACCAGCTCTTTGATACATTGATTTTTTGTATCATTCTCTTAGTCTCCGTTGCATTGATTTCTGCTCAGATCTTTATAATTTCCTTTCTTTTATGAGCTTTGGGTTTGTTATGCTCTTCTTTTTCTGTGAGCTTGAGGTTCTGCATTAGGTTATTTAACTGAGTTCTCTCTGTTGCCCTAATATGGGCATTCACTGCTCTGAATTTCCAGCCTAGAACTTCTTTTATTGTGTCCCACAGATTCCTGTACGTTGTACTGGCATTATCATTTACTTGTAGAAACTGTCTAATTTCTTCTTTAATTTCCTCTGTCACCTATTGGTTGTTCAGGAAGGTGTTGTTCAATTTCCATGTATTTGTGAGAGTTTTGCGATTTCTTATGTTATTGATCTCCAATTTTATTGCACTATGGTCTGATAATATACAGGGGATAACTTGAATTCTTTTACATTTATTTAGATTTGCCCTATGAGCTAGCATGTGATCTATTTTGGAGAATGACCCTTGTGCAGCTGAAAAGAATGTGTATTCTGATTTTGTGGGGTGGAATACTCTATAAACATCTATTAAGTCCATTTGTTCAATAGCTTGGTTCAGTTCTAGAATTTCATTGTTAATTTTTTGTCTAGATGATCTGTCTATTTGTGATAGAGGGGTGTCCAGGTCCCCCCTACAATTGTGTTATTGGTTATTTGGTTTTTCATGTCCATTAATATTTGTTTTGTATAGTTGGGGGCATTCATATTTGGAGCATAAATATTTAGGATTGTCATCTCTTCCTCTAGGATTGTTCCCTTCACAAGGATGTAGTGACCATCTTTGTCTCTCTTAATTAGTTTTGGTTTGAAATCTACTTTGTCTGCAAATAAGATTGCTACCCTGCTTTTTTCTGGGATCCTGTCGCGTGGAGAACTGTTTTCCATCCTTTTACTTTCAATCTATGAATTTCCTTTTGAGTTAGGTGTGTTTCTTGTATACAGCAGATTGTTGGATGTTGCTTCTTAATCCATTCTGTCAGTCTGTTTCTTTTGATTGGTGAATTGAGGCCATTAACATTGATAGTTATAATTGAAAGATACTGACTCATTCTTGCCATGATGTTTTATTGTTGTTGGCTCTTTTCTTATTTTTCTCCCTTTCCCTTTAGGGCCATACCTTGCATGGTGTCTTCTCTCTGTTGGCCCTCATGGAGTTGTGACCTTCATTGTCTTTTTCTAGGATATTGCATAAAATTGTTTGGAGTGCTGGGTTGGTGTTCATGAAATTTCTCAGGTGTTCTTTGTCATGAAAGTATCTAATTTCCCCATTGATTTTGAAAGATAATTTTGCCAGATACCACAGTCTAGGTTGAAAGCTATTTTCTTTTAGGGCTTGAAATACTTCTCTCCAGGCTCTCCTTGATTTGAGGGTTTGTGTTGAGAAATCTGCCTTGATTCTGATGGGCTTTCCTTTGTAGGTGATTTGTTTCTTTTCTCTAACTGCCTGTAGAATTTTGTTGTTCTGTTGGGTTTCTGGGATCTTGACAATTATATATCTAGGTGTAGCTTTTTTTTATCATGGCTGGGTAGAGTTCTATATGCCTCACTTATCTGTACGTCCAATTCTCCACCCCTGTCTGGGAAGTTTTCTACTATTACTTCTGTGAACAGTTTTTTTATGTCAATTGTACTTTCTCCTGTCTTTTCATGGACTTCCATCAGTCTTATGTTATTCTTCTTTGCATCATCTAGCAGCTGTTGGATTGATTTCTCATGGTCCCTTACTATCTTTAAGAAATCTCTGTTTTCATGGTCCTTAACTGTGATCCTGTCTTCTATATCTGATATTCTGTCTTCAGATTCTCTTAGTCTGCTCTGTATGCTTTCAATGGAGTTTTTAATCTCCTGAATATCTGTTTGAATCTGTTTCATGGATTCCATTTCTTTCTCATGTTGGGCAATCATGGTTTCCATTTCTTTCTTATGCTGGATGTTCATGGCTTCCAGCATGTTTCTGATCTCGTCTATTTTCTTGTCTGTTTCTGCTCTAGAGCCTCTAATCATGTCTTTCACTCTGCTCACCATCTCTGTATTTATCTGGGAGATTATTTCTGCTCTGAATTTTTCTAGAGCCTCATGTATCTGCTTTGTTACTTCCTGTGCTATCAGTTCAGGGTGTCCAGGTGGTTGATTATTTGACTTTTCCACCTCATTTCCCCCAGAATTTCCTCTTTGTGGCATCAAACCCTGTGTTTGTGCCTTGCTTAAATGTCTTCTCATTTTTGTTTTTGATACTGTCCTTGGTTTAATTCCTGGGTTGATATTTCAAAATTGCTTAATGCAGGTATCTTTGTTGCTTGTGTTTAAAACCCTTGTGGAATGATTGCTTTTCAGAGTTGTCTTCCAGATATGGCTTGTGTTTAGGTTTTGAGGCTCTAATGACTCTGAGGCTATTTTATTTTCCTTATACCAGGAAGGAAAACTGATTAGATCAATCACAACATGTTAGGCAAAATGTTACAATCAGCAATACCTTACATAGCATCAAGTGCAGCTTAGAAAATGACAATTTGTGGTAGTTATTAATCTATCACATTTAACTATGTGAGATATAATTCCCTGTCCCTCTGTAGTGAGGGACCAGGTAGCAGAAGAGCTGTAAGGTTGGGGGGAGATGGAATTGGGCCTTGCAGGCACCCAAGTGGCTAAGCAGAGCACCCACCGGATGAAGGCGGGGCTCCAAGCCCCTCCTGGAACCTCACCATGCCATGGGCAGGAACTGGAACACAGCTGAGGAGACTCAGGCTGCTTGGTCAACCCTCAGAGAGAAGCTCTGGATGAAGGCGGGGCTCCAAGCCACTCCCGGGACCTCACCGTGCCATGGGCAGGAACCAGAACACAGCCAAGGAGACTCAGGCTGCTTGGCCAACCGGCGGAGAGCTGTTTGCCAGTATCTTGCTGAGGATTTTTGCATCTCTGTTCATTAGGGAGATTGGCCTGTAGTTCTCTTTTTGGGTTGGGTCTTTCCCTGGTTTTGGAATCAAAGTAACACTTGCTTCCAGGAATGGATTTGGAAGTATTGCTTCCCTTTCAATTTCCTTGATGAGTTTAAAGCGTAATGGTGATAGTTCTTTAAATGTCTTGTAGAATTCAGCAGTGAAGCCATCAGGACCTGGGCTTTTCTTTGTTGATAAATTTTTAATTATGTTTTCAATTTCACTCATTGTAATTGGGGTGCTTAGTATTTCTATATCTTCTGCATTTAACTTTGGCAATTCATATGTATCTAGGACTCTGTCCATTGCTTTTGTGTTTTCCATTTTATTAGAGTACAGGTTCTTGAAGTAGGTATTGATGATCTTATGGATTTCTGCTGGATCTGTTGTGACTTCACCTTTTTCATTCTTAATTGCATGGATTTGAGCCTTTTCTTTCCTTTTTTGATGAAGTTGGCTAAAGGTTTATCAATTTTATTTATTCTTTCAAAGAACAAACTCTTTGATTCATTGATTTTTTGTATCATTCTCTTAGTCTCCATTGCATTGATTTCTACTCTGATCTTTATAATTTCCTCTCTTGTATGAGCTTTGGGTTTGTCATGCTCTTCTTTTTCTAGAAGCTTGAGGTTCAGCATTAAGTTGTTTATTTGAGCTCTCTGTTTTCCTAATATGGGCATTCACTGGTATGAATTTCCCTCATAGAATTGCTTTCATTGTGTCCCATAGATTCCTGTATGTTGTACTGACATTATCATTTACTTGTAGATACTGTCTAATTTCTTCTTTAATTTCCTCTGTGACCCATTGGTTGTTCAGGAGAGTGTTATTCAATTTCCATGTGTCTTTGGGGGTTTTGCGGTTTCTTACGCTGTTGATCTCCAATTTTATTGTACTATGGTCTGATAATATACAGGGGATAACTTGAATTCTTTTACATTTACTTAAACATGTCCTATGAGCTAGCATGTGGTTTATTTTGGAGAATGACCGTGTGCAGCTGAAAAGAATGTATATTCTGATTTTGTGGGGTGGGACATTCTGTAATCATCTATTAAGTCCATTGTTCAATAGCTTGGTTCAGTTCTAGAATTTCGTTGTTGATTTTTTTGTCTAGATGATCTGTCTATTTGTGATAGTGGGGTATTGAGATCTGCCCATTACAATTGTATTACAATTGTATTAGAATTGTATTAGTGCTTATTTGGTTTTTCATGTCCATTAATATTTGTTTTGTATAGTTGAGGGCATTTGTATTTGGTGCATATGTATTTATGATTGTCATCTCTTCCTCTTGGGTTGTTCCCTTCACAAGAATGTAGTGACCATCTTTGTCTCTCTTAATTAGTTTTGGTTTGAAATCTACTTTGTCTGCAAATAAGATTGCTACCCTGCTTTTTTCTGGGATCCTGTTGCATGGAGAACTGTTTTCCATCCTTTTACTTTCAGTCTATGAATTTCCTTTTGAGTTAGGTGTGTTTCTTGTTTACAGCAGATTGTTGGATGTTGCTTCTTAATCCATTTTGCCAGTTTATTTCTTTTGATTGGTGAATTGAAGCCATTAACATTGATGGTTATAATTGATAGATATTGACTCATCCTTGTCATGATGTTTTACTGTTGTGGGCTCTTTTATTTTTTATTTTTTCCCCCTTTCCCTTTAGTTTCTTGCCTTGCCTGGTGGCTTCCCTCTGTTGGGCCTCAGAGTTCTGACCTTCACTGTCTTTTTCTAGGATATTGTTTAAAATGTTGAGAGTGCTGGTTTGATGTTCATGAAATTTCTCAGGTGTTCTTTGTCATGGAAGTATCTAATTTCCCCATTGATTTTGAAAGATAATTTTGCCGAATACCACAGTCTAGGTTGGAAGCTGTTTTCTTTTAGGGCTTGAAATACCTCACTGTAGGCTCTCCTTGACTTGAGGGTTTGTGTTGAGATGTCTGCTGTGATTCTGATGGGCTTTCCTTTGTAGGTGATTTGTTTCTTTCCTCTAACTGCTTGTAGGATTTTGTTTTTCTGTTGAGATTCTGGGATCTCGACTATTATATGTCTAGGTGTAGATTTTTTTTTTATCTTGACCAGCTGGAGTTCTATATGCCTCACTTATCTGTATGTCCAATTCTCTACCTCTGTCTGGGAAGTTTTTTACTATTACTTCTGTGAACAGTTTTTTTTATGTCAATTGTACTTTCTCCTGTCTTTTCGTGGACTCCTATCAGTCTTATGTTATTCTTCTTTGCATCATCTAGCAGCTGTTGGATTGATTTCTCATCATCCCTTACTATTTTAAAGAAATTTCTGTTTTCTCTGTTTTTGCAGTCACTAACCGCAATCCTGTATTCTATATCTGATATTCTATCTTCACATTCCTTTAATCTGCTGTGAATACTTTCAGTGGAGTTTTTAATCTCCTGGATATCTGTTTGAATCTGTTTCATGGATTCCACTTCTTTCTTATGTTGGGCAATCATGGTTTCCATTTCTTTCTTATGCTGGGCTTTCATGGCTTCCAGCATGGTTCTGAGTTCATCTATTTTTTTTATCTGTTTCTGTTCTAGAGCCTCTAATCATGTCTTTCACTCTGCTCACCATCTCTGTAGTTATCTGGGAAATTATTTCTGTTTTGAACTTTTCTAGAGCCTCATACATCTGTTTTGTTATTTCCTGTGCTATCAGTTCAGGGTGTCCAGGTGATTGATTATCAGACTTTTCCACCTCATTTCCCCCAGAATTTGCCTTTGGTGGGGTGGAAGTCTGAGTTTGTGCCTTGGTTAAATGTCTTCTCATTTTTGTTTTTGGTATTGTCCTTGGTTTAATTCCTGGGTTGATACTTCAAAACTGCTTATGGTAAGTATCTTTGTTGCTTGTATTTAGAACCCTTATGGAATGATTGCTTCTTAGAAGTGTCTTCCAGATATAGCTGGACTTTAGGTTTTGAGTTTCTAGTGACTCTGAGGCTATGTCATTTTCATTATAGCAGGAAGGACAACTGATTAGATCAATCACAGCACCTTAGCCCAAGTGATACAATCAGCAACACCGTAGCATCAAGCATAGCTTAGAAAATGACAATTAGTGGCTGAATGCTCTGCTCTTGGTCTCCTCACTCTGGTTATAATCTGAAAAGCAACCACTGCCTAGAGCTCTTAATAGTTCCTACCCTCAAGTGACACAACATAACTTGCACTTGTATTTCACTGGTGATGGCAGATTCCACGGCACACTTAATTTCAAGGAAGCAGGTAAATGAAACCTCATATTGCTTCCAAAAGTGAACCAGAAACATTTAGAACACAAGGAAGACCTCTAGGCCCCAGAATAGGGCTCATTTTTACTTCTCACCCACTGCCAAATCAAGCATTTGGGGTTTTAGTCTATTCTTGGCTCCAATGATGAGATTGCAGACTAGCTCAGAAATAAACCCATGACCCAAGTTGTACCCATGAGATCCTCCTCAGGGTCTTCTTAGAATATTAAGGTAGCATTTCTCTCTTTCTCTGACAGGCTTAGAAACATGAAGATATGCAAATGGAAATCTCAGGCACTACCAAGTGCTCAAAGTTTTGCCTAATGGGATGACCAGGGAAAAGTAGAGATGGGAACAGGTAGAACCAAAAAGGTGACAGATAATGAGAGAGAAAGTGAAGTGAGTCTTTGTGCCCTGCCATCCCTGACCCATCCAAAGAACCAGTAAATCCCTTCTTGGCTCCAACTGAATGTTGTTGCTGACAACCACTAGTCTTAAGTAATACACTTGCTTCTTCCAGGGGGCCAATCAACTCTTATCCCTAGGAGGCTCAATGCAAGTCAGCCCCTATCCCAGAGGACTTGCATCACTTAAGAGACTGTCTTGGCAGAGGGGAAATGCAACCTACACTCACCATGGAAGAAGTCAGCCCAAGATACAGTGTGATAGATATGCGGGACCAACCTTAGGCCATCGGGTTTAAAAGGCACCAAATCAATAGAAAGTCATTAAAAATCAATCCTGTGACAATGAATGCTCTGGTTTGCTTGCCCTCACTCACCACTTCCAGCCTCTAATGCTTGAATCATTTCCCATTGATATGCGTAGCATATGCCAATTTAAATTTATTGGAGCACTTCACATTTTTAAGTGCTTAAATTTGGAAAAGATGAGCTTTATGGGGCCAGCATAGTGTGGAATGATCAGAAATGTTAAGAATGTGTTACACTTTTTGTCATTTACAAAAGGTTAAAGAGTTGGGTTTATGAAATCCAAAATGATTTAAAATCACAGAATTGCTTTAGTCCAGCGGCAGTATTTGAATCTGGGAGTTTGTAGAAATCCTGGTTTACCCTCCGAACTGCCCATAGTGACTCACAATATTTTTTAAAGATTAGCCTTCACCCTGGATGGGGACCAGGAGGGGTCACCAAACAGATAATTTAAAAATAAATATTGAACTCATTTTTTAAATTTGCTTTTTAATTTACAAGCAATGTGAGCTTCCGATAAGCAGGATATATGATAATTTCAAATATTTGGCAAAACTCATATTCTGAAAAGAATTCCACTCTCTCAAATTAAAACTCATTTAAAAATTTGAAGTGCTTTTAATTGGTCTTCTCTCCAGGCTGGGAGAAAAAAATCTTACTTCACTTTTAAGAACATTAATTTTTTGTTTTGCCCTGCTTGTTAAAGACGCATATATAAAGTTACCGCAATCAGTGCCACGATTTCAGGAATTGAATCTTAATCTCACATAGTAAACACTGATCAACCTGCAGAATTTCAAACTGCTGCCGTAAACAGCAATCGCTGTAGCATTTCCTCGTCACTCTGCATCCGCTTCTGCTGCTGAGAGCTGGATAGGAAAATATGATCATAAATGAAGCAGGAAACAGCACCTCTCTTTCTCCAGACAACCAGAGAGGCAGGAAGGACTTGCAGGCACTGAGGGCAGACTGCTCCTCTGGCAGTTGGCTGTGCCTGAATTTAGGTGTCTATGACATTTCCATTTTGAATTTTAGTCAGGTAAATCTGTAATAGTTCATCATAACATCAATTGAACATATCTAAGCATCAGCACTGACGTGCAAATTTGGTAATCTTGTCATTTAAAAATATGCTCAGTGTAAAGTAGATGAACATGTCCTAACTTTAAATCTTTAGTTTCAAAAGCTCACATACTACCAGGGTGATCCAAAGTGAAACACATGAAAAGAAGATGTGTACATCTAAACACAGAGATCCTTAAACACAAGGTGCTTGTCAATCCAGTAGATTTCTCCCATGCCTGTAATTTACTCCATGGCTGACCTTTCTCCCCAAACTCCCAGAAGTCCCCGCCCTGCCGGGCATGTGCTTAGCATCTCCCAGACACAATGCACCCTTCTCAGTCTAGTCCATTCAATGGAGCCTTCTTTTCCTGCCATGCCCTTAGCTTATGGGGATGGTCCTTCACAGATGCACGAAGTGACAGAAACCCAACCAGTGGCACATAGAGGGTGTGGCAATTTGGCTGGCTCATGGATGGAACTCAAGAAGCCACCAGCTCTCTCCCTCTTGCCTTAAGCTCCCTGAGATGCAGGGAGCTTGGACAGAAAAGGAAAGAAATAACTTTGATCCAGTGAAGCACTTTACCAAGAAAATTCCACAAGAAATTGGTTGTTACCTGCAGATAACAACTGGTTTGTTAGCTAATAGCTGGGGGCAAAGCCAAGGCCAGTTACAGCTCCAGCTGTCCAGTCATTAACTGCAGTAAAGACTGATTTTGAGAATGTTATTGCCATGATAAAATATCCTCAAAAGATTATAACAGCAATAGTGTATGGGAAAAAAAAGTGTTAGTGGCTATAGTATGACTGAATGGCTGCATTTGAAAAATTGGCCGCTCCCTGGCGGTTCATAACTGATTTTCCACCAGTCAAAAGCAAGTTGTGCTCTGTTAGGTTTATTGTACAAGGCAATAAAAATATTGGCCAGGTTAAATTGTCAGCGTGTTATGGCATTAACCATTCTTTTACTGTGTTTAATTTAAGCATTATGATGATTCATTATGGAAGAACTTGTCCCCTGCAAACGAACAGATACCGAGTGTCAAAAATAAGCAGCTTTTTTTAAAAAGCAAAATTAATTTTTATTTGACTGCTTCTGTAGGAGGAAGGACATCTAAGATGGGACAAAAAGTGTATAGTGCATTCACTTTTTTTTAAATTGCCATGGCACTCTGAGAGGTTGAGTCGTGACAGTGTGGTTTCCCGGAGTGCCTGCCTACTGGGTGTTAAACAAAGTGTCCTCCTGGGGTACGTGTTGCTTGACAGATGCCTTCTGCAGGGATGTGACTTTGGAGACTTACCTAGTAGTCCCAATGCCAGTTGAGTTCCCACCTCACAGCCCCAGCCCTTTTGTACATCTGGCACCAAACTCTCAAAGCCACTTTAGTGGCTCCTGAATAAGGTATGTTGCCGGACTGGGACCTGACCTGTCTATTTGGGCTGGTGGGCTCACTTCCAAGAACAGATGTGGGCTTCCAGCAAGGGTTCTGTGACAGCAGAGGCAACAAATGATCAGGACCCACGTGCCCCTAAGGAAGCCACTCAATACGTGGAGGTCTGGCTTTATAGGAGCAACCATGGGTGTGGCAGCTGCCATATCCCATTCAGGAGGGCTGTACTCCTGAAGCTCATGGGTGCTGAGGCTGAATGTTCAGTATATTAATCAAGGGTATCAGTGATACCAGCCGAGGGGACTTGCAGCAGGAAGTGTGCCCAACACCTGACCAAGAGAGTAAAATCACAATCTCTCCTCCCAACTGCAGGCGGATCACTCTGTCCGGCCCTCCTGAGGCACACTGCACATGGAAACAGCTGCTGAAAGAGCTTGTCACCTCCCTCCTACCCTCTACTCTCCTGATCTTAAAGACAGAAAGACCAGCTTGCCTATCCCTGGAAGCCCAGTTTCCAGAGGCCCCTGTGTGTGTGAGGGTTGTTTGTATTTAGTGGCCACACATGAGCCCTCCCAAGAAGTCATGCTGCCATGCCCTGAAGTGGCCTCCCACCTAAACCCAGCTTTTCTGGGCCCACTAGAGCTGGTATCAGAAGCTCTCCAGTCTGCCCAGCCTGCTGTGGCCACTCTTTATCCCCAGTGGTCCCCCTTCTTCTGCTCCTGCCCCTCTACAGGCAGTGTCACCTCTTCCAAGCACTGCCACACACTACCAAACATCCCATCGCTAATGCACTGGCATCATTGAGCTGCCCAAGGACCAGGGCTCAAGGCAAAGTGGTGGAGGTGCTCCAGAGGGGCCCTGTGGCTCTGTCCTTGGAGCCCATGGGGATATGCATAAGGTCCTTGATTTTTTGTTCTCCCAAATTGTTCAGGCAGATCCAGGCAGCAGACTAAGCTTAGAATGGCCCTTTCTGCCTCCCCAGAAGCTCTCAGTCCTGTCTTGGGGATGCACCTGGGCAGGCTGGAACCTAGATCCCAGATCCATCCAGGGCCTGGCACCAAGAGGCCTAGAGCTGGGGGCGGGGCGGGGGGAGACACAGTGGTCAACTCACTTATCACTGAACGTGAAAATGTTCCCCCGTTCCATAGTTCCCCAGACACATCGGGGCCCCCACGATAGATACCACAGGCCCTGCCCGCCAGAACCAGCCACCTGGTGGCACAGTAGGGACCTGGTAGGTAGGTGCTAGGGTGAATCTGGCAGCAGGCCAGGCCACCAACTTTTGGTAGGGGTTTTCAAGGAGCTCTGAGAATGAATAACTCTGTGGTCATTGCTGGGCATGTGCCTGGGAGATTGCTGGGGACAGTATGCAAGGACCCTCTGGAGAGGACACCTGGACTTGGGGGGACTCAGCCTCACTATGCCAGGGAGATCCATCTACAACATCTGGGATCTGGTGAAAATGTCAGTACAAACCGACACATGTGCACACATTCACCACACAGTCACACACACACACACACACACACACACACACGCACACGCACTCAGCATGTACTCAGGCTGCTATCACAAAGCACCATAGACAAGGGCTCAAACACAGACTCTTACTTCTCACAGCCTGGAAGCTGGATGCCCAAGATCAAGGTACTGGCAAATTTGGTGTCTGCTGATGGCTCTTCCTGGCTAGCAGATGGGAACCGTCTCTCCATTGGCTCCCATGGCAGAGAGAGCAAGAGAGCCCTAATGGCCCTTGCTCTTCTTACTACGCACTGATCCCACCATCCTGGCTCTGCCCACGTGACCTGCCAAGCCCCACTTCCATATCAGGAGGCAGGGGCTTCAACCTGAATTTGGGGGGATGCATTCAGTCTACAGCATCCATGTACAAGGTGTGATAAAAAAAAAAAGGAAGGGGATGTTTACATTTAAAAATTTACTTCAGTAAAAGACACTTTGTTATTACTCTCCTTCAAAATAGCCTCCTTCGCTTGGAACACTCTTATCCCACTCATCCTTCTTGCCACTTTCTGAAGCAATTCTGGAAGTCTTCTTTCGTGAGTGTCTTTGGTTGCATTGTCATGACAATCTCACTGTCCTGAATTGATTCAAAAAGTTTACTTTTCATAGTCATTTTGACTTTAGGGAAGAGCCAGATATCACATGATGCCAGATCTCATAAATAAGGTAAATGAGGAGACACTGTAATGTTTTTTATTTAACAGAAATTGCTGTAAATGACTGATTAAAGAGGGGTGATCAATAAATACAGTTAATGTTTAAATTTAAAATTTTATTACAGCAAAAGACATGTTGCCATTAATCCCCCTCAGAACGCTCTCCCTGGCTTTGAACTCACTTGTCCCATCATTCTTGCCAATGTGTCTTTTACTGTACTAAGTTTTAAAAATTTGAATATTCACTGTATCTTTTGATCACCCTTGTACACATGTGCATACTCACAGTGCAAACACACATCATATTCACACACATGCATGTCACAAGGCACATACTGTATCCATACATGCACACTCTCACTTGCACACATGCACACAATACACATGTGTGCACACACACGTGCACATGATCACACTCACACTGACACACACACACCCTTCTCATATTCATCAGTTGCATCTGTGGTGCCTAACCTGGGGCAAGCCAGCCTAATGCTAAGCTGGACCAATCCCTGGAGACTCTGCTTTTCAAACGCCTTCCATTTTGTCAGCTAATCACGTGATGAATACAAGATTGCCATACTGGGACCTGGGTCCGGGAAGCTTTGGGCCAGGCAGGTCGGGACCTCGTCTGGGGAAGGCTACTAGATGACTAGTCCATGAAGCTCAAAGTGCTACCCATGCAAAGGACTCCAGGCTAGAGAGTGTGAGAAGACCTCCACACATTGCTCCTGTTCTGAGGCCACTAAAGTCACTCCAAGGGTGCTGCCAGCCGGGATGCAAGGCACTGAGGTGGGTGCTGCCTGAGCTGAGACAGGCTGGCATCCTCCAGGCCACTGTCTGGGGCAGTTTCTATCCCTGCCTTCACTCAGCCTGCTCCACAGGCCAACATCCTGCACCATGGCAGAGATGGCTGGGGAACAATCAGCTGATGGACAACATGATACTCTTCGGCCTAGTGCCCCTCCTGGCCCCCCTAACCTGAGCCACTCTGCAGACTCCAGGTCAGGGCGCTCTTCCTTCTTTCACCTTTCCCTGCCCCTGTATCACACCCAGGAACCAGATAGGTTTTTCTGCTGGGGCATGAGCGGGAGATCTATAGAAAGGCTGCACCTTGCCCACTATCCTCCATTCTTTCCTGACCCCCAGGGTCAGCCAGGTCCCCAAGTTCCAGGACACACAGACCCATCTCTATCCTGGCTCTCTGCTGCTTCTGAGCAAGTGCAACCTTCTCCCCAGTCTACTCCACCTTGGCCTCCAGTAAGTTCTAAATGTTTCTTTCCTTCTCCATGGGTATAAGGGCCTGTCTGATATGCAAGGGTGGAAGGAATTTCCTTGGAGTTTTTCTGGAAGATCCTGGGGGGCTGCCAGCAAGCCTATTAGGGATGGGTGGGGTGGGGGAGCCTGAGGAAGTAAAGTCACTGGGGTTCTTGTCCTAGGTCACTATCAGGAACAGGTGACATCCCAGGGGCTCAGCAGCCTCCACTGCAAAAAGTGAGCCACTCCCCAGGTGGGGGCAGAAAGGTGCTGTGGGTGTCACAGCCCCCAGTCGGCATCACTGATTCACCCTTTAACAGAGCACCTGCATGCATGGGAAGACAGCAGGGAGGGGACCAGATGAGCTCCTGGGCCCAAAGTTTGGAAGGAGGGACAGACATGATCCTATAGCCACACAAGTGGCCACAGAGCTCATCTGCTAAGAAGGAAGGGAGGTGGCCACCGCAGCAAGAGAACATTCCTGGGGAGGGACCTTCGAGTAGTGGCAGAAGGTTCCCGGGGGAGCAGCACTTGAACTGGGATCTGGGTGGACACTAACAAGGAGGTGAAAACAACGCTCTGAGCAGCCACAGAGAGACTCGCAGCCCCTGCGTGCACAGGAACCAAGAAAGCATGTAGGAAAGAGGGTTAGAGGTGGGAGCCACACCAGACAGCCTTCAGAGGCCACACTGAGCTGAAGTGGGGGGCTTTGTCCCAGAGCAAGGGGGACTCACTAAGGGCCTGAACCTAGAGGACCCTCATCCTGTTAGAGACAGTGTGTATTGTAGGGCAGGGGAACTGAGGATGCTGAGGTGCTGGGACCACAGTAGGGAGGAGGATGCACTGGGATCCTGGTTGCTATGGAGGAGGAAGAAGAAAATGTCTCACCCTGAAGAAGCCCTAGAAATGGGATGGGATGGGCTATCTGTGTGTAACTGCCTCCGTGTGCGTGCACACATGTGCACACCCATCTGTGTGTATCTACATGTGCAAGCATGTAAACCCACATGTGGATGTGTTTACATCCCCATGCATGCATTTCTAGATATGTGTCTTCATTTGCACCTGTGCCTGCATGTGTGTTGACAGTCACACGTGTGCACCTGCACTGGGAGTGGGAGTAGACAGGGAGGTGCCAGAGCCAAAGGCCACAGTGTTGGTCTGGGCTCTCTCCCTGCCTCCTCCCCAGTTTAGGGATGAGAATTCTCCAAGGAACAGACACGTAGCACTTGGTCCTAGGGCCTCTCAGGGTGTTAGGACACTCCCCACTCCTGCAGGCCCAAACGCAGAGACTGCCTGGTGAATGGCCCAGTACGTTTGCTGAGCAACATTAGGTAAACCCAAGGAAGCTGTGTCCACATCTCACTGTATCCATTCCAGCTCAGAGCAGCCAACAAAATAAACCAGCGACAAACAAGCACTCATCCTGCTTGGCTCAAACCCCACTCCCCTGCCCCTCACCAATGCCCCTCACCCATGTCTCATGGGCAGGGACACTTTGCCACCTCTTCCCGAACAAGGTCCAGCCCTTTGGGGAACAAACCTCAAGCTGGTCCCCAAATAGCATTGGTAAAAGACTCCAGGCAGTGCTCTGGCCATGGGCTAGCTCCTCTGGTGGCCCTGAGAGTGCCCTTTCCCCAGTCAGGTGTTGTCACGGGTGTGCTCTGGCCTCACCAGCCCACAAAGGACACAGACTTCAATCCAGCACCTGACCTGGAAGCACCTTAAAGCACCCTGCTCCTCACTGCTTTCTGCTTTAATCTACCCACATATATCATTCTGTATCAAGGATTAATTTTATCATTGTGTTTTCTAAAACTATATTGCAACACATTGTGTTATATCCTTATGCATTTTGCAAATGCAATACAAAAAATAAGTGAAATGATATACAATTCTTATTTATTTTTATTACTAGCCAACTCCGTGTTGTAGTTGGAAAAGCACAGCCCCAGACAAGTCAATATAATGTATTTCAGCACAGTGGTTTAGCACAATTGACTTCAGGAGTATGTCACCCACAAACCTAACTATTTTTCTGCTTAGAGAGAGAGGTGAAGGTTGGAGCTATGCTCTTAAATTAAAACCCATCCAATTTCAGGTTTAACAAAGCACCATTTCCCCCAGATCTTTCCTTAGCAAGCCTGTAAGTATTTGTGGCATCTAGGCAAAAAACCCACCGGGTCCCCGTTCTACTTTGTTCTCATCTCCCGCATTTGACTAATTCTGTACTCCTGTAATTGCTAAATCAAAAGAATTTATTATCCCTGAAACTTTAAATGGGAAGGAAATAAGGGGAGGAGGTTAGCACTGAACCTTAATAATGATAAAATTCAACCATGGTCAGCAGCTTGCAAACCCATAATCCCAGTCCAGGAGAAGGTGCTAAATGAAGAAAGAGGGCTGTTTGCAACCAGGGCAGCCATGTTGCCCTTCTATTTGGCAAAAAATACAGCCGATGTGGCTTCCTTCTGGGAGGGGGAGAAGCCCAGCTCAGTTCCTTTCTGTTACCTGCTTAAATTATGCCTAATTCCTCTTATTTTGCTATAATTAATTTGGCTTAATTCTCTCTCCTCTTGTTAGAGGCCTCTTGCCATATTCTGGGGTTTTTAAGATCACTCCAAGATGGAAAGAAAGAGGAGGAGAGAGAGGCTAGGAGGAGGGAGGGCATGAGAAGAGATCAGTTAAGTAGCATTCCTGTCAGAAATCAGAAAAACACATCTTTTGGATTTGGAGAGCAGAGAGGGCTTCCAATGGGGACCCAGACAGTATGGCCTGGCTGGAGCGAGTGGACCAGCTCTGTTACTGTCAGCAGGGATGCTCACAGGAGACCCTGCCTATAAAAATTACCACTTCGCTTTTCTTTCCAATATCCAAGTAGAATCCTCATCACAAAGACTGGGGAATGGGTCGGAGGTGTGGTCTCCGAATCACAGGCAGCGCTCTGCTGGGGATGTATGGTCCTGTTTCTGGCTGATCAGTGGCCAGCCACCCATGGAGGACCCAGGGCCCCACAAGAACAGGCAAGCCTTGCAGATTCAACAAGTGATAGTGATCACATCCTAAGTTAGGTTGCCATCCTGTCAGGTCAGGCAGGCCCCAGACGCCACCAATGCAAACTACCAAGGAATGGTCACATTCTCCATTCTCTCTTTTTTTTTTCCTGTCACTGAGGATTAAACCCAGGGCCTTGGCATGGCAGCTTCCCCAGCCCATTTGTTTGTTTGTTTGTTTGTTTGTTTGTTTGACAAGATCTCAATAAGTAAATTGCACAAGCTTGGCTCAAGTCTGCAGTCCTACTATCTCAGCCTCCCAGAGTGCTGGAATTACAGGGATGAGCCACCACCCCTGACTGCCCATTGTCCTTGATTCCTGCTCCCTACTAGACTACAGGGATCATCCCTCCTCTCTCCAGAGTTGAAGTCTAGAAGCTCAAACCTCTAACCTCTTCATTGGGCCACGCCCTTGAAGCTCAGCCACTCCCCCAGGTCTGGCCACGCCTTTCATAACACCCAACCCCTCACTCTTAACCACACACCCACTTCACAAGGCCCTCCCACTCTGCCACTGTGAACACTGGGAATCTCGTCCCATCTACCTCTGCTGTGGGGCCCGTGAGAGCTGCCCACTTTCTCCTGCCCCTGGATGCCCCAGATGCTCACTTCCCTTCATTGTCTCAACGTCCACAAACCCAAACACTTCAACCTTTGTCAGATCCATCCTGTGAGCACTTCCTGCACACTTTCCTGCCTCTTGCCACGCTGCAGCCACCTTGGACCTTGCTGTCTACCCTGCAGCCCTGGGCCCACTCCATTCTCCAGCAGGGACCTGTGCTCACTGTCACCTGGCTAAGCGCTCACTTCAGCCTCCTCCCTGGTGACTCCATTCACCTCCTCAGGACATTTAAAACAGTGGTGACTTTGTCCTTTGTCATCTAACAAGGGTTACATTTGCTTTTTGAACTTCATTTTAGCCCAGAGCCTGTCAGACCTGACAGAAGAATTATACAATAAAATTAATTTTAAAAGTCTACTAGCAAAATTAAAACCACAAAATAAGAAAATATATAAGATGGATAGTTGACAAATGTCAGATGTTGTGCTCAATATATAGAGCAACCTTTCCAATAAATTTTAAAAACAGAAGAGCGACTCTCTGAGAGATAAATGGGCAAATACAGTGGACCTTTGACTTACGAACTCAATTCGTTTGTTAGGGTTGGTCATAACTCAGGTTGGTCCATTGAAATCCCAAGTGCTTCTACACAGTCTTCAAAGTCTCTCTCCTGTATACAGGAAGATCTCAGTGCCCTCAGAGAGGCATTGGCCCAGGATTTCTCAATTAAACCCATACAGGAAAGGATGTTGTAATGTTCCTTCCAGAACTCTTTAAGGGTTAAATCTGTATCTGAGACCATTTGGAAGCACAAGTGGCAGGCATTCAGGTTGTATCTCAAGACTTGGGTCATCAGTTAAAACTAAAATTCCAGTAGTAACCCAGGTTGTTCATATGTCAGGCCCGTCGTAACTCAAGTGTCAACTGTAATGAACCCCCAGAGTTGCTCCAATCTCTGTACCCCTGGCCTTGCTGGGCACCTATAGAGGGTAAAACACTTGGAAAATGCTCAGCAATATTGACTCATAGACTGGCTCAGGGAAAAACACAGAGAAGAAAAACTGTTGTCCAAGTGACACCACCTACCTAGTGACACCTTCAAGGGACAGGTGTGAAGGATTCCTGGAAGTGGACATCAACCAACAACTCCTTACACAGCTGCTTCTTTCACAGTCTGTGTAAATTGAGTTGTTATAAAACCATATCTCATTTCAAATGCCTTGGAGGACGATTCCTTTAAAAATACTTCTCGCCTAATCCTTTTGTGAAGCAAAACAGTGTACGTTTGTAGTGTGAGTCAGCTCTTCCTATTTTATAAAAAATTCTGACATTTGTCCATTGAGTTTACTTAATGGAGTCTCCCTCCGACCTCCATGACCTCTACAAGTACAAGCTCCTACTTTGACTTTCTCCCTGGACTCGGTGCACTATTCGTGCCTTATGTTATCTTCACCTTGATCTCTTTTCTATTTTAATACTATTGTACTGTATGTATTTTTGTCATCCACATTAAATGCTTCTGGAACAAGGTGGATGTAGATTAGTAAATAAGCACAGTGAGCAAACTGGGGCCTGCTGTCTCTACTGGCACCACTGCTGGCTGGACTGGGCCAAGTGCTGTGTGATCCTCAGAAGGCTCTGTGGAGATACCCAAAAGGCCTCAGGGACTGGAAGGAACCAGCATGTGGGGTGGCCTTGGAAGAGTAGAGAGGGCCTTTGCTCAGGCCTGTGGGCTCCATGCAGGCAGAACATGGTGTAGAGAGATGAGGGACACTTTTTTCTGGTCAGAGCTTGGCCATGAGGCTGTCAAGAAATAGAATGTGGCCCAGGGTCAGGCTGGCTGAGAATCTGAGTGAGGCCAAAGAAGTGCCACTGGCTGCATGCTGCAGTGCCCACACCCGGGAAAGGTCTGCTCAGGTAGAAAGGCCACCTGTCCATCAGCCTGTACACCTGTCCGATTGCCCATCCATCCACTGATACACAAGCCTGAGTAGCAGGAGCTGGAAGGGAATGATAATGCAGCTGATTCAATCAGAAGAAGCTGTGGGCACAGGGCCAAAGAGTATTCTTGGACGGGACTTTTTTGTTTCCAGTGTCCTATTGGAAGCCAGCTGCAATTCTTTTTTAAGTACCATTCCAGCTGACCTTTTGAAATGAAGGATTTGTGTTTCAATGGGAAATCTGCATACAACTCAAGGATGAGGCTCAATTTTCTGTCCTTGGTTGTTCTCTTCAGACAAACCAATTCTTGGGGGGGGGGCTGTAAATTTGCTCAAGATCAAAGACAGGGCCACATGTATCCAGAGAATGACAGCCCAGAGGCAGTCAGCCACAGTGACAGGGAGAGGAAAAGTTCTGTCATTGCTGCACTGAGAAAGAAAGACACCTCAGTCCTGAACCATTAGTGGCACATGAGAGTGAGCAGTAGAGAAAGTGCTGGGGACAGGGAAACCACACACAGACTCAAGGAATAAAATGATCTTTGCTATCATAGGGGCGGAGTTTGAAAAATATGTTCATTAAATGATAAAAATGGAAAGATGGATGGGTGGATGGATGGGAGAGTGGATGGATGGATGGATAGATGGATGGACAAATAGATAGCAATTGAATGACACAAACCTACATTTTAATTCTGCAGTCTCAAGTACAATATTAAGGAGGGTGGGAAGCAAGGAGGGAGGAGACTGCCTGGTTTTTATAATCCTGGCCAGTGAAATTGACAGCATCAGTGAATGGATGGAGATGTGTGCTGAGGGTGTTGACCTGGCAGCAGCTCTCATGGGAAAGGAGTAATGGTGCTGCTCTGTCATTTTAAAGGTGCCATTGGCATAGAGTCCAGATCCTAGACAGCGTGGCCCAGATTTGGCTGCCAGAGTTCAGGCAAGTCATCTCTCTTGGAAGAAAGGCATCTGGCCAATGGCATCTGACACAGTGGCCAGCTCCCTGGGTTGGCTCTGGGTGACAAATAAATCATAACCCCAGAAAGGCATGCCAGGAAAAATGGGGAGGAGTTCCATAATGGCTCTGGGTGTACTGAGGGGCCATGAGGCCTGGAGGCCTGGTCTATGTGGATGGAGGTTCCTACTTCTCAGGGCAGGAGCCCAGGAGCCAGCTGCCAGGGGTCCACATCCTTCTCTGCCACTGACTGCCTGGGAACTTAGGACAGATGCTCCAGACCAGGGATTCCCCAACCTGGTAGGAACCGGGCCACACAGGTGAGTGATGGGCAAGCAAACAAAGCCTCATGGCTCACATCACTGCCTGGGCTCCACCTCCCATTAGATCTGCAGCCGCATTAGATCCTCATAGGAACAAACACCCAGCCTGAACTGTGCATGTGAGGAATCTAGGTTGTGGGCTCCTTGGGATCATCCTGAAACCATCCATCCTCCTCCTCACCATAGAAAATTTGTCTTCCATGAAATGAGTCCCTGTTGCCAAAAAGACTGGGGACTGCTGCTGTTAAACTCTCAGAGTTTCAGCTAGCTCACCTGTGAACAGGAGTCAGTGACTTTGCCCTCAGTCCTCAGGGTAGCACCGTGTGGAAACACCAGCCCTTAGGAGGTTTACTCTCCAACATGCAAGAGAAAAAAATCAAAGAAGCCTCAGCCCCTTGTTGGCTCAGAGTCTGGGCTCATTAATAGTAAGAATAGCAAAGAAAGGAGAAGAGAGCTGTGGGGCCTCTCTGCAGAGATCCTGGAGATGGGTCCCTGGGTCCAGATACCCATTTCTCAGAGCCACACTGCTCTGTCCTCCCAGTGCCATGACAACCCATGAAAGCAGGACCCAGTTGACCCTGGACTGCTTAAGAATGAGAGAGACGAGTGCTCCCCATCCCATTCTCTGAAACACACCCGAAACCCTATTTTCAGAATCTTTCCTTTTCCTCTCAGAAAGAAAACAATTTATGAAGCATAGAATTCCTTCGATAATTAGGTGATGGTTATCGCTGCTCACACTGGCTCTTTCCAGAAGAAGAGGGGCTTGGCAGGCTGCGAGTGAGCTCTCTCCAATCCACAGGGTGGGAGGCTCCAAGCCTGTGCCACCGTCCCAGCCCTGTTCCCTGGGTCCTGAAGGCAGCTGTTCCTCCCAGTACTGGCTTTCTCTGACCGCTCCCTGCTGCTGCCAGGTGCACAGGCTGCTGTGGTGGAGCATTCCAGCCTGGAGGGTGTGTCCTAGGGTCTCCAGGGGAATGAGCAGGATCGATAGATAAATCCAGGATCCAACCAGTCCCAGTCCACATCAGCCAGTGCCTACCAGTAACCCTGGTGAATTTCTTAACCTGTCTAGGCCTCTGGTTCCTCACCTGTGATGAGAATTGTGACCTTGTGCGGACAGCTTTCCCAAGATCATCAAGCACTTTCACTTTTTCTGAATGGTCAGGCAGGTCATGCAGCAGTGGGGGAAGCAGGAGCCCCTGGCAGCCACCTGGCCTGGTGTTAGTAGAGGAGCCCCCACCTCCCACACAGACCCTCCCCTGGGCTCAGAAACCCTGGGTCCTGCAGGGGTGAGACCTCTCCCATCACTCAGTAGGGGTCTGGGAAGGTCTTGAGTGGACTGGGCTGGGAGCTTTCTGGACAGTGTGGAGCAGGTTGTGGCATCTTTAGGCCCCGCTCATGGGAAAATGAAACTACAGGCAGTGAGGAGGGTGTAGTGCCTGACATCAGACAAGCATTGTCCCATCTGCAGCCATCCAGGAGAAAATCAGTGGCCGGCCACAGAGGCATTGTACAGGTCCCTTGACAGAATTAACTCTGTCACTCGGCCTTTGATCCAGAGAAGGGGTGGAGGAGGAAGGAGTGAAGGGATTTGAGCCAGGCCAGTGGCTGAAATTTGTTCCTACTATGGTCACAGCTCCTGGTTTGTCCCATTGGGAACTCACTCCTTTCCACACCCTCTGGCCATGTGGCTAAGCCTGAGCCCCTTCCTCACTCCACTGTCCACTGCAGTGGGAACACCGTGGACCTGGCCAATCAGCCTGAGTATTGCCCTGTGCACCATGAGGGCAATGGGCATGTGACTGGAGCCTGGCCAGAGAGATGATAGGATCATTCTTGGAGTCAGTGGGAGCAGCTTTTCTGCTGAGACTGCCAAGTTGGAGCCTAAAGTGTGCAGATTTGTCTTTGCTGGCTAAGAAAGAAGCCCAGGACCTTCACACTAAGCTACATTCCCTGTTATTTTTTAAAAAACTTTTTATTTTGAAACAGAACCTCATTAGGTTACTAAGTTGCCCAGGCTGGGCTCAAATCCACAATCCTCCTGCTTCAGCCTCCCAGAATGCTGGGATCACAGGTGTGCGCCACCACACCCAGCTCCTCTTTTCTGCATTCAGTTTCAGTTGGGTTTCTGTCTCTTACAACCAAGGTAATCTGGTTAACTGCATGTCATACAGCTTGAAGGGGCACCTTCCCCACTCAGGGCAGCACTCAGACCCAGGGCAGAGAGCTGACGGGTCAAAGAAGGAAGGTGAGGGAAATATGGGGAGACCCACCCTGCACACTGCCCAGCCCCTTACAACACGCACACCAGTGCTGGGTGGACGCAGGCCTCCCTCCTGGGAGTAGGAGTTGGAGCCCCTACTCCCCCACTCACTGCAGAGAGGGAGTAGAGGAGGCCCCACTGCAAATGGGGGAGGAGAGCATTGGAGGGTTGGTCTCTCCAGACCACGCAGGAACCCACATCCGCCAGCACCAGGGGGGTCCCTGGATGTGAGATCTGAATGGAGAGCGCTGTTTCACTGGCACAGCAGAAACCATTTGGGTAAAAATTAGAGATGATAAAAGGCTGTAATGTGATTCTTAACTGTTGCTCGAGGCCTTCAGGGCAGTTAAGGGAAGTAAATTAGGAGCTGTTTGCTGAGCCCAGCCTAGCGGGCTCTCCTTGGGGACTTCAAGGGCCTCCCAGTAGGGAGGGCTGTGGGGAGCTTCCCTCCCCATCTCAGGAGGTCCCCTCAATGTTCAAGAGCAAAACCCTTCCCACTGGCCGAGTCCTAATGGCCCTGTCTTCTCACACTCCCCAAACCCTGGCCAGGAACCGGCCAGCAGGGTTCTTCACCTGTCAGAAGTGAAGAGAGGATGGTGGGTCCCTGAATCTCAGTGCTCACATGGCAGGTGAGGACTCCAGGCCTCATCTTCAGACTCCCAGTACTGCCCCTTACCCTCTTCCAAAGCGGCCTCCATGGAAAGGTGACACTTCTGGGAAACTGCCCACTGCTGAAGCCAGGAGGCGAATAGACCCATGATGAGTATAGGTCCTCCTGTCCTCTTGCCCACTCCTCTCCTCTGCAGGACCACCGGACTGTCCTCCCCAGGAGCCTGAAACAGGGGCAATCCGATCATCTTTGTCATACGTGCTGCTGTGACAGAATACCGAGGCAGGTTAAAGGACTGAGAAGCCCAACATCAAGGTGCTGGCAGGTTTGGTAACTTGTCAGGGCTGCTCTTTGCTTCCAACATAGTGCCTGGAACTCTGGTCCTCGGAAGAGGAACACTGTCTTTATGTGGCACAAAGTAGGAGAGTATAAAAGGAGATGAATGCCTCCTGGCAACTCCTTTCATGATGACATTAACCCTTTTGTGAAAGTGAGCCCTTGGTGACCTAAACATTTCTCCAAAGGCCCTACCTCCCATCCCACTGTGCATTTGGGATGGAGCTTCTAACCCAGGCACTTTGACAGGAAATTCAAACTACAGCAGTGATCTCTCACTCATCCTTCTCCCCATAGACTCTACTTTTGGGGACTATGGCCGTGCCAAGCTATCAGCCTCCAGCCACACCAGGACAGTGATGGGCCAGAACCTCTCCTGCTTCAGCTTAAGGATGACATAAGACTCTTCCCTGGGTCCTGCAGGGCTTGCAAAAAAAAAAAAAAAAAAATGTTTCCTGCTCCGAAGCTGAGCCACAGGGGTACAGGAGAGGATGCTGGGCAAATCTCAGCAGCTGTGTGGAAGTCTCTTGAGCATCCTTTCTAAGATACAGGGCTCAAGTTTAGGGCACAGGAAAAGCAATCACATTTCTCCTGCTTGTAGCAAACTGGTCCAGGAGACAGGAAAGGAAGCAGTGTAATCTGGTCTAGAGTCCTCAAAGTGGTCCACAGGCCTATGCAGGCATCACCTGTAGAATGAGCAGCCCAGCCCAGGGAGGGAACCTGGGCAGGTATTTCCATCCAGCCCGCTAGCTAACCGCCTCCAGCCAGGCCTAGCCCAGGGTGGGAACTCTGCAGCCATCCTCCAGCTAGTAGCTATTTCCAGGAGGCAGTTACTGGTCTGAGAACAGAGAAGTAGGCTAGACTCAGAGAGATCAGCAGGTCCCTTTCAGGAAATATCAAGGCAAGCAAGAGATCAGCTCCTTGCCCAAGCAGAGCCCCGAAAATATTCAGCACCCTCTGAACCTCTATTCAGCCATTAAACTGTTATTTGTTCTCCACCTGCGATGGGCCAGGTGAAGGTGGGCTGGGTGCTGGATGCCAGAGA